>NC_083725.1:1800000-2100000 GCF_028564815.1 Eubalaena glacialis
ACACACACACACACATCCCACCTCTGTGTCCCTTCCATCACAGAAGGAGGAGGTAGAGTAGCAATGATGGAGAGGTGAGGAACGCTGTCTCTAAGACGTTTTCTGATTCACTGCTGTAACGTTCCATTATTTTAATCTTGGCTGGGAGAGCAATGATGGGTTGACCTTAAAGCCCCAGTTTATCCCTTACCTCCTCTCTTATTTTTCTCAATAGTGAGAAATCATCACTCATTTTGAAATAAAATGTCCGTGGTGCTGGGCAGTGTGTCTGAAATGCCTAAAATTCTTAGAGCTGGAAAATGCATTTGCAGTCTGTTTTGGGAGTCCATCTAGCTGGAGAGAACTGTGGCCCGGAGACCAAGGGCACTCTGGTGTTGACAGCCGGGCCTCCCTCTGACCCAGGGTCTGTTTTCTAGCCGGTTCTTCTTTCCACCACTGACACTGCCTTTGAGAAGCCACATATCATTTGACTGCAATGTCAGGCTTCTTAGAGTATTTGATAAATAAGAAGAGGGAAATGACAGCTACTCAGTGTAGTTATAGAGATCAGCCCGGTCTAGTTTGCAGTGTAAATGTGGTCTAAAGAGAGCCTGTTCTGTAGTCACATGTGAAACGTCTGATGACTGGTCTTCTCTTTGCAGCCCAATAAGATGTCTATTATCTCTTTGCAAATTCCTGTTTTCTTCCCCCTGCCCTGGGTGAGAGCCTTTGCCTGGTTCTCTGTTCTCTGCATCTTGGTTCATTCCTGCATCACAGCAGCTGAGCAGCTGAGTCACAGAAATGGCCCCGGGGCTCCCCCACCAAGTGCCAGCCACTCTGCAAAGCACTCCCACGGAGCTGCTCACCCACACAAGCCCTGGTGAAGAAATCCTTTATTTTGTACTTCCTCCCAGCCAGTGGAGCTGCTAACCAGCTCCTTCCCCAGCCCTGACTTCTTAGCCTGATCCCTCTAGGACAACTGCTTCTCTTCGGACTCAGTTTACAGTGAAGAAGGCTCACAGATACTGGGCCTGCAGCTGTGACTGAACGCTTCCTCTGAGCTGGCGTCCCAGTTGATGGCTTTCCATCAGAAATTAACATTTAAAAATATCTTCATTTATATATGTCACACATAAATTTGCCCCAGACCGGAGCAAAAAGGGATTACACAATGCCCATGATACTTACACAAGGGGGAGAGGTTAGTCTTCATGCTGGCGATTCTTTTTCCAAGAGGATTCATTAGTGGGTTCCTTGAAATACCAAGATTCCCTTGTGAATTCAAAGTATGATTCGGTTTACACGTGTTTTTCAGGAACACATCTGTCATGTGTAAATCAAGATGCATTTGAATAATCCACTGCCATCCTGAAAACTGTCATTTCTTTTTCTTTGCTGTCTCTTCCTCTTTTCTCTTTCTCTGCTCCTGGTGACTCTTCTGCTGTCACAGAGAAATAGGAAGGCAAGGTAGAAACTGAGGATGCACAGCGCCCATCACTGAGAAAGGCTTTCCGGGGGAAAATGGAGTGACCACTAAGTCAGTGTAGTGTAGTAGTGGGGAACCTGCATGCCAGACTTGTTGCCCTTGTTCCAAACCATGGCTAGTGCTACCTTACCGCCTGGCTCCATGCCATTATGTGCGTTTATTTTGCAGAGAAATAAGGTAGTCTCACCTCTATTGAGAGTCTGTTACATGACAAGCACTAAGCTGGGCTACTTGAATATATTATTTTATTTAATCCTTAAAATAGCTCTGTGAAATTTTCCTGTCATATATTTTAGAAAACTGAGGCTCAGAGAAGCAAAATGAATTTACTCAGTCATTTATTTACAATACTTTAATAAGACATTGTGTTGTTCGTTTACTTTGGTGAGGTTTTTTTTTTTTAATGCTATCATGTCCTTTATTTTTATTTATTTATTTATTTATTTATTTATTTTTGGCTGTGTTGGGTCTTCGTTTTTGTGCGAGGGCTTTCTCTAGCTGCGGCAAGCGGGGACCACTCTTCATCGCGGTGCGCGGGCCTCTCACTATCGCGGCCTCTCTTGTTGCGGAGCACAGGCTCCAGACACGCAGGCTCAGTAGTTGTGGCTCACGGGCCCAGTTGCTCCGCGGCATGTGGGATCTTCCCGGACCAGGGCTCGAACCCGTGTCCCCTGCATTAGCAGGCAGATTCTCAACCACTGCGCCTCCAGGGAAGCCCCTGGTGAGGTTTTAATTGTTTACATCACGTTTGTTTTACTTCCTCTGTGTCTCATATACTGTGTTGCCCACTGGGAGGGTAATAAGGAGCTCCAAGGACTGAAGGCAGACTTTAAGTATTCACACAGACCAAGGTGAACTTGCAGTGACACAGGTGGATTCAATGGAGAGGGACCTGGTGCTAGGGGAGAGGGATTTGAGAGGAAGACTTGGCCTAGTGAGGGATGCTAGGAGAAGCTCCCTTCAACGCAGAGCTGAAGGAGGTGGAGCTAACTTGGCTAGGGATGGCTTTCTGCAGGAGAAATAGAATGTGCAGCAGGGCATAAAGCAGGCAGTATGGATGGAACAGAGGGCAGGTAGACCATGGCCTGTATGATGGGCACATCTCAGAGCTTCATTAAACCAAAAGAAGAACTGAGCAGGAGTAGGGTAGGGGTGAGGTTGATTTCTTTACAGATCATTCTGATGCAGTGTGGAGAATGGGTATGAGGGGGCCTGACTGCACCTGGAGACACCTTTGGGACACAATGCCAATGTTTGGTCGAGAGATGATGGTGGCATAGACTAGAGTAATGGGTAGAGAGAGAGTTTTGAGCACTTTGGAGGTAAAAATCAGTAAGACTTGGGAGTAGACCAGATACCAGAGAGGATGAAAAGGGAGATATCAAAAATAACTCCCAGTGTTTCAACTGCTTATTGAATGGCTCGTGGCCATTCACTGAAATAGCACAGAAGTAAGACCCAGTTGGGGGAGAACATCGTGAGCCTATCATGAGCTTCCTTGGACATGGCTATTTTGAATCGTTGCTTAAAGGCAAGCAAGGCCTATGGTCTGCTGGTCAGAAGTGGTGAGGGACGTGTGCATGGAACAGCTTGTCGGAGGAGAAAGGAGAAATTAAAGACACAAGAGTGCCTTGGACAGAGTCTGGTAGAGCTTCGGTACTTAGTGGCTTGAGCTTTGATGAAAGAAAGACAAGGATCAACCAAAAAATTTACAGGAAAGCCAGACTCCTCATAGATGAGAGAAGCCTGAGAAAGACTGTTTCAAGAAGGAGAAAATTGTTCAGAGAACCAAATGCTTGCTGGTAAGTAGAGACCAAAGACCTATTGGATTTAATAAGATCATTGGTGACATTAATGAAAAGTATTTCAGTCCAAGATGAGAGTGGAACTTAGATTTGAATAAATGGAAGACCAAGTGGCAGGTGAAAAAATGGAGACAGGAAACAGACCGTTCTTATGAAACACTTGGCTGTTTATGTTAGGGGAACCACTGACTGAAACCGCCCGTCCTGGCCAGGCTCCACAGTAACCATTTGCATGAGTTATCTTACGACAGGAGGTCCTGGTAAGGAACGCAGAACTAACAAGCTACCACCAACCGGAAGAATTCGGGAAAGATCAAAAGGAGAGAGGAGAGGCCAGTCCATATGTCCTGCCAACCTCCCAGAATCCTCGCTGGAATCCATCTTGGCTGAGTGATGCGCGTGCCACCAGGAAGGACCCTGAGTCAGAATGATTGGCCAGAGACAACCTGGAAACTAATCCCATCACCGTAAAGCCTGAGACCGCGAGCCACATGGCACAGCAGTCCTCCTGGGGTCCCTTACCCGCTGCTCTCCGCCCAGCCGCCCCTTCCCAATAAAGTCTCTTGCTTTGTCAGCATGTGTGTCTCCTCGGACAATTCATTTTCAAGTGTTAGACCAGAGCCCACTCTCGGGGAAGGGGCAGGAAGGGTCCCCCTTCCTGCAACATTTAGAGGAGGAAAGAACAGAACTCTGATGGAGAGAATACGAAGAGGGGACCAAGTTGTTGTTGTAATTGTTGTGTGTGTGATAAACACAAAGACCTTCCCTTCTAGACACTTTCAAGTTAATGGAGAAAGCCAGGCACAGAAACAAGTGTGTCACACTTTGATAAATGGGGGTATGTAAAGGTGGCCTCTCGCTGTGCCTGGAATGTACGGAGCCAGGAGGCAGGACACAGGGTGCAGCATCTTTGGAAACTGTCGTTTATCATGGGATTTTCTTTCGGTTTTGACTGAGGCCCCAAAGCAGTGGGTGCCAACTATGTTCATATTGCAAAGCAAGACGCTGGACTTGCGGCAGTACTTACAAAAGAGTTGACTAGTGTCAAGATTTACAAGATTGTAAAACCAGTGTAAAACTGGCTTTACAATCTTGCTAACTGCTCACCTCTAGCCTCTGAAAGCTAGAGCTTGGTGAAGAGAGAGCTGGAAATTAGGGAGATGTCTTGTGGCTTCTCTGACAGAGAGCTCATGGGGGTTTGTGAGTTGCACCCTTCCCGGGGGAGGTGTTGTGGAAAGTACTTTTCTCACCTCAAGATGGAACACCTGCAAAGAAGCCACACAAAGCTCGATGGTCCCAGAGGACCAAACAGGAACACAGGTCCCTAGCTGGATGCGTCCTCCGTGGCAACAGATAATAGGCTGCATTTGAGGGGTAACTGCCCTCCTAGCAGTGGTGGTTCAAAGGTCTGTGTTTCCTGAGGATGATATATGAGCTATGCTAAAATGCTTAAGTCTGGGGTTTTCCTAGATCCTGTCCAAGGCAATGGCCACGTGATTCAGTACTTTTAAAAAAATAAAGGTCCAGAAGTAGCCAGTGGAATTAGCCAACATGATCGGTGATCTTAAGAAGAGTGGATTAGTGGGGGTGGTTTGTTGATGGCAGAAGAGTGAAATGTGAGTGCAAATTGAGGAATTGTATGCACTGGATGAGGGCAGCCTTTCACAGAAGTTGGGAAAAGGAGAGCGGTACATGATGTCAGCTACAGGAAAGATTTTTTGTTTGTTTGTTTTGTTCTGTTTTATTTTCAAGAATGTAAAACTTAGAGTGTAACCCAGATAAGGTTGGGTTTTCTTGCCTCCAGTTTATCCCCTGCCCTTATATTATATCCCATTTAAATAAACGGCGGTCCTGCCAAAACAATAACATGTATCAATATTATTGAAAAGCAAATGAATCTTTACTTTTGAAAACCAGAAAGGGCGCCTCTCTTTATGACACACGTCAAAGTATCTTAATTTTTTCCACATTTCTCTTAATATCTTCCATGCCCTGCATCTGTTCCTCACCCCAAACAGCTTCCTCTCCTTCTCAACCAGGTCAGAATAAGATCTTGATTCTCTGCTCTCCTCCGTATGCCGTTAGGATCTAGTCTATTCTTCTGCAAGGGGAACTCTGCCTTTTCCACTGTAAGTTTAGCTCTTTCTGGCCTCTCCACCTCCTCAGCTTCCGTTTAGCCCATTACTACTCCATGGAATGATGGATCCTTTGTGGGTGATGATCCTAGGGACAAATGCTCCTACCTCTTAGGGGGGACGGAGGAGAAGCCTTGAACATCTATGTTTTAATAGATTTGCTTTGGACATAAGCAGATAGGCAAATCTGTGTTTTTAGAGTTGCTTTGGATGTAAATATTCTTAAATGTTGCTGAAAAAGAGTCAGAGGAGATGGCGCTAGCAGGGTTGATACAGCAGGTCCTTGAGAAGAAGGAAGGTTTGAATCAGAACATGGATGAAGATGAGAGGAGGACCCTCAGACAGGAGGAGGACACTTCCTTCATTGCAGCAGGGATGGGGGCTGGAGGGGCGGGGAGGGACAGAGAGAAGATCTTCACAGGTGAAAGTTGAAGAGTCTGGATTATAAGGGACTTTCTTTCATGCAGCTGATTTACTCATCTAGCTAATAAAAGTTGTGAAGACGATGTTTGAACCGAATTAGTGGAAATAAAATTTTACCCCAAATAGTCATTCATTCATTCATTTTTTCATTACTTCAGCAAATTTTCATTGAGCACCTACTCTGTTCCAGGTGTTCTAGACACCAGAGGCATAAAAGTAAATAAGAGTGACAAAGTCTCTGCTTTCATGGAGCTCATAGCCTCTGAGTGTGGGGTAGAAGGAGACCACTTGCCTATAAACAAAGTCAGTTTTAATACTGGTGCACATTTTAAGGAAAATAATGCAAGGTGATGGGAGGAGAGAGGTCATAGTGGGAATGAGAGCAGTTTCTTTAGCTCCTGTGTCAGAGAACATCTCCCTGAAATGATATATGAGCTCAGATCTGAGCTAGAAGAGGAATATCCACCATTTCTGTGCCCCTAAGATGTAAAGACAATTGTCCTTGAAGTTGACAGTTGAACCAAGAGGCCTAGGCACTTTGGGAAACTAAAATAATTTTGATAATACAGACTTCCCAAAAAGTAACCAACAGACACCTAGAACTACCTTACCTGATTCATTTAAATGTTCTAAATTATGTATGCTGATTTCTCTTAAGACACTTAACTTTGGATGTTGCTTATAAATTGCGTAATCCTGCCAAGTGGGGCAAAACACAGGTAATATTACTCTGACTTGTCTTTAGGGAGAAGGTGAAGGGTGGAGATGTAAAGAACGTTAGTATTATGCTGGGATGATCACCAAGTTCTGAATCCATCTTTCCTGTGTCTTATCCTAGGGACATTTTTCTTTCTTATTTTTAAGTCATTGTGTCTTGCTCTTTTGTTTGCATCTTTTCTAACCCCCTTAAATTCTTTAGGGTAAAAAATTGTATGTGTAAATAAATAAATAGCATACGCTAGAAACTCAGCTGTCTTTCTCTTCTGCCTCTTCACTTCTCTGATCTCCAAATACTGATGTGGAGGTCTGCATCTATCCTGTTGAATTAAAGAACCATGGCTTTCTAAAAGGTTGGCTCTTTTGTAACTTGATTTCCCCAGAAGCTGAGCATGAGATTGGAAGGGTGAAGAAAGGTGTTGTCAGTAGAGATGGTTCTAGCGTTATAGGACTTCTTTGAAGTGCAAGATAAAATACTTTAATCAAAACTCAGATGCTTGCAAGAATACCCCTGACTTTAGAATTTCCTTAAGATAGATTTCAGAGCATTAAAATTTTTAGATTATAAAAGAAAGAGGGGGTAGAAGGTAGAAAAAAATAATACAAAAGCCCTCAAAGATTAAAAAATTGCCTTGTTAATGAGGATGGAAGCTTCATCCAGAATCCCTTGCCTAAAATGTGAAATTTCAGGTTTTGCCAGTCTGAAATAAGAAAAAAAATAACAGTCCATTTCTGCCTATTAAAATGGTACATAGCTCAGTGTCTACTCCCATTTTGCACACATGAGGTTAGACTTTTGACTTATGCCTGCAGTTTCTACCAGCATCATATTAGCCCTCTATTTATGTATTCAGATGAGCCTCATCCCCATCTTAATTGAAGTGTGGCATCTCAAAGGTTCCCTACAAGACTGCCACCCCCTCTAAGCTCCAGCAGAGCAGAAAGAAACCATGGAGTTGGAGGGCAGATGTATTGATGACAAAATGTAATCATGCCCATTACATCCTGGGCACTGGCTACAGGAAGGAAACTTCTCTCCTAGGAAACATCAGGAAAGAAAACCTACTAGTTCTACTCTGCCCTTCGCTATTGATCACTTGGACCTTTCAATAACCCCATTTTCCTAATGAGAAGGGGGATGCTGGCACAGATTCCGAGGTCCTCAGCCGGAAGGTGATGGTGTTGGTGGAGCTTTGTTACCATCCTGAGTACAGATTTAAAAGTCTTTTCTCGTGGAGTCATATGCACCTGCTTTCTGAGCATCTACAGGTAGTGCCCGATGGACGTTTCACAACAGGCCACCTTCTAGTCCTTGACCATCATGGGAGGAGGATGCGGGGGTTAGAACTCGAGTAGCAGGAGCCAGCATCACTGCATCCTCCTCCTTTGCCCAGAACTTAACGTGAATCATCTTGAACGGATCAGCTTTCTTCATTTGTCCACCCTTGAGGATTTCTCTGAAATGGTACTCAAAGTTGGAGTCCTGAGGCAAACAGGGAGATGGTCTCTACAGACCCCCTGAAACCACCTTCTTTCATTCTTATATTGTCTTCCTCCCTTTGTGCCCAGACATACGTCCGGAAAAGCCATCACTAGCTGCCAGGTGCCCTACAAACCATGGCACTGCTCTCAGATAAAGAAGTAAAATGTATGATTTCTAAGAGTTTAGGACTGATTTGTCCTTTTCATCTATTCTGACATGATTTAATGTTCCAGAACTTGTAAAGGGAACAGATTTTTTTCTTTTTTTTTTTTTTTTTGTTGTAAAATTTGTGAATAATTTATCAAGTAACTGCAAGAGCTGCAGCTTTAAATTATTAAAATGCATTTTGGTTTTGAAAGAAGACATTAGAGATGTTTGCCTTGGCCCGTGCTTATGCCTTTGTGCAGCAGCAAGAGACTCCTACAAATTCAAGGAATGGTAAGGTGATTTTCAGTGATTTATGGGGTGACTGAGAAGGAGCCAAAAAAAAAGCACCAAACAAACAAATGAACAATATAGACAACTTTCATTTATTTAAGACAGAGCCTCTTTCAGAAGCAAATAACCCTTTGTCGCATCTCCGGAGAAATGACATTTCCTTTCCTTTCTCCTGCTTTGCAAGGACAGCAGCTGGGTGCGGGTAGAAGCTGAAGTAAATGAAAAGAAAGGCATTCTCAGACCCCTCCTCATTCCTTCTCAATGTCCATCCTTCACCGAGTAAGCTGAAGGCATGGCTGTGCTTCCTTCCATCCGTCACACGTCAGAGATGGAGCATAGCCGCTGATCTCCGGAGAATATTATCCATTCCACTTACTCTGACCTAGATAATAAATTTGCTCTGGGCCAGGAAAATAAGGAGAAGCCTAGAATATTTCCCATCTGGCCAAGGGCCCTGGTCTGGCTCATCTGCCCCTGTGTCGGGGGCGTGGCCTTTTCAGGGCAGATCTGGTAGCAGAGACAGAAGGAGGACAGGTACCCAGGCCGCCCTGCCTGTGCTCAGAGTCATCGGCTCCAACACCTTGCTTTTCCTTCTTCTTCCCTCTTTCCTTTAGCCACCCTTCCATCTCTGCCAGCAATTTCTCTTCTATGGTGCTATGCAAGGGCTATATTTTCCTCTAAATGTCCCCCCAATCCTACTCTGCGTGGGAAGAGACCATTCCATCCTGGTCGTAGGATCAATAAAGTCCAGCCCTAAATCCCTAAGAGAAATTGATCGTGGGATTGGAGCTCTATCTTAGATGATACAACTTAGGCAGAGTAAGTACAAAGCTAAGGCTTAGCGGACAATACGGCGGAGGTGTGGCATGTGGGCAGGGCCTTAAGACAACAGTGCCTTAGGATTGTGGCCTTCTTCCTTAGGGGGAAGGCATCTCTTATCCCACCAGCCCTACCTGTTTCTCTCATTTGCCATCCCTTGTTCTGAAAGGAGGGGGGACATAAGGACTCTCTACCCCTTTTTCTCCCTTGGACATTCCCTGCATGGGCATCATCATCTCGTGTACAAGTTTAGAAAAGTTACAACACCTTTCACCTTATAAGGCAGCAGTGTGGTGGGTTAGAGTCACGTTCAGGTTATGCGATGTTCATTGCAGTTCACTCTTCTCGGTTTGGCTTCATCTTTGGGGTGAAGGCAACAAAGTCTGGGAAACTGGAGCTGAGTTCTATCCATTCTACCCTTTGTTTCTTCTTCTCAGAATAAGGAATTGTAAGATGAAATATATAGATAGAGTCTTAGATGGATACAGTTTTATAATCAAGGAGGCTTGGATCCAATCCAGTTCAGTCCCTTCCTTTTAATGATAAAACTGGGGCTCTAAGAAGTTCGGTGCGGTGAATCCACGTCCACTCACCATGGAGCCAGTACTCTTTCCACTACGTCTATGTTCTCTAACAGGGCCTGACGACATTCTGGGATGCTTATGTGAGAAATCGGGAAACATTTTCATGAGAGAGCTTATTTGTGATGGCAAGAAGGGTTTTGCAAAGGATAGAGGCAAAGGCACATGCTTTTCAGACAATCGTGGCAGACTGATTTCCAAAGATGCTGCACCAACATCTTCCATCCAATATGCTCCTATACAAGCTGACCTGGCTGCTACTCCCTGAGCAAACGGAAGGGGTCTGCTTCCCCTCTTTGTGGGCCTGGTCTGGCCTATGACTTGCTCATAACCAATGGAATGTGGTAGGAGTGACTGCATGACTCTGAGGCCAGGTCCAGAAGGGCTGTCAGCCACCCAGAGGGGCCGCCCACCCTGGAATAAGTTTGCTGACTCAGAACAGAGACCTGCTGGAGGCTCCCAGGTGGAGCCAATCCTTCCAGGCACCTGCCAAGATGCCAGACAAGTGAACGATGGCACCTCTGGGACAGTCCGGGCCCAGGTGTGTTAGTCACCCCGTCGTCTGAGCTCCTCAGACATCATGGAGCAGAGACAAGCTGTCCCTGTCCTGTTCATGCACAGAATAGCAGGGTTGGTTAAGTTCACTAAATTTGAGGGGGCTTCTTATGTAGCAATAGAATGGGCAGTGATACATGTTTACAATAAAAAAATTAAAATTGTTTATAAATAAAAATAATTTTTAAAAGTTCCATCAATACGGGATGGGCTGGTTATGTAAATTATGATAGTCCACACAATGGGAGACCCTGCAACCCTGATAGAAATGTGATAGATTTGTACCTGTTATGAAAAGACGTCTAAGACATATTACAAGGTGAAAAAAGCTTCTTGCCAAGCAGTGTGTATACTATGTCATTGTTTGTATGAAGAAGGAAAAGGAAATTGTGTGTGTGTGTGTGTGTGTGTGTATGTCTGAGTGAGGCTTACAGATGCACGAGAAAATTCTAGAAGGATATTCAAGAAACTCTTGAGCTGTTAATTCTGGGCAGTGGGAATGAGGTGTCAGGGTCAGGGGAGTGTTAGGTGACAAGATAAATTTTCTTTTCATGTTACCCTGTTCTCTACTGTTTGATTTTCTACCATAAATTTCTACTGAAATTAACACTTCCCAAAATTTTAAGGCCATGAAAATTCTATATACCAGCTCCAAAGAGAAAAAGTATATCTATTTGTTGCAGGTACCAGCTGAAATTGCATATTTTCAACTACTGCGCAAAGACAATAAAGGAGAATTGAATTATTTTGCAATATTTGAGGAAGCCCTTTTAACCCTAATACTGACTTTATTTTTTGGATAGCTCAGTCCTAGGTGTCACGCATGGAATAATATAAAATGTGATGTCTGTGAAACAGACGATATTATTAAAGAATTAATTGTATTTTCTTTCTACACCTCCTGACCCCCAGCTAAAGCAGTATAAACAGCATTGTTTAACCACAGGCAGAAATTAACTCAGTCACCCGAAGAGAATGGTAATTAGCAAGATGTGGTTTTAGATTATTGGACACGCCAGCTCGTTTCTAGTAGGAATCCACATGTGTTTTGCAGCCATTGGAATGTACCTCCCCAGTCCCTCCTATTTTAGACATCTCTTTCAAGCGGCACACATGGTAGTGCCCTGCAGATAATGTCACAGGCCATTTAGGAAATGATCTTATGCCATGGCTCACCTGGAGATCCATGGCATTTGGGGGTGGGGTGCATTTGTGGCTCTTTGATAAGTTGATTTATATGGTGGGAGGGAAGATGGGGAAGAGAGGGGCAGCTTATGATCTGGGTACTTGCTGTCCATTGCCCACAGCAAACGCCCGGCGTAGGCTTGGGACTCCTCTGTCATTTCACCAATGATTAGCTGGGCATAGATTTCTGTAGCTCAGCATTTTCCCTTGGGAAACGATCTCCATTGGAAACCACAATTTTTTAACTAATGTGTCACACTGATCTGAGCAACTATTTCTTAGTGCCCTGAAAAAGCACCTTTGGGTATATCCAGCTATATAATTTTAGTAGAAATAATTTTGTAATGCTCCTGAATTATTTGTATGTGCACATGTAGGTACGTGTGGCAAATATGGTAGACCTTTAGTTGTAGCCACTATTGAAATCTTGCACAAAAATATGAGGATTGCTCTGAATGTGTACGTAGCTGTCAACAGTTTTCATCTCAACAAACCCCAAGTGATTTTGTAACATGTGATATCCTCTCTAAACCACAGCAAACCAAAATACATTTTCACAGAATTCCCACTTTACGTGTCTCCCCATAAATTGTATTTTCTCTTCCAAGATCTAGTCAAAGAAAGAAACCCAGGCCGTCTTTCTCACCCCTGGTATTTGTCTCCTTATATTATTTTCCTTGTAGCTTTGACAGGTTCTCTCTAAGGCAGCCAAGGAACTATGAACAGCCACGGACAGGAACCTTGTTTTCTTTGACTTCTCTAAAATTTCTAGCATTTCTGATTTACCCATCTTTCTCCTAACAGTCCGCCAGTCCTGACGTGCGAGCTACCTTGACTATCTCCTCCCTTTTCAAGAAGCCTCTGCTCTGTTATCAGTAAGCCTCATTCCTTCCCTGTGTCCCAGAAAGGTGGGCATACCCAAAGGACAGTCAGTAGGCTTCTAACATACACTTTCCCTCCTGTAGTGATTTCATGCATGCCCTAGCGTGTTAATTTTCCCAAATGGAGAGCCTCAGCTCTAATCTCTTTTTGGAATTTAGGTTCCATGATTATGTAATTCTTAAGATTCCTTCCAGCCTTATAAATCTGTGATCCTATTATGTCTAACTGCTTGCTAGATATTTCCTCCCGGATGTTCCACTAGCATCTCAAACTCGCCATGCCTAAGTCTAAACACACCATGTTTCTCTTCAGAACACATGCAGCATATTGATAAGAGCTGAGACGGAACTTGGAGCCCGGTAGATCCAGGATTCAGTTTGGGCTCTCCAGTTTATTTGGGAAATTTGCACAACCTCCTTGATTTGCAATTTCTTTATCCGGAAGAATGGTTTTTATCTTATAAGGGTTTCATAAAGATTAAATGAGCTAAAGAATGTAAAATTGATAGGTCGATACTAGAAATACAAGTTGGTACGTAATAAAAGTTAGTTCTCTCCCCACTGTGTTCCCCCATCTTTTTGATTCCCCTGTGCCTGTCATCATCCTATTTAGTCAGAGTCAGAACTTGAGCACCATTCTTTTTTTTTTAAGATTTTTTTGATGTGTACCATTTTTAAAGTTTTTAATTGAATTTGTTACAATATTGCTTCAATAATGGTTTTATGTTTTTTGGTGTTTTGGCCACGAGGCATGTGGGATCTTAGCTCCCCAACCAGGGATCAAACCCGCACCCCCTGCATTGGAAGGCGAAGTTTTAACCACTGCACTGCCAGGGAAGTCCCAAGCACCATTCTTGTGTGTTACCTGAATCAAATCCAACCTGAATCAAATCATGTGATGTCAGTCTCTCTTCAAAATGCCATTATGCCCACGCTTCCTATTTATCCCATTAGAATCCACCTACCTGTGAGCTCCTTTCATTCACACCTGGAACATTACAAAGGCTCCGTAACAGCCTCTACACCAGCCTCCTAGTTTACAGGGCTAATTAACCCTGTATACCTTTCAGGCATCTTCCTAACTCACCTGTCTGTACCTTCTACAAAGAATGACCAAATGTGTGTGCCAAACACAGTGCCTGACCTAAAAAATAATTAATGTGATTGCTGCCTCCTCTTTATTTAAAATAAATAAATAATGGCCCCCATCATGTATAGAACATTTTTCTTAGACACCTGGGTCTGTATTTTAGTGCTGCCTTCCCATGGCTGTAGTTAAAGAGGTACACTCGTTTCTAGTGTAAGACACACTTAGCCCACGGTCAAGGCTCTACGTGTGCAGGCTCTTCCTGCTGAAGGCAGCTTGTCCTCAAATCTAACCTTTCTGGCTTTAACAGGGAGGTCTCACCTTCTCTGTGCCCTCTGTCCCAACCATCACAGCCGAGCTCCTTTCTCTTTGTTTCCATAAACACATGGACTATTTTGGGATCCATTCACTGGACACTCAAACTTGTGGATGTAAATGCTTTTGAATGTGTAATTCCCACTGCCTACAAAGTCCTCCTCCCACTTGTACTAGTGAATTCCTTACTTCTTTAGTCTGAGCAAGGTGAGACATTCTCTCCTTCTGGAAACCTCTAATGGCCTACTCACCCCTGCTCTGTCACTCCTCAAGCAGGTCTGGGCATTTGGTTTTGTGTGCACTCGTTACATTTTGCACTTATAGAACTTACTATATTGTAATTACTTTGTCTCTCAGTTTTCCATGTGGCTCCCTAGCAATCTAGGTCTGTATTTCTTGTTCATTTTTATACCCTCCACGCAGGTGGGCTTCCTACCGTGATCAGGTAAAGGAGTGGGGTGGAAGAGTTAGTGAGGTATGATGGGCATGTTAATAAATGTCAAGATTCCAGAATGATCTAGAAATACCAAGTATCTCTCCAAGGGGATATGAAGACCACTCAAAGTCAGAGAGCATGGGATGAAAACGAAAGGCCGGAGGGCAGAGACAACCTTTGCTGGCCATTGGCTGCCTTCCTTCAAGGCTCCTGCTTCTGTCTGGGCCAGCTTCCCATCTACAGACACATCATTTCCACCCTGATAGGAATTTGCACATCACTAAAAGCATGATGCACTGGATTTGGTTTTCTATTACTTTTTGTTTTGTTTAAAAGCAGTTTGCCTTATATTTACTTATAAAAATATTTACATGGTTCATTTTTTATTTCCTGTTTTATCAAGTTGGCACTTAAAGGTACTTTGAGGTAGGAAATGCACAACCCTATTTCTGTATATGGCTGGTTGTTCCTTTTTTCGTGCCCTCTTCCCCCCTCCGCTATAGTTGGGGGTTTTCCTTGAAATGTCTCCAGCCTGAACACCAAATGACTTCAGATCCCAAAGGGAATAAGCCAGGAGGAGGAGGAAGAAGTTGGGTTAAGTCTCTTTAGCTCCTAACCACAGGGCTGGAATGCAATGACAGTAAAATGCACGAATTTATCTTATTTTACATAATTAGAGTTAGGGGCTATTGAACACAGAATGCAAATGTATGCTAAATAGCAAATGAGCCACATTTCCGAGATTCTGAGAAGGGGGAAATGTGGTAGCCTTATGTCAGATGGTTCTCTCTTAACTGTGAACACAACTTTTCAGCACTCTGAATGCAAGTAACTGCACAGTCACAGTTGGGGCTGCTAATTTGGAAATCCAGTTTAGGCTGATTTGAAAAGACAACAACATTTTTGCAATCACTGGTGTATCTTTTATGATAGAGCTGGTCGTGTCATTTCTTGTTTTCTGAAGATAGCATTTTTATTTTTATGTATTTTTTAGGTTGGGATCTTGCCCAGCTCTTTAGTACAAGGTCTGGGACCAACCGGAACTGCGGAGTAGACGTTTATGGGGGATCCCTCCATCTGGCTGTGGTTTACTTGCCCAGATAGGTCCCTGCGCAGCTGGTCACCCCCATCCGCGTCCTCCCAGCTTCTGTGAAACTGCTCCTTTGTAGCTTCTCATCCCCCTTCCCAGGGCAGCTCATATCAATGACCAAGGCAGGTTGGGGGTATCAACCTCAGGCTGTTTTGACACCTGGTGAGATAACCGTGATGGGATGGGCGTTACTGTCTCCGAGCTCCCACCAGGCAGCCATCCCAGCTGAGCTGCGCTGGGCCGGCAGCCCTGGACCAGTTCCTTCTCTCCCTGATCCTGCTTCCTTTCCCGGGTGTGGGTTCCTCATAAACATCTTGAACTCCAGACTTCAATTCAGCATCTGCTTTCCAAAACCAAATCTGTTTTGAAGACCTTCCTCCCTTACCTGTTTTCCCCCATTTTAGAACCTTTGTTTTCTAGAGCTAGGGATCTCCTTTTCTTGAAAATGTCCCTGTAGGTGGATCCAGTAGATTCTTCCTAATGCTTCATCCTAGCTTCAGTTTAAATGGTGACATTTCAGGTGGTCATGACCCCCAAGTGGCGAGGACAGCATATGTGAGCCCCTCTCAAGTCAGGTCATGTGAATGACCACACAGTGGTAAGGTCAGACTTATAACAAGGCTATTTTTATGTAGCCTTGTATCCCGTCCTGATATTACTTTGGCCAAAAGTGGCAAGAAGCCGGGGATGGCTAGCGGGGGCAGGGAGTGTTGTGTGCAGGTTAAAGCAAAATCCAGCTCCATCTCAGAGGTAGGGGAGGTGGTATGGAGACCCTGAATGGGTATCAGTTTCAAATTACTGTCTGGACTCTGGCAAGGAAATGATGTACAATTACTTGAAATTGGTATGCAACGTTCTTAGAAGGAGTAGAATAATATGACCATTCTACCAGTAATTTGGCTAGTAATTTGGTAGTAATCTCTAGTAATTACTGTAAATGCTAATCAGTTCATTTCCTGAATCACATTTCCTTTTGGGTGTTCACTTTATTTTGTACATTCTAATTGACTTTTTGTAAAATGTGCTAACAGTGTTTTACATTTTATGGCCTTACCTAGGGCTGAGAGTGAGAACTGGTAAGCCAGTATTCTGAGTTCTATTTTGAGCATCTGTAGAGTTGCTGCTTAATTCAAATTAATCCCTGTGTGTCTCAATTATGGTTATAATCAACTAAGGCTTTTTTTGAACATTGAATATCTTTGTGATATTATAATGGGGGAAAATAAGATACCAAGTTAATCAAAAGATAAGGTCAACTGGGTTTGCAATCAGAAGAGATACATAGGCACAGACACACTTAGATTTGTAAGAGTTTTAACAATAGGTGATACACTCTCGAAAGAGAGTCTGTGTTTGTTTTGTATGTATGTGCATGCACAGGTCCCAATTATTTAATGTCATGTCCTTTACAGATTGATTAGAGAAAGCTCAAGGGGCTGAAAGAGAGAACTAAAGAAACAATCAGAAGTTTAAGGGATAAATTGAGATGGTGAGATAGGATTTGGAAGTAAAGGAGGCACGGAAAAGTAAGAGGTACTTGATACCATCTGGGAATGAGCTGGATTTTAACTCTGCAGGTTAGGGATGCAAATTAATTCTGGAGAGGAGAAATCATGTAATTCGCATGTGATTTGATTTGAAATCTTACTTTATCTTTCTATGAAAAAGATCTCAGGATACCCCAAATGCCAGAGTTACCATAAGGAAGGTATGATGGGACAGTGTGTGTTTCTATTTGTTTGTTTGCTTGTTTGTTTCCCCAAAACGATCCATGCATGCAATAGGCTCTTAGAATATTTTCCACTATTATTACAAATGCAAAAAGAAGAAAAATCTACTCATTAACCCTGAACTAGTCTTTTATTAATCTCTTTCAGGATAGCGGTTACCTGGGACTTGCTGTATAGCTCCTCAGTGCAAGAGTTTTAATAAATGTTCAGCATAACTTCACACTGAAGTTTGTTATTCTCATCCATCATGTTTTTATCACAAAAATGTCACTCCGGAGGCAGGAGCTAACTTTCCCAGTATCTTTCCCACTTTAATTCTTGCAAAATGTAATTTGGTTCATGGGCTGCTGCTAAGAACTTGCAAAGTCTGAATTCTATTTTAAATCTTCCTTTCTAATATCACCTCACTTTGTTTTCTGAAACCTAGAGAAACTTTTGTGTCTCTTTGCCTATCTTTACTTTGTTGATTTCCGAAAAGCTATGAGTGGAGAAGTTCAGAGTGGTCTTTAGTTCATTCACCCTGTGCCGTGTTGGTCTTTGGGTTCATTGAGGGCTTTGTAGCGTTGGCTGTGCACTTTCCATACTTTCACTACCAACGTTTCATGTTTTTCTTATCTAGCTGCACAGTACAATGTCCAATCTGTAGCAGAAGCTCCGTAAATATCTATAGAACAGTAGTAAAACCAGAACCAGCAACGTCCACTTTGCTCTGTTTTAGACTCTTGACGTCAATGAGGAGAGTAGCTCTCTTATGCTAATTTTATTTGTATAAGGTTCCTGCCACTGAGCCATGTGAAGTGAGGTATGTTGAAGAACGTGATTCTGACACCTCCTGTCGTAACTGTTAAGCAGTGATCACAGCCCAGTGCAGCGGTCACTCATGGCCTGTGAGCCTTTGGTGAGTTTACCTCTTAACCAGAGTTTGCAAGATGGAATGTGCAGACTTAGGGACTCTTAACCAGAGTTTGCAAGATGGAATGTGCAGACTTAGGGACCAGATCCTTGAATTTCAGTCACAGTCTACTGTGTCCTCGTCACAATACCTGTACAGAGTGTCAGAACATTCCAGCTCTGAAGGTGATGGTCAGTGTTTCCTATGCCAGCCATCATCACAGATCTACCACCAGCCAGTAAAAATTATCGCATGGAAATGGTGCATGAGTTAGTGTCATTATTTATATTTGTCAGAGAAACAAAGAATAAGATAAAATGCAAACAATTAAAAATAGGATCTTCTAGGTGATGTTCCCGTGACTGTCCACACTTGATAATCATTCGCATTAGTCTGGTCACTAGTGTTTAGATTCTCAGCCTTCTTGAGGAAAAGCTTCTTTGCATGACCGCAGCTTTGAGGCTGGGTAAGGAGTGAAATCTGGGGTAGAATATTAGGGAAGATGCTGACCGTCCACCCTGAGTTTGGTGAAGGAGGCAGGTCATGGCTCCCTTCCAGCCAAATTCCCTCCAGACTGAGATCACCAGCTAGGGGGTCCCCGGGGCATTGTGAGAGTGAAGGGTCCTTGTTCTTAGCTGTTTACATGTTATCTATTAAGACTCTTAGAGCAAGGCATGATATAAGCAGGACAACCATTGATGCCCCTTTCTACAAATAAGGACTTAAGAACTGGGAAGTCAAGTGAACTCCTGCTGTTAACGTGATTAATGGGTGGCCAGGCTGGGTCCAGACTCCGGCGGGTCTGGTTTAGGTGCTGTTCTTTGCTCATGGTTTGGTACCAGCCTTGAATCCTTCATTTTCTGAAGACCTCACATTTTCTTTCACCCTCATTCAAGGGAAGATTTCATCACCTTTTAAGAAAACCACCTTTTCAGTGAAGCCTTTCTGTTCTAAGAGTTTGTTTTGGTCTTTGCTGGTCGGCTCAGTTCCCGTCAATGACTGCCATCTGAAACGCTGACCACGGATTTCAGAACGGAATGGTTCAAACCTTCTCTGCAGGTTGAAGAGATGGATCTCACACTCTGCACGTCCATCTCTGCAGAATACGGCTGCTGCGTCTCACTTCGTGGGACATACCTCACTTTTAAAAGGCGGCTGCTGCCTCTTGGCACGCTGAGAAGTGAGTGGGTCGTTTACTCAGCTCCCAGCGCATGTGGAGTCAGAAATTGGACGCGAAGCCCTGCTTCTCGTCTCCCGAGAACAACCACGCCAGTCACGTTTCCTTATGTAAAATCACACCCTGGAGAATACTGAGCATCTTTTTGCTTCACTTTCTTTAACAGTCTGTGATTGCGGACACCCCCCTAACCTTACCTGTCTTGAAAAGCAAAACCCACATCCTCTACCCTCAAAGATCCAGATCGGCAGTACAAGCGCCCTTCCTGAAGCTGGTGTGTCTGATGCGTTAGAAAGCACCAGGCATGTGTACCCTTTCTTTTCATCTTCAACCTCCCCCTTCCATTCTGCACAAGCAAGATAAAACTGGGGCACTAGTTCACTCCCAGGCTTTCCAAATATCCTACCGTCGGCACATTTATATTAGATATTGATTTCTGTTTAATAGAATAAGCCAGGAAAAATCACACTCTTTGTTGGCGTTCAAAGGATAAACCATAAAAGCCATTAAGAAGTTCTGTAAGCATGAGGATGATTAATGGAACTTGAGGTGCCATATGCACTGACTCTTTCCAGATAATGTCTTGGAGAGATTCCACTGCTTCTGGCTGCGGTTCAGAGCTATTTATTTGCAAGGTGAAATCCTGAGTGATGATGTTTCCCTTGTAGTCCTGACCGACGGTATTAAAGGGACAGAACTAGATGGCCCTGAACTCAGATCATAAAGGATTTGTGCCAAGGAGTTGCTGGGATCCTTCAGAGGTCCTGCTTTGAAAGACATTCTATCTGCCCTCAAAACGCCTCTCCCTCTGTGAGCCGTGAGTCTCCACTCCGTGAGGACCTGCTGGTATTAAGCTTTGTTGGGAAGAAGTGATTGTCAAGAATGTCAATTCCCAACTTCTGTGAAACCAGTGTGAATTTTTGCCTTCCTTGCACTGGACTTTGTTTGGACTTGGACAGTGGTAAACATCTGAGAGCTACAACCTCCCTACCAGGACCTGCCAGAACTGCGTGTTTGCCATTTTTTTTTTTTTTTTGACTTAACAGAATCTTACACAAAGCCCTTCAAACTCTCCATCATTTCTCAAGTTTTCTTTTATTTGTTAAAATTGAGCTCATCTGTGTTCATGAGTGCAACTCCCAACAATTATTTATTGACACCTGGGCTGCAATACCGTGGTACATATATCAATTGGCGTTTTGGTGCTTGGAAATCTAACCCACTCCCTCCAACAAAACAATCAGAGTAGCCCAGCTGTCTTCATAAATGGTGACTCCCTACCACACAGAGTGGTGTCTGCATGGTCACTTCAGTAAATATTTATTAGCTGAATGGCTAAATGGATGGCTGGCTGGATGAATGGAAGTTACCATTTTCTGAGCACCCATAATGTTGCCTGGGTCACTGACTTATGCAACAAAGGACAAGTTTGATATTATTATTCCTATTGTGCAGAAGAGAAAATCAAGACTCAGAAGTGACTTGACCAAGATGATAGACACAGGGTTTAAATGCAAGACTTGATCATTTTTCAGTGTAACCCAGAGAAGGAATGGGTTCAACAGTGTGTAGCGTGGGTACATTGCATTTTCCACTTTACATAAAGTGAATAATTATACATTTTTGCAAAAACGGAAAGTTTCGTGGATTTCAAAGTGCATACCCCCTGTTCTTTGGGAATATTCCAATTATAATACTTGGCACGCTGAAAAGCTTACGTAGATTCTATATCAGATGATCCTAACATTCCATTAGGATCTGAGACTGTTCCTTAAATATTTGCTGGGGTTGCAATTTATCTTAGATCTTTTCTGGTAGTTGGTGAGGGGGAGGTTGGTTCTATGTCGACTAAGAAAGGTGTTTTTAGTTGTGCTAAGAGTTGAACCCGTATTTCTCCACTTTTGTTTGCACTTTGACTCACTGGCCAAGTAAGCATCCCCAGGTTCCTCGTGGACCCCTGCTCCCCAGACCTACGTAGCACCAGGAACCTCACCTGAACACAGATTGTCAGAGCAGCTTTTTTCATTAATCCGCCTTAGGGCTTCATTTATAAAGCTTCTTTCAGGTCCATGTTGCTTAACCAGGGCCCATCTGTTGGTTTCACCTGTCTGTTCTGATCAGTAGTAACGACTGGACTCAGGTCCCTCCCGAGACCCAGCGGCAAGAGCCCGGGTGGGGTGCTATTTCCTAAGAACAATCCGACAGTCACCCTGGGAGTCTTCCAAACAGCCTGCACTTGAAATACATTTTCCCAAGGAAGAGAGCTTGTTCTTTAGGAAAATTAGGGGGAAAAAATAGATTTTTCTTAGTTACTCCTCTGGATCATTTCAGTGATAATTTTCTCTCAACATTGCTGCAGTTTTCTTCAAAGTAATCACCAATGCTGCCCTGACACCCAGGATGCAATAGATTTTCTATCAACGCAGCCAGGCTTGGATAGTTTGTCATTGAACATGATAATGATAATAATAATAATAACAAAACACCCACCTGATGATGATTGGTAAAATGTCCTACAGAGAAAGGGAGGGTATAATTGACTGTAGTCATTTACTACAGGTAGGGATGTGGGAGGGGTCCAGTACCCTGAAAGGACACACCCCTCTATTAATGGAAACAACCGGAAACCTGACCCTGGGCTGGTGTGCAAACCAGGGCCTGATCCAGAGAGTGGCAGGGCAATTACTCATTTCTTCAGCTACCAGTTTGTTAAAACACCAAGGGGGCAAGCAGGAGAGGTAGATTTGCTGTATCTGCACACCGTTCTATTTTTTTAAACAAATACACAAAACCGAGTGACGAATGCTTGGATTACATTTCAGTCTCTCAATCACCTTCTCCTTTCACTTAAGAAAATTTTTACTTGCTTTAGTCACTTTCCACCTCTTTTCACATTTCTTTGTTACTTTTCACTGGCTGTTTAAAAATATATATATCACCCCTCCTCCCTCTGTTTTCCCTTTGCAACTGTTCCCCCAGCCTCCAGGTTGATTTCCTGTCTCCCTTCTGTTATCTTTCTTGCTCTTGATTCCTCTTGTGGTTTCTTTCTCCTTGGCCTTGGCCTCCACATCCCCTGCCCTTTCCCAGTGCTACACCCTCTACACTGGTGATAAGGAAGCCTTTGTCCCAGGATTTTCATTTCAAGGAGGAAGCGTGGACTTGTAACAGATTCGTCTGTCCAAAGGGGAGGCGGTCAGTGTGGAGCAGGTGGCCCTGGAGGCCCGGCTACACCCGCAGCTGCAGGGTCCTTGGACTCAGAAGGAAAGTGAAATGGTTTACTCGAAGGAAAGCATGCCCTCCAACGCGGTTCCAGAATATTATTTAAATCTACTAGGATGCTTCATTTTAATCTGCATGTACAGAAACATTGATCAAAAGGAGAAGAGACAGAAACTAAGAAGTAGAATCACAAAGTGGTTAAAATGGAATTTTCATGAAATCTAAATTCAGCCCAGCTCGCAAAAGGATCCTCAGAGGCTATTGGTTGGACTTCTGACTACTCCTAGAAGGAAGAGTGAGTCTCTTTCCTGACGGGGTAAGAAGCACCCCAGCCTGCAGGGTGGTCCCAGCTTTCACAAGGCAACAAGGTGGAGGGTTATACAGCGGGACCCTCTGCTCTGCGGGGTGTGGTTTTGAGGACGACCAGCAGAGCTTGCATTTTCTTGCAGGAAGATGCCTGTACGCGAATTGCCTCTGCACTGCCGCCACAGGACTTCCCAGACATCGGAGCTCTTCCTGGAAGGGAGAGGTCTGTCCTGTGCTGTGACAGATGACACAGGCAGATAGGGAGCGAGCACGGTGGCATGGCAAGAGGGAAGACTGAGTAAGGTAGGATGGGGGCAAGATCAAGAACACGGAGCCCTCTTCATGCGTTCCTTTATTCACTCGTTATCCTCTTACAGATGCAACTTTAGCTCCCAGGAATAGCAGTTTAGACTAACGGGGATCTCCTGTCTTTTGCATCTGACTAGTGGCAAGTTCCCTAGCAGTTCTGGGCCTCAGATTCCTGCCTATAAACTGGGAATGAGCACGGTGCCTCCTCAGGTGTTGCGCGACTGGACTGCATATCTCTGCCCAGCCAGGTTCCAGCTTTGCAAACTGGGCCAGATGGACCTGCTCAGTCTCGGGTCCTCACGTGTAGAGGACGTGACCTGGTGCCCGGCCTCCTCTGTGCAGCTCGCCAGGTGGGCAGGGGCTGCAGAGATGATTATGTACCTGGCAGCCTTTTAGACCTGTGGTTGGTTTACCCACATGCAGACACCAAGCAGCTCAGAGTGTCTAGGCTCCCAGCCGTCACCTTCAGAAGGCTGAATTCATGGCATAGCAGAATAGTTAAGGGAAAACAATTCCTCTTCCAAAATGCTTTTGGAGTACAGGTTACATTCATTCTTTAAAGATAAAAAGCATTGAACCTTTTGTTCATCCTCTCGACAAATAATTTTGAACACAAACTAAATGCCAGACACTGTTGTAGGAGCTCAGAAATAAAGAGCAAACAAACCAGTGAAATCCCTGCCCTTGAAGGAAGCAAGTAATTTAAAACCATGTAATATGTTAGAAAGTAAGCAACGCTAATGAGGGAAAATGAAGTGTTGAAGGGGGGCAGAAAGTTCCGGAAAGATGAGATGAAATTTGAGTATGGATGAGATTGCATTTGGAAACAACAAACAGCCAGAACCAAGTTTGGCAAAGGGAGTTGATAATCACCCCGGGTGAAGCAGGTTTTGTTTAACAATAAACAGCCAAACAAAACACAGACACACATGCATTAATGAGACGTATCTGCAAAGTAAGGAGAATCGTCGCTCATCTGGAACGCTCTGCCATGCTGAAGGGGACTCCAGCAATGGCAGCGGGGTTCATTCATTCAAAAGACGCTGTTGGGGGTGTGTTCTGATCCAGGAGCTGTTGAGGATGTGATCCAAGCAGTAGGCACCCTGCGTTCATGGTGCTTGTTCCCTTGGAGGGAGACAGACACTGAACAATGGACATAGCAAATACGTAAATGGCAGAGTATTTATGGGCTTCATTTCATTGCCCTCAAGGACTGAGGCAATGTTGTCACGTTGGGTGGAAGGAGCTCCCGTGGGCTCTAGACCAGGCTGACTCCTGGTAGCTACTTACTAGTTCTGCATCCTGGAGCAGGTTACTAACACTTTCCCATGGCAGCTCTCTTATTAAAATGGCATTAATAACGGCTCTCTTATGTAGTTGCTGGAATATTGTCATGTGATTGAAGCATCTCGCATGCAGTAGATAGGAGAGAGGGGACCACAGGGGAGAGGGGGCCATTCACACATATTGTTTAACTTAATAACATAGAATGGTAATAATGATGATTTCTACAGTACTTTAAATATACAGGGCTTGATTGTATTTCCTCAGACATTTATCCTTGCTTTTTGGACACACTTGGGAACTGGACATAAAGAACATGAGAAGTATGTCTGTGCTCAGACTTGCCAACATTGTCTAGTACTTTTCTGACTCTTTGAGGCAGTCGAGTCACCCATATGCGTGGTGACCTGCTTTATGCCAAGTATGCTCAGGACACGACAAGGGACGCACAAAACTAGCCAAACAGTTCTGCCCGCAAAGAATTTACCAGAGAGAATGTCAGTCCTCCTAAGATCGCTGATACAAGGCAGTACATTTTATCAAATAAGGGCTAGAGATACACGCACAGGATTTCTTCTTTTTATAGTAATGAAGGTGCTATTACTAGCAAATTACCAAATTTATTTAAAGAAGAAAGACGCATTGTCCTACCACCCTGTTTTTACCATTTCTGGGTCATTCCTCCCCGGTATGTGCAAAGGTGCATGTATAGATTTATACACGCATTGTTCAGAGGTGTTGGCGTCTGCTCCCGGGCACACAGTTACATGCCCTGTGTTACCCACACACCCCCCGAGTCCTTCTCTTCCTCTCCGTCCCTCCCCTGGGCCTGCTTTCAGCGTCCGCTCCTTGGGCGGCACGGGGCCAGGCCTGGGTCCCCTTCCTGGAACAGTGGACGTGTCTGGTTTAGGCCTTTGCCTTGCCGAGCAGTCATTGCCTCCTGGCCTCCAGGACACTAATTTTTTACTTTTTCCAACACAAGGCTGGACAGATACGAAGGACTTAACTGAGAGTCTGGGGAGGCCTCCATGGAAAAGAGACAGGGAGCCAACAGCACAAGGTCAAATATCGTGATCCAGAGTCCAGTCCGTAGGAGAAGAAGTTCAAACACACTGGGGCGCGTGGGAGGGGGTGTCCCCTCGTCCCCTCTTCCTCAGAGGGGAGCTGTCCTTCAGGCGTCTGTGCCCTGTGCCCACAGCCCGTCAGGAGCGTCTGTGCCCTGTGCCCACAGCCCGTCAGGAGCGTCTGTGCCCTGTGCCCGCAGCCCGTCAGGAGCGTCTGTGCCCTGTGCCCGCAGCCCGTCAGGAGCGTCTGTGCTCTGTGCCCGCAGCCCGTCAGGAGCGTCTGTGCCCTGTGCCCGCAGCCCGTCAGGAGCGTCTGTGCCCTGTGCCCGCAGCCCGTCAGGAGCACCCGCTCTGGTCCCACAGACACGGTGCCCTTCCGCACCAAGGTCACGCCCGCAGATGCCCCCAAGATCCTCAGCAGACACCCTCACCCACAGCTGCCCCTTTAGGTGAGGGCAGCCTCGCTGCACCCTGAGAGCAGCGTGAGAGCAAGGGCACGCGTGCACACACACGAACGCCCCACTCCCAAAATCAGGCAATCATTCGCAAAGGCAGGGCGGCCTAAATCCATAGCAGGTAACACAATGCTGTTCTCACCAGGCGCACCATTCAGCCCGATCGCCGCAGCACCAGCACCGATGCACCAAGTCACAGCCTCCCTCCCCGCCTCTCGGCTCTCAATCCCAGCATCCTTGAGGCCATAGGGAACAATGGCCCTTTGGAGTGTTTTCCCAGCAGAAACTCAGCAGGACAGTTTTCTTTCCCTCTGGCCAGAACAAAATCTTAGCCTGGGCTTCACACCTCCCTCTGACGCTCTTATTCCCACCAGAGACAAGGAAAGGAGGAAAGGGAGTTCATCCCAATTATTTAAAAGCCACAGACATTGATATATAGAAAGGTTAGTAACTCACCCAGAGCCACGTGGTGCCTCTAAGACTGGCAGTGTTTGTGTCCAAATTATCTGATCATTCATATACTTTTCTTTTTCACTGAATTGGATGCGTTCCATGACCCTAAGCATGTATAACGCCTTCTTCTTTTCTAAAATCACCACAGCGGGGAAGACACTGGAGAAAACAAGCATGATCTCATTGGCTAAAAATACCCTTCCCTCCACTGTGTGTATCCCTGGCCTTACAGCCTGATTTTGAGAAAATGAGAAAACACTGTTGGTGCCTCCGTTCCTCCACTTGTGAAACAGAAAATAACACGACACCTCCCGGTTTCCCACAGTAGTGGGGAGGCTTAGTAGGTCAAGGCTAGCAAAGCATTCTGCTCTCCTCGAGTCCTTTTCACTGGGGATGTCGAAGTGTGACTGTGCCTCTTATTGGCCTGAGCCTGGAGCCCCCAGAGAAGCCCTTGTCACCCCCATGCCTGCGGAGGGGGTTCATTCTCCATGACCACGTTCACTTCGCCGCCAGCAACCTGCTCCTTAACCTAGGTAATGACACCACTCTGTACTCTGCCTCTCATTGAGGGAACTCCAGATGCCTGGGTGCCGCTGTTGAATCAAGCATCCTTAGAGGTGAGGTGTTACAAGTACCGTCAACTTGGCAGGTGGGTGGGGAGAGGGTCAGAGGGATGGAAAGGTGGGAGGTCTGCTCTCCTGAGCCGACACCACCCCACCGACGGGGTTCACATCCTGCCCCAGAAGCTAATCCCTCCTCAGCTCTGTGGGCCTCCCCATCCTCGCTTCCTGAAAGCTCCGTCTAAAATGTAAGAAAATTGCAGTGGGTTCCCGGGCACGCTCTGTTCTCAGCTACTTCCATAAAGAAATCAATTAAATTTGTCTGACAGTCTGCTTTTCCTAAAGGTTTGCTGGCAGAGGGTTTAACTTTATATCATCTTGCACAGCCCCAAAACAAAACAACCATTTTATTTCATCTTCCATGAAAGTCATTTCTGTTTATCTTGGTATGGTTCCCATCCTAGCTAATCTATGGTCCCCAGTTGGACCGCCTTTGTTCTCAGCACTTTTTGGCAATTGCCTCTTGTGCGTGACTCTGAGTCCACGACAGAGGAAGCTGTTGTCATTTTAATGAATGGGGGTCTCTTCCAGCTCCACTCTTCCCTCAAACAGTCCATTTCCGTAACCATCAAGATGTCAGATGCAAAATAAAGCCAGTTGCAATATTGCACAGTGCAAAAGGCCGTTCAGATTATTATTGAATCGTGTGGCTGGAAAGACTTTGCAGGATCATTTTGTTCATCTCTAACTTTTTGAGATTTCCCTCTAATTGGAACAACGTTATCACCAATTACTACAGGGCCTTTAAACCTCAAAGGACCTAAGCGAGTGGAAGGAAATAGGATGTGTGCGGCATTGTGTGAAGAAAATATGGAAGCTTGGGCTCCAGCTTGGGCTGCTACCTCGCACCTTTAGAAGTTGATCAGTGAATGCAAATGAGCAGTAGCAAAATATGGCAGTGAGAACAAGGGGTTTGAAGTCAAAAAGCATAGATTCAGGCTCAGAGCTGTGTGATTGGGAGAAAGTTGCTTAAGGACCCCAAACCTTGTTTTACTCACCTTTGAATTGAGGATAATGAAATTGACTCACCTGCCTCACAGTGTGGAAGTGATAACTTGTAAGACAACATTTAAAAGGCCTCTGCATATTCTGATATGCAAATATTCATTAACATTGTTATTCGAAACCGAACTTAACCGCAAAGGAAAATCCGCAGTGAAAAATGTGGAAGACGGCCAAAGCACCAACAGAAAAGACATTTTTGGCAATCCACAATCATCCCTTGTCCATTATGATGGCTCTCTTCTCTTGGTACAATTTGAAGTGAAACAGTTGAAAATTGGCGGGAAAAGTAGGAAGACCTCTAGGTGACCAGTCGGGATTATTCCTTGACACAATGCTTTAGCAGAGATGCCTGCGGTGCTTAGAAAGCGCTATCTGAGTGACAGCAAAGGTGAATCCAAAGCTTCACACCATCAGAATTAGCGTTTGATAATTTAGTGATGAACTTTATAGCATCCCCTTTGGTCTTGCAGAATTCCCTGCTTGACAATGACTTTATGTGGACAAGTGGCTTAACCTTTTCCTGCCTCAGTTTCTTCATGAATAAAACAGTTTATACCCTTTGGTATCTTTACTGCATAATGTTGTAAGGATCAAAAGCAATTATACGTGCAAGCATTCGGAAAAGCTCACTGTAATTTAGGGTCTCGTTAAGGTTGAGTCTTGCTTTTTACGTGCTATCATTTTAGGCTACGTTTTCTTCCTGCAGGGCAGAGAGAAGGATGGCTAGGGCTGAAGCTAAGAGTGCTCCAAGGACACAAAATTTCTAAGAGTAACAGGATGAAGTGAAATATGAAAAATGTCAGCTGACCACCAGGAATAAACAGATTCCTGGCAATAGCCATTATTAGATTGTGGAATTGCCTCTCTCAGGAAGTGGTAGAAACATTTACTGCCCAACTGGACAAAGTACCCTCAGGGGCCAGATGACTTGCCATTTCCTTCTACATTATCGATGAGTTTTTCTAATAATAATAAAATGGCTGAAATTGGCTACAAGGCTGTAATCACTCATGTATAGGTTTCTAGCTGCACCATAATCGCGGCTGGCCATGGCCTCAAATAATTACTCTCCATTTGGCCTTGGTCTTGGCAACTCCTGCAGACTATTTGCTGCTAGGTCTGCATCTACAGAGGGCTACATTAACAGAGTCTGAAGGAGAGCATTACATGCTTTTAACAGTGTTGAGTCACTGTGATTTTTAAACAATGAACTGGGTTCAGGCAGCTTCAGAAACACCAGGAAGGCTGTTTAAATGTTAATGCTGCAGCCCAGAAGGGATGGTGCCTGACTGGAGCCCTAGTGCCTCTGCTGAGTTGAGCATATGATTCGGTTTCTCCTATTTGTTCAATTGTAGTAAACATTTTTCACGGACTTTCACAGTGTTTGCAAAAATGCCTCCTAAGCAAAAATAGAAAAAATACACTTTCTTTTTTGTACAGCTTTCAGAAATATACCTATTGAATTGAAAAAAAAAAAAAAAGCTTATGGAAGAATGATGAACTTCTCCCAAAACAAACCATATTTGTTATTTGCAAATATGTTTTTTTTTTTTACTGGTTTTTAAATTCAGTTTGTAAGAAGATATATGTACATAAATATATACATTTTTTTTTTCTTTCTTTCTAAAGCTAAATTCTGGCGCTGGGCTCTAGGAAGATGTTAGAAATTCCCCTGTGGTGTTTTTTAAGATAGAAATACCATGTGTAGAATTATATCCCCTTCTTTGACTTCCCCAAAAAAACCCCTCACTTTCAGAATTACAAATATTATCCTCACTTTCAGAATTACAAATATTATGATTATTATCTTTAAAAAAGTAACTATGCCTATTTTACTAAAATGATGAATCATGCGAGAAAGAGGTAGTGACTGGCCTGTTCTGTGCCTTCCTCATGTTTCTGTAGCGGCCAGGCACAATGCCCATCCCCACTGGCGTGTGACTCTCGGAGGCTGGGCCTGGCTTCACCCATCCTGGTACTTCTGGCTCTTAGCATAGTGGCTGGCACACAGTAGATGTTCAGTAATTGTCTATTAAAGTAATAAGCTCTGAGGGCTTTTCCAACTATTTTTTAAAAAAGCATTCTAGGAGAGAATCTCAAAGAGCCTTCTATAGTTTGTTTTTTTTTTTTTAAACCAGAGAACCATTTTGAATTGAGATGTGAAATCTGGGGTTCATCCTTACCTTGAGACTTAGGATTTATGTCTTTACTTCCTTTTAATCTGAAGTACACTTCCCTGTTTTGCATCATGATCATAATTTCGTTCAAATTTATTGAATTCCTGTTTGTAATTTCTGTTAGATCCTACAATTTATAGACTGCTGATGCCAGAGAATTTTCAGACCTGATCTTTACATAGTACTTTCCATTTGAAGTGCTTTTATTTACATCATCCACAGCATCACCTGGACCCTGTGAGGTGGAAGCCCAGGTGCTATGACCTTTACTTTACAGATGAGGAAACCGAGGTTCAGGGATGTTTAGGTGATTTGACTGAAGTTACATATGAGCTGGTGACAGATAGGAGCCTGAAACACATATTCTGACTCCAATTCCAGCCCTGTTTCTGCAACACCACAATTGCTGCAAGGCAGTTTCTGACTCTTAGATGTCACCCAGTATTTATACCTGGGCCACCAGCTGGCCAATGGCTGGATGGCAGAGAGCTCAGTATCTCTTGAAGTTCCTGCCATCTTGCACTGCTCTGACTTAGAAGGGTCCCCAGCTCAAAATGTGTGAAATTACCTTTCAGTCAATAAGCCAATTCAGAAATGTTATTGGACACCCACTAGGTGTTGGGGTCTGTCTGCTCTTTGTCAGTGAATATAATCCAGATATCAGGGGCTCCTGTGATGGTCAGTGAGCTTGAATCCAGGAGCTATAAACGCTGTGTCCTCTGAACACTGAGAAAAAGAGCCTGGGGGCCTAGGAGGGACTAAGGAAAGGAGGGATGGACAGGGAAAGGGACACAGGGAATATCCAGATGGAGGGAACCAAACTCGAGTGAGTGAGGATCCCTGGGAGATCACAGAGGCGACATGCAGAAATGGGGACAGGGGGACAGGAGAGGCCTGAGACAGATGAAGGAAAACTGACAGGCGTGGAGGAAGGTTAGAGTTTACTTCTGCATGGATATAGAAAACAAATTCACTAGAACGGGATCCACTCAACAAAAAGGGTATAATCAAAGACGCATGGTGCTTAAAATGTGGAAACAACTCAAGAGTGTTAATTAACTGAGTTGTTTTTGGTGTCGTTATTGTTGTTTAGTACAGAAGGGTGGCCCACAATTCCATTTGCTGTTTCCTGTGTTTGGACATGAAATCCAATGTCACAGGCCCCCCAGCCTCTGGATACAGGAGACCATGTTCTATCAGAGTCCATGTACAGGTGTCAGGTTCCTGGGAACCGGCCCAGGGCGGTGGATGTACTTGCTCTGGAGCAGAGCTGGGCCTGTGCTTCTGTTGGCCCATCTCACTAACTCGTCAACATGTTACCGTGTTGATCCCATGGCCACAGCCATTCTCTGCTAATGGTTGATTGGGGCTCCAGAGTGCCAAGGTCCCCCCTCTCCTATGAGGGCAAAAATTGGGGAGATGGGAAAGAAGGACCTTTACCCGACTTTATCACCTGGGCCCCAAGCACACCTCTAGTGCCAGAACATTATACAACTTCTCATAAACGTGATTCATTCAAACCTAACACTGCTCTCTGTCGGGACCCAAAACCACTTCATCAGGATAGACGTGAACAAACACCCCCTGCTGCATCCTCACCACCGATCTCTAATTTCCACCAAATAGAATGTGTTCATTCGTTCCTCTTTCGAAAGCTCCTGTGCACAGTTGACCCTTAAAGAACACGGCTTGAGCTGCGTGGGTCCACTTATACGTGGATGTTTTCAAATCAATATACATTCGGTCCTCCTTATCTGTGGATTCAACCAACCACAGCTTGCGTGCTGTTTCCATCTGCAGTTGGTTGAATCCCAGGATGCAGAACCCAAGTATAAGGAGCGTCAGCTATGAAACTTTGAGCATCTGCAGATTTTGGTGTCTGTGATGGGTCCTGGAACCAATCCACCACGAATACTTAGGGATGACTGTTTTTTAATTTATGCAACTGTATTTCTGGTCATCACCAACAACTAGACTGGCTGCAAGAATAAGCCCAGTGAATTCAGGATTACCTGCTGCAAACATATTGAAGGCCCAAGAATGCCCCTTGCAGCCTAACAACATGTACAGGTTCTGACCTACAGTGAGTATCCTGTGAAACAGATACTGATCCTGCCCCCAGGAGAAGTGCATGTATTGTATGCTGGGAGTCATCTTAAAAACAGTAAGAGGAATGCTTTCTATAGAGAAAATATGTTCTTAACCTCAAAGAAATATCTTAGTATAACCATGCAAGATAAGGTTTTGCATAAAAGGTTAGCTTTAGGATGTATAATCCTCTTTTATAAAAGAATAGCCTGGAAACTTTAGGTCACTCATGTCTAAGGATTTGAAATATTTTAATCCAAAGAGAAAAGCTTTCAGGAAGAGTTTAGCTGTCAGGGGATTTTTTTTTTTTTTCCCATACCTGTCAGGGATGAGGTAAGGGAAGGATAGCATTGTCCAGGAGATGGACCCTATTAAAATCTTATTAACATGCTTTGAAGTCACAGTATCGCCATGTCCAAAATATCCTCCCGGTTCACTGCTGTCTTCAGCCATCTCTGCCCGAGCTGGAGTACTTGGCCACAACAAAGGAAACAGCCCTGAACTCGGCTCTTGTTTCTGAATTTATCCCAACTAGCAATTTGAGCTTTGAGAAGCCATTTCCTCTCTCTCTCTCTCACTCTCAGTTTCTTTATGTGTAGATAAAGCAGTTAGATGTAATGGGCTTTAAGATCTTCCCCAGCCCTTCCCTGTGTGAATCTACAAGGAATTTGCTACCCTGAGTTCATTGGTAGGAAACCCAGATCCGGGGGATATTTCAAAACAAAGCCAGAGGAGAAACTGACAATGAGCTGGATTATCCAAACTTCAGTTTCCATCTGTGCGCAAATGTAGACAAACAAGCATCTTACACGGATAAGTGCTAAGAATAGTTGGGTGCTTTAAAAAATGCTATTATTAAAAGTAGGATTTCCAGAACTTCAAGATGGCGGAGGAGTAAGATGTGGAGATCACCTTCCTCCCCACAAATACATCAAAAATACATCTACATATGGAACAACTCCTACAGGATACCTACTGAACGCTGGCAGAAGACCTCAAACTTCCCAAAAGGCAAGAAACCCCCCATGTACCTGGCCTTGTGAATGACAGGGTCTTGGTGCTGCGGCTGGGATTCAGGACTGAGCCTCTGAGGTCGGAGAGCCGAGTTCAGGACATTGGTCCACCAGAGACCTCCCAGCCCCACATAATATCAAATGGCGAAAGCTCTCCCAGAGATCTCCATCTCAACACTAAGACCCAACTCCACTCAACAGCCAGCAAGCTACAGTGCTGGACACCCTATGCCAAACAACTAGCAAGACAGGAACACAACTCCACCCATTAGCAGAAGAGGCTACCTAAAATCATAATAAGTTCACAAACACCCCAAAACACACCACCGGACCTGGTCCTGCCCACCAGAAAGACAAGATCCAGCCTCATCCACCAGAACACAGGCACCAGTCCCCTCCACCAGGAAGCCTACACAACCCACTGAACCAACCTTACCCACTGGGGGCATACACCAAAAACAATGGGAACTATGAACCTGCAGTCTGTGAAAAGTAGACCCCAAACACAGTAAGTTAAGCAAAATGAGAAGACAGAGAAATACACAGCAGATGAAGGAGCAAGGTAAAAACCCACCAGACCAAACAAATGAAGAGTAAATTGGAAGTCTACCTGAAAAAGAATTCAGAGTAATGATAGTAAAGATGATCCAAAATCTTGGAAATAGAATGGAGAAAATACAAGACACGTTTAACAGGAACCTAGAAGAACTAAAGAGCAAAGAAACAATGAAGAACAACACAATAAATAAAATTAAAAATTCTCTAGAAGGAATCAATAGCAGAATAACCGAAACAGAAGAATGGATGAGTGACCTGGAATGTAAAATAGTGGAAATAACTACTGCAGAGCAGAATAAAGAAAAAAGAATGAAAAGAATTGAGGACAGTCTCAGAGACCTCTGGGACAACACTAAACGCAACAACATTCGAATTATAAGGGTCCCAGAAGAAGAAGAGGAAAAAAAAGGGACTGAGAAAATATTTGAAGAGATTATAGTTGAAAACTTCCCTAATATGGGAAAGGAAATAGTTAATCAAGACCAGGAAACACAGAGAGTCCCATACAGGATAAATCCAAGGAGAAACATGCAAAGACACATATTAATCAAACTATCAAAAATTAAATACCAAGAAAAAATATTAAAAGCAGCAAGGGAAAAACAACAAATAACATACAAGGGAATCCCCGTAAGGTTAACAGCTGATCTTTTAGCAGAAGTTCTGCAAGCCAGAAGGGAGTGGCAGGACATATTTAAAGTGATGAAAGGGAAAAATCTACAACCAAGATTACTCTACCCGGCAAGGATCTCATTCAGATTTGACAGAGAAATGAAAACCTTTACAGACAAGCAAAAGCTAAGAGAATTCAGCACCACCAAACCAGCTTTACAACAAATGCTAAAGGAACTTCTCTAGGCTGGAAACACAAGAGAAGGAAAAGACCTACAATAACAAACCCAAAACAATTAAGAAAATGGTAATAGGAACATACATATTGATAACTACCTTAAATGTAAATGGATTAAATGCTCCAACCAAAAGGCGTAGACTGGCAGAATGGATACAAAAACGAGACCCGTATATATGCTTTCTACAAGAGACCCATGTCAGACCTAGGGACACATACAGACTGAAAGTGAGGAGATGGAAAAAGATATTCCGTGCAAATGGAAATCAAAAGAAAGGTGGAGTGGCAATTCTCATATCAGACAAAATAGACTTTAAAATAAAGACTATTACAAGAGACAAGGACGCTACATAATGATCAAGGGATCAATCCAAGAAGAAGATATAACAATTGTAAATATTTATGCACCCAACATAGGAGCACCTCAATACATAAGGCAAATGCTAACAGCCATAAAAGGGGAAATCAACAGTAACACAATCATAGTAGGGGACTTTAACACCCCACTTTCACCAATGGACAGATCATCCAAAATGAAAATAAATAGGGAAACAGAAGCTTTAAATGATACATTAAACAAGATGGACTTAATTGATATTTATAGGACATTCCATCCAAAAACAACAGAATACACTTTCTTCTCAAGTGCTCATGGAACATTCTCCAGGATAGATCATATCTTGGGTCACAAATCAAGCCTTGGTAAATGTAAGAAGATTGAAATCATATCAAATATCTTTTCCGACCACAATGCTATGAGACTCGATATCAATCACAGGAAAAAATCTGTAAAAAATACAAACACATGGAGGCTAAACAATACACTACTAAATAACCAAGAGATCACTGAAGAAATCAAAGAAGAAATCAAAAAATACCTAGAAGCAAATGACAATGAAAACACGACGACCCAAAACCTATGGGATGCAGCAAAAGCAGTTCTGAGAGGGAAATTTATAGCAATACAATCCTAACTCAAGAAACAAGAAACATCTCAAATAAACAACCTAACCTTACACCAAAAGCAGTTAGAGAAAGAAGAACAAAAGAACCCTGAAGTTAGCAGAAGGAAAGAAATCATAAAGATCAAATCAGAAATAAATGAAAAAGAAATGAAGGAAGCGATAGCAAAGATGAATAAAACTAAAAGCTAGTTCTTTGAGAAGATAAACAAAATTGATAAACCATTAGCCAGACTCATCAAGAAAAAAAAGGGGGAAGACTCAAATCAACAGAATTAGAAATGAAAAAGGGGAAGTAACAACTGACACTGCAGAAATACAAAGGATCGTGAGAGATTACTACAAGCAACTATATGCCGATAAAATGGACAACCTGGAAGAAATGGACAAATTCTTAGAAAAGCACAACCTTCCGACTGAACCAGGAAGAAACAGAAAATATAAACAGACTAATCACAGGCACTGAAATTGAAACTATGATTTAAAATCTTCCAACAAACAAAAACCCAGGACCAGATGGCTTCACAGGCAAATTCTATCAAACATTTAGAGAAAAGGTAACACCCATCCTTCTCAAACTCTTCCAAAATATAGCAGGGGAAGGAACACTCCCAAATTCATTCTACGAGGCCACCATCACCCTGATACCAAAACCAGACAAAGACGTCACAAAGAAAGAAAACTACAGGCCAATATCACTGATGAACATAGATGCAGAAATCCTCAACAAAATATTAGCAAACAGAATACAACAGCACATTAAAGGATCATACACCATGATCAAGTGGGGTTTATCCCAGGAATGCAAGGATTCTTCAATATATGCAAATCAATCAATGTGATAAACCATATTAACAAATTGAAGGATTAAAACCATATGATCATCTCAATAGATGCAGAAAAAGTTTTCAACAAAATTCAACACCCATTTATGATAAATACCCTCCGGAAAGTAGGCATAGAGGGAACTTACCTCAACATAATAAAGGCCATATGTGACAAACCCATAGCCAACATCTTGCTCAATAGTGAAAAACTGAAACCATTTCCACTAAGATCAGGAACAAGACAAGGTTGCCCACTCTCACCGCTATTATTCAACATAGTTTTGGAAGTTTTAGCCACAGCAATCAGAGAAGAAAAAGAAATAAAAGGAATCCAAATCAGAAAAGATGAAGTAAAGCTGTCACTGTTTGCAGATGACATACTATACATAGAGAATCCTAAAGATGCTACCAGAAAACTGCTAGAGCTAATCAATGCATTTGGTAAAGTAGCAGGATACAAAATTAGTGCACAGAAATCTCTTGCATTCCTATACACTAATGATGAAAAATCTGAAGGCGAAATTAAGGAAACACTCCATTTACTATTGCAACAAAAAGAATAAAATACCTAGGAATAAACCTGCCTAAGGAGACAAAAGACCTGTATGCAGAAAACTATAAGACGCTGATGAAAGAAATTTAAAATGATACAAACAGATGGAGAGATATACTATGTTCTTTGATTGGAAGAATCAACATTGTGAAAATGACTGTACTACCCAAAGCAATCTACAGATTCAATGCAATCCCTATCAAACTACCAATGGCATTTTTCACAGAACTAGAACATAAAATTTCACAATTTGTATGGAAACACAAAAGACCCTGAATAGCCAAAGCAATCTTAAGAAAGAAAAACGGAGCTGGAGGAATCAGGCTCCCTGATTTCAGACTATACTACAAAGCTACAGTAATCAAGACAGTATGGTAATGACACAAAAACACAAATATAGATCAATGGAACAGGATAGAAAGCGCAGAGATAAACCCACACACATATGGTTACCTTATCTTTGATAAAGGAGGAAAGAATATGCAATGGAGAAAAGACAACCTCTTCAATAAATGATGCTGGGGAAACTGGACAGCTACATGTAAAAGAATGAAATTAGAACACTCCCTAACACCATACACGAACATAAACTCAAAATGGATTAAAGACCTAAATGTAAGGCCAGACACTATAAAACTCTAGAGGAAAACATATGCAGAACATTCTGTGGTATAAATTACAGCAAGATCCTTTTTGACCCACCTCCTAGAGAAATGGAAATCAAAACAAAAATAAACAAATGGGACCTAATGAAACTTAAAAGCTTTTGCACAGCAAAGGAAACCATAAACAAGACGAAAAGACAACCCTCAGAATGGGAGAAAATATTTGCAAACGAAGCAACTGACAAAGGACTAATCTCCAAAATATACAAGCAGCTCATGCAGCTCAATATCAAAAAAACAAACAACCGAATCCAAAACTGGGCAGAAGACCTAAACAGACATTTCTCCAAAGAAGATATACAGATTGCCCACAAACACATGAAAGGATGCTCAACATCACTAATCATTAGAGAAATGCAAATGAAAACTACAATGAGGTGTCATCTCACACCTGTCAGAATGGCCATCACCAAAAAATCTACAAACAATAAATGCTGGAGAGGGTGTGGAGAAAAGGGAACCCTCTTGCACTGTTGGTGGGAATGTAAATTGATACAGCCACTATGGAGAACAGTATGGAGGTTCCTTAAAAAACTAAAAATAGAACTACCATACGACCCAGCAATCCCACTACTGGGCATATACCCTGAGAAAACCATAATTCAAAAAGACTCATGTACCACAGTGTTCATTACAGCTCTATTTACAATAGCCAGGACATGGAAGCAACCTAAGTGTCCATCGACAGATGAATGGATAAAGAAGATGTGGCACATATACACAGTGGAATATTACTCAGCTATTAAAAAAAGGAAATTGAGTTATTTGTAGTGAGGTGGATGGACCCAGAGGCTGTCATACAGAGTGAAGTAAGTCAAAAAGAGAAAAACAAATACCGTATGCTAACATATATATGGAATCTAAAAAAAAAAAAAAAAAAAAAAACAGGTTCTGAAGAACCTGGGGGCAGGACAGGAGTAAAGACGTAGACATAGAGAATGGACTTGAGGACACAGGGAGGAGGAAGGGTAAGCTGGGACAAAGTGAGAGAGTGGCATGGACATATATACACTACCAAATGTAAAATAGATAGCTAGTGGGAAGCAGCCGCATAGCACAGGGAGATCAGCTTGGTGCTTTGTGTCCATCTAAAGAGCTGGGATAGGGAGGGTGGGAGGGAGTCGCAAGAGGGAGGAGATATGGGGATATATGTATACATATAGCTGATTCACTTTGTTATACAGCAGAAAATAACACAATACTGTAAAGCAATTATACTCCAATAAAGTTGTTAAAAAAAAAAAAGTAGGGACTTCCCTGGTGGTGCAGTGGTTAAGAATCCATTTGCCAAGGTAAGGGACTCAGGTTGAAGCCCTGGTCCGGGAAGATCCCACATGATGCGGAGCAACTAAGCCCGGGCACCACAACTACTGAACCTGCGCTCTAGAACCCGTGAGCCACAACTACTGAGCCCAGGTGCCAGAATTACTGAAGGTCATGTACCTAGAGCCCGTGCTCTACAACAAGAGAAGCCACCACACTGAAAAGCTTGTGCACAGCAATGAAGAGTATCCCCCAATTGCCACAACTAGGGAAAGCCCGTGCAGCAATGAAGACCCAATGCATCCAAAAAATAAAATAAAATTAATTAATTAATTTAAAAAATGTAATAATTAGTACATAGAAAAGTTATCATCTCTGAGGTGCATTATTACTTCCTGAAATCACAATGCCCCCTTGCCAGCTCTGTAAAGACTGGATTGTTCTAGTTTCTTGGCTGCCTTTGTTTTTCATTCTAAGTTTCAAAATTGGTAAGAATATGAACTAGAAATGTTTACTCATCCAGGTTAAGAATATATAAGTAAGTCACCTACATATGAACCTTCAAGTTGTGAACTTTCCTAGATGTGAACGTGGAGCATACTAATGAAGACCTGAGGAGGCCCAGAGAAAGGACGAAGAGAGACAAGAGGAAGAAGAAGTAACTGAGGAACCGAAGAGATTCATGACGCAGGAAATAGCAAGGGGATTTTCTTTATTTGAGCAGGCACTGTTAGTTTTTGAGGCACAGGACCTGAACACAGAAGGTTGCAGCAGCCGTTCAGAATGCAATCCAGTGCTACTGTGTCATCTATGATGAGAAAAAAGAGCTACTACCTAGACATCACTGGATCACTTTTTCAAGAGAATAGAAAGAATTCAATCCAGCAAGGAACCAGAACCTGTACCATCACCATCAGGCGTACGTGAAATTGCAGCTTGTCCTCCGTCTCCTATTGCTGACGATCCTTCAGCTCTACCATCTCCCACCTCCTCTCCCTCCTCCAGGCAGTAGCTCTTCTTTCCTGTTCACTCGATGCCAGCCCCTGGATGCCAGCTACTGTACTGTACTACTGTACTTTTCAAAGTACTGTACTGTAAGATTAAAAATGTTTTCTGTATTTTTTGTGTTTTTTTTATGTATTATTTGTGTGAAAGGTATTATAAACCTATTACAGTACAGTACTATATAGCCAGTTGTGTTAGTTGGGTACCTAGGCTAACTTTGTTGGACTTACGAACACACTGGACTTACGAAAGCACTCTCGGAACAGAACTCGTTCGTATGTAGGGGGCTTACTGTATTCAGATTAATAAAATTTTAGGGGACTTACTGTATTCAGATTAATATAATTTAACTTGAAGACACTATTTAAAGAAAAAAAATGGATAAACACATCGTAGTATCTAGGAGGATTAAACTCATTTTCAAAACCAACTTAGCTAGCTTAGGGAGAGTGTAAGATTAGCAAAATAGTTTTAATTAGTAGATCTATTACTCTGTGCCAGATTCTGTGCTACACATAATACGAACATGTATGTGTGTGTGTGTGAGAGTGTTTGTTTGTGTTTATATGTATATGTATATAAATAGGAATATATAAATACCTTGCATAGTCAATACAGTCTTAACATATAGGAGTTATTTTCCTATTTTTCAGTTGAAGAAACAGATTCAGAAGTGATCATCAGGTGCCCCTAAACTAGTAAATGAAGCAGCCAGTTCATTGTTTTTACATTATACCCCATTTTCTGAAGGAAGAGCTCTTTGTAAAACATCCTGGAGGCCTGATGTTTGTAAACAGTTACATTTAACTTAAATAGGCTACACAAGTTATTTACCATTTTGAGCTTTGATTTCTTCATCTGTAAAAGGAGGAATAAAACTAGCTCCCTCAGGGGGCTGTCATCAGGATTCAGTGCCATTCAGGAATAACAACATTTTCCACCAAAGTTCCCGGCGGGTCATCGGCGGGTGCAGTGTATCAGCTGCACCTTCTCTAACTCCCTTTGGACTTGGATCTTTTTTTCATGTTAGAAAAAAATTTGCTTACTACCTCAAAGAAGTAAGAAAATACTTACTGAATGCCTTCTATTGTGTTATGACTTTTTATGTATCAAACTTCAAAGTTGGTTGAGATAATGATTGTGAAATCTTCCCTGTGGGCCTGTGATGGTTAACTGTCAAGTTCAGTGATGTGGATCCCAGGGCTTTTAATGTTCCCAGGAGTTCAAAGTGCTTTGTTGTTAAATTGAACTCTGCGAAACTAAAAATATCCCTAACCCTTGCCTTGCCTGAGGCCTTCATCCTTCTAGTTTAAGAGTCTGTCTTCCTCTAGGGGCTTTGAAAGCAAAAGTTTTCCTCTGGTCAGACTCACCTTGAATCCAGACACAATAGATGGCAGTTGCTTTTGCCAGGCGTCTTGTCTCCATCCAGGCCTTCGGGGGACAGGCCTGTCACATTACCCTGTCTACAAGGACAGGGAATTTAATAAGGTTATCATGTTTTGCCTCTACAAAATGACTCAAGAACCCTATTTTATAAAAGGCATGTCAAATACTGTTCCATTTAAAATTCAGCTACCAAACAAGGCAAGTGAGTCATGAATCAGTGGACATTTAGTTTAACTCAGGTTTGCAGGTGGACACCAGGCCTGCAGGTCTTTGCTCTGAGTCAGGTTCAGGAATGGAAGCCTCTCATGTATGTCTGCATGTGACTAAGGTCTCTGAAGTAGGATGACATCATCAGACAACCCCGGTGAGGCCCCTCCAACTCCCCTAGAGTTCGCTTTTTAAAATATTTACTTACATGATCAAGTATTGACTCCCCTACACCACCTTGCATATGCCAAATTCAGACTTCTCTGAGTTAATGCAACTGATGAATGAACCTTTCAAGGAGTCTTACGAAGTGCTGTCTGGCAGCCAGCGGTCTTTCCGTCTTCGTACAGCAGTGTTTGCTGGTACAGTTATTTGAGTGTTTTATTGCATTTTCCCCTCATTTTTTTAAATGAATGGCATGTGGAAAATGAAAGCATCTGGATTAGTGTCAGGAGGCTGAGAGACATAGTTACGTGTACCTGAGCTCACAGTACAGCTGAGAGTTGGGGGGGATGAACAGGCATGCAAGAAATAGCAAACTTTACAGAATTAAGAACGTGAAATACTGGAAATAAAACGTTGAAAATTGTCTCTGAAATGTGAAGTGTAATTAAGAACATGATCATATTTGTGTTGCCTTCTCTTGTAATCACCTCTTACTAAAAGTAAGCCTGTTTCTGACCCTTAACCTTAGAACTTCCTGGGGAGGTTCAAGAAGCTCTGTCTGGCAAGGTAGGGATCAATCCATAATTGTCAAAGCCCTGCTGGCTCTGGTCCAGTCCAGCTATTTCCTGGGACAGATGCTACCCGAGGAGCTTTCTTGGATGGTGAAGATTTCTCTCATTTCTGAAGAAGTCCAGACAAGTTTCCTCATTACTGAAGAATGCGTGTCAGGATATAAAATCTAATCTGCACAGCTGTGTACGGTTTGAGACCTGCTTAACTTAGAAACTGATTCTCTTCCTCTGCACAGTCCAGACAATTGAAATAAGTTGAAGGTTTTCTTCCAAATACAGTTACCCACTTTTTTTTTTTTTTTTTTTTTGAGTAGGACAGCTTCAAAGGGATTTGGCAGCGGTGGTCAGTGCTTTAATTAATTAATTAATTAATTTAAATTAATTAATTAATTAATTTTTGGCTGTGTTGGGTCTTCGTTTCTGTGCGAGGGCTTTCTCTAGTTTTGGCAAGCGGGGGCCACTCTTCATTGCGGTGCGTGGGCCTCTCACTATCATGGCCTCTCCTGCCACGGAGCACAGGCTCCAGACGCGCAGGCTCAGCAGTTGTGGCTCACGGGCCCAGTTGCTCTGCGGCATGTGGGATCCTCCCAGACCAGGGCTTGAACTCGCGTCCCCTGCATTAGCAGGCAGACTCTCAACCACTGCACCACCAGGGAAGCCCCCCAGTTACCCACTTTTAAGGCATGGTGACCTAAATTCTTCCCTTAAGAAGTCACATTTCTGAAAATCTGCTACCTTTAGTCCTTAATGCTTGCTCCAGGGGCGTATGGAGAAGAGCATAGCATTCAAGGTCTGCTTGTTTATTGTGGCTGCATAGGGTGTTTCTCCCCTTCCTTTCCTTCGTCCAGGCTGCTTTTCCCCAAAGGGATATGAGCTTTCATTTGTCATCATCATCATCAGTATTTTACTTTATTCTTCTTGTTTTATTTTATTTTATTTTTTATTGAAATATAGTTGACATACAATATGATGTTAGTGTCAGGTGTACAACGTAGTGATTTGACATTTAAATACATTTCAAAATGATCTCCACGATAAGTCTGATAACCATCTGTCCCCACACAAAGTTAATACAGTATTATTGCGCATATTCCTTATGGTGCATAATACATCCCAAGACTTATTTCTTATATACCTGGAAGTTTGTACTTCTTAATCCCCTTCACCTATTTCATCCATCCCCCACTCCCTCCTCTCTGGCAACCACCTATTTGTTCTCTGTTTCTATGAGTCTGTTTCTGTTTTGTTTAGTTTGTTCATTTGTTTTGATTTTTATATTCTATATATAATTGAGATCATACAATATTTGTCTTTCTTTGTCTGACTTATTTCTCTTAGCATAATGCCTTCTAGGTCCATCCATGTTGTCACAAATGACAAGATTTCATTCTTGTATGGCTGTGTAGCTTTCCATTGTGTGTGTGTGTGTGTGTGTGTGTGTGTGTACCAGTTCTTTTTTTATCCATTCATCTACTGATGGACTTTTAGGTTGCTTCCAAATCTTGGCTACTGTAAATAATGCTGCAATGAACATGGAGGTGCACATATCTTGTACAATTAGTGTTTTTCTTTTATTAGGGTAAATCCCCACAACTGAGATAGCTGGATAGTATGGTAGTTCTGCTCTTAATTTTTTGAAGAACCGTCTTATTGTTTTCCACAGTGGCTGCACCAATTTACATTCTTACCAACAGTGCATGAGGATTCCCTTTTCTCCACATCCTTGACAACACTTGCTATCTCTTGTCTTTTTGTTAATAGCCATTCTGATAGGAGTAAGGTGATTTGGATTTGCATTTCCCAGAGACTTAGAGAATTAAGTATCTTTTCATGATCTTGTTGGCTATCTGTATGTCTTCTTTGGAAAAAATGTCTATTCAGCTCCTCTACCCTTTTTAGATTGGGTTGTTTGTTTCTTTGATATTGAGTTGTATGAGTTCTTTGTGTATTTTGGGTATTGGCCCCTTACCAGAGACATTGTTTTCAAATGTCTTCTCCCATTCAGTAGGTGACCTTTTCATTTTGTTGATAGTTTCCTTCACTGTGAAAAAACTTTTTAGTTTGATGTAGTCCCATTTGTTTATTTTTGCTTTTGTTTCCTTCCCTGAAGAGACAGATCCAAAAAAATACTGCTAAGATGTCAAAGAGCATACTGCTTATGTTTTCTTCTAGGAGTTTTATAGTTTCAGGTCTTATATTTAAGTCTTTAATCCATTTTGAGCTTATTTTTTGTGCATTATTGGAGAAGTTGGTATAGTTTCATTCTTTTGCATGTAGCTCTCCAGTTTTCCCAATACCATTTACTGAAGAGTCTCTCTTTTCCCCATTGTATATTCTTGCCTCCTTTGCTGTATATTAATTGCCCATATAAGTGTGGGTCCATTTCTGGGTTCTCTATTCTGTTCCATTGATCTGTGTATCTGTTTTTGTGCCAGTATCATACTGTTCTGATGACAGTAGCTTTGTAGTAGAGTTTGATATCAGGGAGCATGATACCTCCAGTTATGTTCTTCATTCATAAAATTTTTTTCAGCTATTCAAGGTCTTTTATGTTTCCATACAAATTTTAGGTTTATTTGTTCTAGTTCTGTGAAAAATGCCACTGGTACTTTGATAGGGACTGCACTGAATCTCTAGATTGCCTTGAGTGGTATGGACATTTTAACAATATTAATTCTTCCAATCCAAGAGCAAAGTACAGGCAGAGCTTGGAGATATTTCAGGTTTGGTTTTAGATTACCACAATAAAACGAATATCACAATAAAGCAAAAGCCACACAAATTTTTTTATTTCCCAGTGCACATAAAAGTTATGCTTACGTTATCCTGTAGTCTGTTAAGTGTCTAATAACATCATGTCTAAAAAAATGTGTATACTTTAATTTAAAAATGCTTTATGGATAGAAAATGCTAAGTATCAACTGGCAAGGCAGGGTTGACACAAACCTTCAATTTGTAAAAAAAAAACAAAAAACACAGTATCTGTGAGACATGATAAAGCAAAGTACAATAAAATGTGGTATGTCTTTATATCTTTCCATTTGTTTATGTTTTCTTCAATTCCTTTCGTCAGTGTCTTATAGTTTTCAGATACAGGTCTTCTATCTTCTTCGTTAGATTTATTCCTATGTATTTTATTCTTTTTGGTGCTATTGTAAAGGGTATTGCTTTCTTAAATTTTTTTTCTGATAGTTCATTATTTGTGTATAGAAACACAACATATTTCCATACTTCAATTTTGTACCCTGCAACTTTACTGAATTTATTTATTATTTCTAATAGTTTTTTGGTGGAGTCTTTAGGGTTTTCTATATATAGTATCATGTATCTGCAAACAGTGACAGTTTTACTTCTACCTTTCCAGTTTGGATGCCTTTTTTTCTTTTTCTTCTCTGATTTGCTCTGACTAGGATTTCCAGTTCTATGTTGAATAAAAGTAGCATCCTTGTCTTGTTCCTGATCTTATAGGAAATGTTTTTAGCTTTTCACCATTGAGTATGATGTTAGCTGTAGGTTTGTCATATATGGCCTTTATTATGTTGAGGTATGTTCCCTCTATGCACACTTTGTGGAGAGTTTTTATCATAAATGATGGTGAATTTTGTCAAGCTTTTTCTTCACCTATTGAGATGATCATATGGTTTTTATTCTTTAGTTTGTTAATATGATGTATCACATTGATTGATTTGCGGATATTGAGCCATCCTTATATCCCTGGGATAAATCCCACTTGATCATGGTGTATGATCCTTTTAATGTATTGTTAATTTAGTTTGCTAATATTTTGTTAAGGATTTTTGCATCTATGTTTATCAGTGATATTGGCGTGATTTTCTCTTTTTTGTGGTATCTTCTTCTGGTTTTGGTATCAGGGTGATGCTGGCCTTGTAGAATGAGTTCAAAAGCATACTCTTCAATCTTTTGGAATAGTTTGAGAAAGATAAGTGTTAACTCTTCTTTAAATGTTTGGTAGAATTTACCTGGGAAGCCATCTGGTCCTGGACTTTTGAGTTTTTTTAGAAATTTTTTTTGATTACTGATTTAATTTCATTACTGGTAATTGGTCTGTCCAGATTTTCTACTTCTTCCTGATTCAGTCTTGAAAGAGTGTATTTTTTTAGGAATTTATTCATTTCTTCTAGAGTGTCCAATTGGTTGGTATATAACTGTACTACTGGCTTATGATCCTTTGTATTTCTGTGGTGTCAAATTGTAATCTCTCCTCTTTCATTTATAATTTTATTTATTAGGGTTTGCTCTCTTTTTTCTTGATGAGTCTGAGCAGAGGTTTATTAATTTTGTTTATCTTTTTACAGAAACAGCTGTTAGTTTCATTGATCTTTTCTATTTTTTTTTTTTTTAGCGTCTATTTAATTTATTCCCACTCTGATTTTTATTATTTCCTTCCTTCTACTAACTTTGGGTTTTCTTTGTTCTTCTTTTTCTAGCTCCTTTAGGTGTAAGGTTAGGTTGTGTATTTGGATTTTTCTTGTTTCCTGAGGTAGACATGAACCACTATAAATTTACATGTTAGAACTTCCTTTGCTCCTTCTGATAGATTTTGGAACAAAGTGTTTCGATTCTCATTTGTCTCCAGGTATTTTTTATTCCCTCTCTGATTTCTTTAGTGACCCATTGGTCGGTTGTTCAGTAGCATATTATTTAGCCTCCATGTGTTTGTGATTTTTGCAATTTTTTCTTATAGTTGATTTATAGTATCATACTGTTTTGGTCAGAGAGGTGCTTGATATGATTTTAATATTCTTAAATTTACTGAGACTTGTTTTGTGGTATAGCATGTGATCTATTCTGGAGAACGTTCCATATGCACTTGAAAAGAATATGTATTATGCTGTTTGGGGATGGAATGTTCTGTATATATCTATTAAGTCACTCTGGTCGAATGTGGCATTTAAGGCCAATGTTTCCTTATTCATTTTCTGTCTGGATGATCTTTTGTAAGTCGGGTGTTAAAGTCCCCTATTATGATTGTATTGCTTTCAGTTTCTCCCTTTAGGTTTGTTAATAATTGCTTTATGTTTTAGGTGCTCCTATTTTGGGTGCACATATATTTACAAGTGTTATATCTTCTGGTTGGATTTATCCTTTGATCAATGCTCTCCTTTGTCTCTTATTACACTATTTTTTAAAGTCTTTTATGTCTGATAATAAGTATTGCTACTCTAGATACCTTTTTCCACCCCTCACTTTCAATCTGTGTGTATCTTTAAATCTGAAGTGAGTCTATTGTGGGCAGCAGGTATATGGGTCTTGATTTTTTACCCATTAGCCACTCCGTGTCTTTGATTGGAGCATTTAGTCCATTTATGTTTTAAGTAATATTGATAGGTAAGTTCTTAATGCCATTTTGTTAATTGCTTTCTGGTTGTTTTTGTAGTTCTTCTTGGTTCTTTCTTCTTTTGCTCTCTTCCCTTGTGATTTGCTGACTATCATTAGTGTTATGTTTGGATTCCTTTCTCTTTACTTTTTGTTTATCTGTTATAGGTTTTTGTTTTGTGGTTACCATGAAGTTCATACATAACAACATATATATCTATATGTATATATAGATATTCTTTGAGTTGATCTCTCAAGGTGGAACAAATTTCAACAACCCTACATTTTTACTCTCCCCCAAATATTTTATGTTTTTGACACCATATATCACGTTTTTATTGTGTGTATCTCTTTAACTTCTTATTGCGAGTTTAGATGATTTTACTACTTTTGTCTTTTAACCTTCTACTAGTGAGATTTTTCCTTTCATAATTTTCTTGTTTCTAGTAGTGGCCTTTTCTTTTTTGCTTAGAGAAGTCCTTTTAACATTTCTTGTAAGGCTGGTTTAGTGATATGAACTTTTTTAGCTTTTGTTGTAAAACTCTATCACTTCTCCTTATGGGACCCCTATAATGCAAATGTGGGTGTGCTTGATGTTGTCCTAGAGATCTCTTAAACTGTCCCTTAAAATTTTTTTTTTCCTTTTTTTATTTTTAGCTTGGGTGATTTCCACTACTTTGTCTTTCAGATCTCTGATCTATTTTTCTGTATCATCTAATCTACTGGGGTTTTTCCAGTTATTTTATTCTTCAGCTCTGATTGGTTCTTCTTTCTATTTTCTAACTCTTTGTTAAACTTATCACTGTGTTCATACATTTTTCTCCTGAGTTCATTGAACATTGTTGGTATCATTACCTTGAACTCTTTATCAGGTTGATTGCTTATCTCTACTTTGTTTAGTTCTTTTTCTGAGGTTTTGTCTTGTTCTTACACTTGGAACATATTCCTCTGTCTCTTCATGTTGCCTAATTCTCTGTGTTTATTTTTATGTTTAGGGAAGCACATTACTTCTACTGATCTTGGAGAAGTGGCCTTGTGTAGGAGACTTCCTATGGGCCCAGCAGCATGCTCCGAGCTGGCCACCAGAGCTACTTGCTCCAGGAATGTCCCCTATATCAGGGCCAAATTCTGTGGGCATGCTGGTAAGAGAGGCTGCTGGCATGGAGTCTGTTTCCTATAGCCCTCTGGCTCTCCCAAATGTAAGCCCCACTGGTTTTCAAAACCCAAGTTTCTGGTGGCTCGTTTTCACAGAGCAGGACTCCAGGCAGGGGAGCCTAATATAGGGCTCAGACCCCTTACTCTTTGGGGAGGACCTCTGCGGTTGGGATTTCCCTCCCGTTTCTGGGATGCTGACCCAGGGATATGGGTCCTGACGAAAGCACATCTCCAACCCTCCTACCCACCTCATTTATACACTTGTTTATATCTTTAGTTGTGGAGACTCTTTTCTGCTGGTCTTCAGGTCATTCTCATAGATAGTTGCTCTGCAGGTTGTAATTTTGCTGTGTCCCAGGAGGAGGTGAGTTCAGGGTCTTCCTAATCTGCCATCTTGATCCCCCTCTCATCACTATTATTTTAAATCACAAGAATTTCAGCTCCTTTATTTAATGTTTTTTTTTTCCTATTCTGGTTCTACACAAATTGAAAAATGAAATAGAGAAAGTAAATATTCATATTTCATAGAGAAATCCAACCCAATAGAGGGGAAAAAAAGGAACACATACAATATTTAAATTAATCAAAGTCAAGTATTCTTGGCTCAGAAAATAAAGAGGATATGGAATGTTCTCTTTTGAGTTCCAAGTATATATGTATTAACAGTGCTACTTGCAGTCTTTTGCATTTCTATGCTGCATTAACCCGTAGTCAAATAGATTTATATTAGTTTATGAAATACAATGACCCATTGAGTCAGGTATGAGTGCTTTTAGATTTACACTGATAGAGTTTTGTATTGAAAAAGCACTTGTGTATGTATTTCTTCAATTAATATGAAAAAGAATCCATAACCCCCATAGAGTAGATGATAAAAATGAGATTCTGAATGGCTAAATGAAGGTGACAGAGTCAGGGCTTGGATTTAGATTTCTGATACCCAAGCCAATATTCTTTCTTTCGTTGTGAAGAAAGTCTCTACAGGAAATCCTTCTGGGTTGGGTGGGGCCTCTCCAGCCCTGAGTGGAGGCTCACAACCTGTGAGTCCCTATTCTCCCTTCCCTATTTCGTAGCAGTGTTTGGCAAAGAGCCATCACTTTCAAGGGCACCTGTGCTTCCTTTAGGCAGGAGAAGGAAGGGATGGCTGAGGAGGCTGCATACACCTGCTGTCAGATGGAGGGGACCGTGCAGGTGTTTCAAGAGACGAAGAAGAAGGCCCAGTGTCTGGGGCCACTGTAAATGAGGAGAAGGAGATCTGGGGACACAGACTGAGCTGGGAGGGGACATCAGAATAGCTGGAGAAGGGCCCTAGTGAGGCATTTCAGTGACAAGCCCAGAGCCTGAGTGTTGCGTGGGTAAGTTATGGATGTGAATTTTCACAGTGTGTGCTGCTCTGCATTTAATGCACAGAAAACAAGACACACATGCCCTTCCTTCCAGCTCCCCTCAGTGAATGGCTGTCTGTATACATGTGTATATATGCACACAAAGACATCAGGCTCTGTCTCACTTCACGTAACCCACACCCTCTCCTCAGAAGGGTAGCACTGTCCTCACCTCCTCAGGGGCCTGGGCCCACCCACCTTGCCTTCCCAGGGCTTAGATCAGCAACTTTCACACTTTCTGGTCTCAGGACCCCTTTACACATTTAAGAGATCTCACAAGTATTGACACATTTCATTACACAGTATAAAAAGTAACACTTGTTTGAACACCACCAATCTCATAAAAGTCTCTTTAAATATTTGAAAGCTGTCAAGCTCAAGGTGACAAATTCAAGTTTTCCAAAATCCTCATTTTCCCCATGAAAGCTCAAATTGTATCACTGGCAATAAATAATACCAATTGTTTTCCTTGAAGTGACACTTCATTCATTTTTGAGAAAATGTCTGCAAGATACCAATTCTGAATAACCATCGTTTGTCTGTCTCTAGATCATTCAAGGAAAAATAGTGTGTCTTGAAAAATGCAGTAAGTTCAGCTCACAATTCAAGCAATCACACAATTTCTTTGCTCCTGCTGGCAGGTTTTTGTTTGGTAAGGGCCAGTGAGTAAATGTTTTAGGCTTGGTGGGCCACATAAGGTCAGGCCAGATGTGGCCCAGGGCCATAGCCTGCCAACACCTATGCCTAGACAGTCATCATTCTTGGGTGTGCAGAAGTGCTGTATGTATGCTTCCTCTTTTCCACACAGACTAATAAAAATACATACAGTTGAGGATCAGAATATATTAAAATTATTAACTTTCACTGCTTTATCAATGATATTCTTAAGTGAAATGGGCATTTTTTTTTCCTTTTTCCTTTTCTTTTTCTCTCTCTTTTTTTTTTTTTTTTTTCTGTTTTTTACCATGCAGGCATGGTGGTAAAGCATGCAGTGACAACCGAGACACTTGTGTGCCAGTGCTTTGCTTCTTGCCAAGGCACAGAAGTTTTAGCCACCATTGCTTTTTTTGGTTTGTTTGTTTGTTTGTTTATTAATTAATTTATTTATTTTTGGCTGTGTTGGGTCTTCGTTTCTGTGCGAGGGCTTCCTCTAGTTGCGGTGAGTGGGGGCCACTCTTCATCGCGGTGCGTGGCCTCTCACTGTTACAGCCTCTCTTGTTGCGGAGCACAGGCTCCAGACACGCAGGCTCAGTAGTTGTGGCTCACGGGCCTAGTTGCTCCGCGGCATGTGGGATCTTCCCAGACCAGGGCTCGAACCCATGTCCCCTGCATTGGCAGGCAGATTCTCAACCACTGCACCACCAGGGAAGCCCTGCCACCATTGCTTTTTCACCTTTGGTGCAAATGTAACACAATGAAAAAGAGAAAGAATGTCATAGAATTATTCTGAGAAGAGCTGTGACCTCACAGACCCTCTGAAAAAGCCTGAGGGACGTCCAGGAGCCTGCAGACCACCCTGGAAAACTGCTGGTCTAGATGTTTTTTTCCATCCTTCCTTCCCATCATGTTCCTAGTGTGAAACAGCATCACATAAAAGTAACTCCCAGCATCTATTGACTTTAGTTCAGAAAGGATCTGGCTGGGTGTTCTTGGGCAAGGTACTTAACCTTTCTGAATTTCAGTCTCCTCATCCATCAAATGGGGAAAATAACAGTACCCACTCATGGGGTTTTTTTTGTGTTTTTTTTTTTAAGATTAAATGAGATTTTAAGCAAAATACTTAGCAGAATGCTGGGATAGTAACTACTTTATTGTCGGTTGTAATCTTTTCTTTTTATGTTACGAATGAATTTCCTTCGTGCTGTTACTTATGTGCACAGAGGAAATATTGTATTCAACGTGAACTCTCTTGTTGGTGTACTTTTAGGCACTGTGCACCCAAGGCCAGGGAGGTCTGTTGAATTGGAGCCTGTCCACACTGGACCCTCCAACAGAGCTCCTTAGGAACAGCAGCCCCACGTCCCTCGAGACCTGGGCACCTCCATTGTATTTTAAGCTCTAGACCCCTTTGACATGTACTTAGGATTACAAAGGAAGCCAAGTGTGTTAGGATGCAGTTATCAAAATATTTTAAAATGTGATGGAGCACATGCTTCATGATTAATGCATTAAATAAAATCTAGCAGTGAGTCCAACATAAGTTTGAAGAAGTGTGGAGTGATAAAGGATATTTCAAGATATTGGTAACAAGTATAACATGATATGAGAGCAATTGTGATTTCTCTTAGTGATAGACACACAGGCACTACTGACACTGCTGTGCCAGGTTCCGAATATTCATAAATAAATAAAGGATATGCTGCATTGCAATTAGAGGGCAGGGAAATAAAGATGTACATTTCCTCCCCACTGGAATTGATGGACCTCCCTGAATTCTATACACAGACTTCTTGGGGGTGAGGAGAGGATCCTAGATTAATAACCTTTATAATATCTCCTTTAGCTTTTTATTTGTTTGTTTTGTTTATTTACTTATTTGTTTGCCTATAGTTAGAAAGGATATTAAAGGCAGGAGGGGAAAAGTGCTGGAGAATTGTCAGTTGTCTGGTGAAATTGGGAGCAGAGGCAACTAAGTAGCCAGGTCTGTGTTTTTACCTTGATTATGAATATTTAGATGCAAAGCCTGTTTGCAAAATAATTATTCATCTCCCCTATAAGTACCGTCGCCCCAGGTTTAGAATATGGGAGAGCTACAAAATGCTTACTTAACAAATGACAAAGTTACAAATACAAGGCTTCTCTGACTCTTCAAACAATAACCTCTCGCTCTATGGGTAGTTTCCGCTCCAGTCATGGATTGAATTATACTATACACATGAGTGATTTTAAATCTGAACTGAAACGTAAACACACATATGCGCACGCTTTCCACGGTGCAGAATCATAAGATAGACAAATTGCTTAGCTTCCAACACCCTGTCTGGCCCTAATTGATTCTTCTTACTCAACTGTGCATTTTAACCGTGTTCTAAGTTGGAGAAATCTACCAGCACTAATTCCGCGCTGCAACTGTTTATGAGCCTTTTAATGGGCAAAGGGGGATCGATCTAATTTCTCAAGATGGCTGGGGAATATGTTAAGTGGCACCTGATTGGTGTACTGGGATGAGGTAGGAACAGTCATCCATAACCATTGGGGGGAAGAAGGGCTTATTTTTATTCCATGGGAAGCAGACCCTGATGGAGAGGGGAGCTTTCCTATAAGAACTTGAGACTTTATTAATGAGGATGCCTCTTTGGAGAATAATTTCAGTAAAAAAGGGAGGAGGGTTAAATACAAGATTTTAGATGAAATGCACACAATCTAGTTTGAACTTCCTAGTAGGGACAGAAAAAGTTGTCCTTCCCATTAACTTTAAGATTAAAGATGAAAGCGTTTAGGGAAATTATTACAATGCACAGGTTAAAATTGGAAGATGGGATGGAGCCAACATCTCACCTGCTCAAGTGAAAACAGCAAATATCTCCAGAGATCCATGAAGCATACTCATTCAGCATCAAATTTTAGGCCAACAAAGATCTACATAATCTGTGTCTCCATTTATGTGCCGCCTCACTTGCACCAGCAATGACCGTGTTCGGTCAGGTGACCCATGTCGGCCACCCTGTCGTCCCTGCCGGTCCTGAGACAGGCCTGCTTGGTCTCACTGAGGGCTGTGCACTTGCCCTGAGCCTGCCGGTCCCTCTGCTGAGGACATCCTTCCCTCAGACGTTCGCGTGGCTCAATCTCTGACCTCATCCAGGTGTCTGCACACCCGTCACCTCCTCACATAGGACTCCCCTGGTACATGGATTGAATAATAGCATCGTCACCCTTCACGGCCATCCCTATTCCCCTTTCCCTGCTCGGTTCTTCTCAGAGCGCTAACCAGTGTTTGGCATATGTGCGGTTATGTGTTTGTTTATGGTCACCGCCCTCCTCTAGAACAGAGGTCCCCAACCTTTTTGGCACCAGGGACCGGTTTCATGGAAGACAGTTATTCCACAGACTGGGGGGGTGGGGCATGGTTTCGGGATGATTCAAGTGCATTACATGTATTGTGCACTTTATTTCTATTCTTATTACATTGTAATATATAATGAGATAATGATACAACTCACCATAATGCTGACAGGAGGCAGAGCTCAGGCGATAATGCGAGTGATGGGGAGCGGCTGTAAATACACATGAAGCTTCCCTCGCTCGCCCGCCGCTCACCTCCTGCCGTGCGGCCCGGTTCCTAACGGGCCATGGACGGGTAGCTGTCGGTGGCCTGGGGGTCGGGGACCCCTGCTCTAGAAGGTAACTTCACGAAGGCAAAAGCTTTGCCTCTTTTAGTCATTGGCGCATCTCCATCTCCTAGAAGAGCCCCGTGGCATACAGTGGGTGCGCAATACCTACATGCTGCTTATATAGATGAATCAAATAGACAGTCGGTAGCTTGACACGATAGTGCTGCCTCCAGTGAAACCTTGCCCTTGGACCCCTCAGTTCTTCTCACGACCCATGTTGAGATTGAGCACGTTTCTTAACCTCTTTCAACACCCGTTTGGCTATCAAATGGTGACAGTAGTACTGACGCCTTGAGATAGAGGATAATGCAAGTCAAAGAGCATTGCTAATTCTTTAGCGCTTTGCCAGCTGTAGTTTAGTAGACAAGCACCAAAGCCCAAGAGGTTCTGATCCTATTTGTTTGGTCACCATTGTGTGTGGTCCCAGGGAGCAGTATCACTGCCGAGGTCGTGATTGCATGTGAGGACTACACGAGGTGCCCGGGGCTCATCTTTACCGGCTTTGCCAATTACAGTCCCCCCTTACCTTGTAGAGGACGTTATACAGTTTATTGCTGGCATGATCTAGTTTGATTTTCACAATTACTCTGTAAAAAAAGGAAGTGTCTTTATTATCATTTTATAGGAAATGGAAGACAGAGAAGATAAGAGATTTGCTGATCACGTAGCTGATAAGAGGCGGAGTAAGGACAGTAATTTTGATTTCCTAAGTCCATCCCAATATTTTATTTACTATATCTTATTACCTTAAATTGGGAAAGGTCTCATGTCCAGGTCATTGTATATTATACTCACAGAATTCCATACCTCATCCAAATCTGCGCCCATCACAATGTCCTCCTCTTCTGGTCTTCACAAAAATCACAGGAAGATCAGGGAAATGTTCACGAAAATCACAGGAAGGCCGGGGGAATGCCTGCAGCTGTCACATCTTCTCAGAGACTCTGCTGGCAGAGCACAAGTCCACAGTAACCTCAACACCAGAAGGAAACACCACGTGCTCCACACACATGAAGCAGAGAATCTCGGGTGGGGAGCTTACTTGGAACGTCTTGAGGGATGACTTTGTTCCTTTCCAAGGTGCGTGGAAAGGTGTGTGAATGTGTAAAATGCCGCAGTGGAGAACATCATCCATCACCTTTGCAGGACCGTATAAGCTGCGTTTCCCACAGGGAGACTATCCCTTAAAGGTGGCATCACACCTGTGAGATGGCGGTGCAGTTACAGGAATGAGTGCAAGCTCCCCCAAAATGCCTGGAGTCAGTGCTTTCCCTTGGAAGAGACGATCTCCCCTGGGAATATTTACAAAGTTCTTTGCAATTTCCTACTGCCTATTTGCTGCTGATGCGCACGGATCCTGGTGTTGGCGACTTGGTGCTGTGTGTTTTTACCATTTTCCGTCTCAACACAACACGTGCATGATCGACACCACGCAGGACAGTCTGGCTTGTTCTCCGAGGAGCCTGCCCTGGGTTGGGGGCAGGGGCGCTGCGGATTCCTCAGTCTCTCTGCCAATAGCCTGCAGTTCTACTACAGAACTCTTCCTGTCGGATTGAGTTCAGCTGGAAGTTGGAGCATCTGGTGATTATGTACAAAACAAACATAAATAAGAAATCATGTACAGACGTGGCTCCAACAAATCCCCGGCAACAAGAAAAGAAGTACCATCAACGAGTGAAAGGAGAGAAATCAATACCAAAAGGGGAGAAGAAAAGAATCCTCTGAAGACTATACTTCAGAAGTTTAATTTCAGGCTCAAATACCTGACCAAAAAAACCCAGCATTTTTAGTGGTATCTGAGATTCCTGAAAAAGAGTTTTGAATTCCCTATGTTACTCTCCCGTCTCCCTCTAAGAATTAGGAGAAATACTTACTGAGAACAGTTGATGCACATAGAAGGAAAAATAAGTGTTAGAAATCAGTAACACTAACATTTATTATCATTCAAGGAAGCCAGGGCCCAGGCATTCTCTTAGGTCCAAGTTAAGAAATGCGAGTTGCATCATTTTAGCTGGTTTTAATCCTAATAACAATGTACAAATTAGCACAATTCTGGAGTCTTACACCAAGAAGACTTGTTCATATCTTTTGATAGGAAGATATACTTCTTATTCTAATGTAACAGATAGACCTTTGGCTAGCCAAAGAAGCATTTTAATAAGAAAGACATAAAATATTTAACAAAATAATGAGGACCTCGAGCTTGCTGGCTCTGGAAGGGTCTTTTTACCCTGTACTTGCCCAGGAGAACACACCTGTTCACCTTCAGCCATGTGGGTCCACAACCTGACTTAGGGTTTACCCTCAGTTCCCAGAGACAGTTCAGGGTGATGAGTGGCCAGACTCTCCGAGATGGGCCACATTATCTGTGACCCATCAAGAAGGGTATCATCTCATGCTTTTACTGGCATTGGGGGACACAGTTATATATTCTAATTTTTCTGCTCAGTCATTTATGAAGAAGGAGAATGAGACCTTTAGGGGGAGGCTTATATTACAATTAGAGAAAGTGCACCACGTGAATCTCAAGGGATGGAATTAGGGTCATGAGTAGCGTAAATAAAAACTTCAGACACACTGAGCTATTCCAGGTAAGAGTGGAGTGTGTGGGAAGGTCCCCATCACTAGAAGTTTTCAAAATAAAGGGAAGGGGCTGCTGGGAGTCTCATTCCTGTACCCCTAGTGTTTCACACAGTGCCTGGCAAATGGCAACTTCTCAACAATCAGCTATGGCCCAATGACAGGTGTCCCCTTGGCAGGTTAGGAGAGGATGCTGAGCTATTGAACTAGACTGATGCTAAGGCTCCTGTAGTCCCAAGATTCTATAATTTACTGTTTTTTGTCCAATGTGAATGGTGTGGTGGTAGAATTAGAAAGTCTTGCTCTATTTCTGGATTATTTGAGAGATTTTACAAAATTATTCTTTCTTCTTAGTGGCTGTGAGCAAGCACGGATTTATGAGAGGGAAGTAAAAAGTACTTGGTACTCAGCAGCTGAAAGAAGTTCTTCCCAAACCCTTCTGACTTCATTTCCCTACTGCCGGTGGAGTTGACTAGTAGACCTCGGGAACCATTTTAACCTTAGTGTTTTCAGGCCGCAATGAGAAAGGCTTAGGAGAACAATCCCAAGTGTGGGGTTTGTCTTTTGCAGCTGGTTAAATTTTGTCTGGCCTTGTCTCTGTCCGTTGAGACAATGAAGCCCTTGGCTGTAAATCTTAGACTCTTGGACCCTATTTCAAGGAAGTTCACTGAAACCCTGTGAAGAAAACCCTGATCGACAGTAGCTCTAGAGGATTCTGTAAGTGGATTTGCCTTAAGTGTTATGATGCTTAATGGAAATGTGTTCTGTCCTTTTCTTTAATTAACTTTTAATGTCTGTGACACCGTGAAGGAGTGATAGTGACAGAGCTACTGCTCTCAGCGTTCTGAAGCGTAAAATAGAAGGGATCAAAGTTAAGTGTCCATGTTGAGCCAGGTGGCTGGGCTCCATCCAGTCCGCCATGTTGAGTCTGAGCCAGTCGTCAGGAAGGTCTTCGTGACGCGGAAGGCTGTGCGAGGAATGGGGTGTGTGGACCCAAATCATTACTAGGTCTAGAAAAAATAGTAAGGCGGAAGGGGGGGGGAGGGCTTTCAGTGTGTCTACCAATGGTGCACAGAGGAACTCTATGGAATAGAGTACACGAAGAAGTTTCAAGAAGGCTCTGTTGAAATGAGAGGGTGCCGGGCCCACGAGGAAACGTGAGTATTATCCACCTCCTGGAGACCCCACCCCGAGGGCCAGAGGGCACTTGGCTACTGCAAGCTAATCCCTCCTAAGTCTACAGGAAAAGGAAGAGTCAGGACTGTGGCCCTGTCCTGCAATCTTCCACACACTTTTTTTTTTAATTTTTATTTATTTATTTATTTATTTATTTATTTATTTATTTATTTATTTATTTATTTATGACTGTGTTGGGTGTTCGTTTCTGTGCGAGGGCTTTCTCTAGTTGCGGCAAGTGGGGGCCACTCTTCATCGCGGTGCGCGGGCCTCTCACTATCGCGGCCTCTCTTGTTGCGGAGCACAGGCTCCAGACGCGCAGGCTCAGTAGTTGTGGCACACGGGCTTAGTTGCTCCATGGCATGTGGGATCCTCCCAGACCAGGGCTCGAACCCGTGTCCCCTGCATTGGCAGGCAGATTCTCAACCACTGCACCACCAGGGAAGCCCCCACACACTTTTAAAGGCTGTGTGGGTTTGAAATGTGATGCTTTGCTCCATATTTTCTTTCCTAACTATATTTCCTTAAGCTGTTGTTAAAAGGAGTGTGCTTTGTCAGTTGCAGATAACCGAGGTGGCCTCAGCACATGGTGAGTGGTGGTGAAGGTCTATCCTATTTGTAGAAATTCAAGTGCTAACTTTATCAAGAGAAAGAAATTACTAATGAATTTAGCATGAGTATGAGGTACTGATGACTAAGAGGAAATCATGCCAAGCAATGATTCTCAAGTCTATTTACAGTGACCTACCTCCTGGTTTCTCAGCAATGGCTTTTGAAGAGTCCCCGCACCCTTGCCCTGGTCCTACAGCACTGAGCAAAGGAGTCAGGAGGGGGGAGTGTGGAAGTGGGCATAGGTTTGTTGTCTATACAGGGAAATGTCTTTTTGATACTCTTTCCAAAACTACAGTGAACTTGGTTTTTTTTTTTAACATTTCCTTTTTATTCGTCACACCTTTCTTACGTCTCTTAATGGGGGTAGCAGTTAATCAACTATGTAGGCCCACCCTCTTGTGAGTAATGTAGTTTATAAGACGGAGATCCAGAACAGATAATTTCCTTGATCCAGACCACGGGTAGCCAACTACAGCCCAGAGACCAAATCTGGCTCCACATGTGTTTTTGAAACTAGAATTTTATAGGAACAAAGCCTTGCTCAATTAAAAAAAAAAAAAAATCCATGGGGTCCTTCCAGCTACAACAGCAGAGCTGAGTAGCTGTGCTAAAGGCGGAGTCCTGCAAACCCTAAAGTATTTCCTGTCTAATGCTTTCCAGAAAACATGTGTCAGCACCTGATCTAGACTCGGCATTCTCATCTGGATTAATTACAGAAGTTCCCAAATTGGTCTGATCTCTCATCTTTCTGACCTACGTATATATTTTGCAGGGATCTTCCTAAAACTTAAATATGATTCTGCCACTCCCCTTCCCTTTCTTCCCACAAGGGAAATCTAGCTCCCTCCCACGGCGGCCTTTCCAAAGCCATTTCTCATTGCTTCCCTTCCAGTCAACTCTCTCCTCTCCCTAGCGGGGCTGTGTTCCCTTTGCCCAGACCTGTGCTATCACGAGCAGGGATCCATTTGTTTGGAATGACTCCTTCTTCCTTTCCTTGGGTCATCCCACCTGTGAAACCCGGTCCAAGTACAAGCCTGCCAGGGACGTTTTCTAAGCACCGTATTTCACTGTCTCTGTTCCCATCGCCCCGTGTATATCTGCACAATAGTGTTCATCATTATGACACCACGTTGTAATTTGTCTGCTTACTGTTTTTCAACCAGTAGATAAGTTCTTGAAAACTGGATCCCTGCCATATTTTCCTACCACAGTTCCTGCCACTGGCCAAAGAAATATGTATGAAATCAATCAGTTAATGACTGTTGGTCCCAATGTGCCAGGTGTGTCCCTGAGGGAACTCTGTCCATAGTTACATCATACGTGAAGATTTCCATGCAGTGGTTTAGTCTTCAGATACTGAGCAGCCCTCCTTTAATCCTTCCATATATATGTTTTTCTAAAACTAAACGCGACCAGGAGGTAGGTTGCGTTGTAAATAGACTTGAGAATTATTGCTTGGCATGATTTCATTTTAGTCATCAGTACCTCACATTAATGCTAAATTCATGAGTTCAGCAAAGCCTAAACAAGTGTGGTCAGGTACAGCGTAATCTAGAACGACGCCTCTGTCCTTCACATCTGTGGGAGATTTTTTTCTCATTCATACAGACCCTTCCACTACAATCTAAATGACTGTGCTCAACATTCCATAAAGTATGTCTCTGAAGTCATTGCTCATTCTTTAACAAGTATCACTTGAGCATCTGTTTTGTGCCAGGGCCTGTTCTAAGTGCCCAGCAAACGTGTTCTACATGGACACACATGCACACATGCATTTAAAATAATGTCAGGGCTATGTCTTAAACAGAGTTCTCCTTCTGGGGTATGTATCAGCTTCATTAAAATATTCTGTAATAGTTCTGTGGCATCAGAATCTTGAAGGTAGAACTTATTTATCTTGGAAAAAAAGATTCTCAGTTGAGTTTGATACCCACTCCTGATTTAAAATCACAGTTTACAATGTTAGAAGTCTAAAAGAGTAGGGCTGGTCTTTGGTTAAGTTATTTCTACAAATAAATGTAATGTCTTAGATTAACTGATTAACAGATTTTTAAAAGCCGAGAACCAGCCACGTGTGAGTGAGTAGCTGGGAAATCCAGCACCTTTGGCTGATGAACGTAAGCAGATCATGCAACTTTTCTAACCCTCCGTGTCTCAACATCACCTAACGTTTCAGGGTGGGTATACGGCTTCTGTATCGACTGAGAGGGTTGAAGGAGGAACATCTAAGGTGGGTTTGGTTTTAAGCCTGTCTGCTTTTCACAGGAAGTTGTGGCGATGTGTCCAGGTGGATGCCTGGGACCCTTGAATGGGTTTGGAGGGAGGAATCCTTTCTATTTATAAGACCAGGAGTTGGAGACAGAGCCTAGAGGTGGAAAAGCTCTAAGGGGCAAACATGAAATCCCTGAACTATCCAGCACTCGGTTAGGAGTCTTCCTTACCTTCTGTGATGATCAGGGTTTCCCCCTTGGGTTGAGAGGGCTACTACTGTCTTCCTAAATCCCTTGACTAACAGTGACAGAGAGGCAAATTGCTTCAGTTCCCTGGTCCTCAAACCAAGTTTGTTTAGCCCTGAAGCTACTGTGAAGAAGGAAAGCTGTGGTCAGAGCTGCTGAGTAGTGCTTGACAGCTTCCCTGAGATCCTGCGAACACAGATAGCACTTCATCAGCGTGAGCCTTGGAGACCTCTTGCAAAGATTAATAATGGGGAGTAATTCACTTGAGGGAAATGTTGGCCCACGTGAGAGGGAAACTTGGCAATGGGCAATGGGAGCTCTGGGCGACTACACTGCTTGTAGGGGGGAGAAGAAAGGGAAATATAGTAAATAGGGCTACAGAAAAACACAGGACATTCTAGGGGCCCTGGCTCAGGGAATGAAGCTGACTTCCTGAATAGGAAAGCAGAAGTTGCTTTGATTCTTAGACTTCCACCCCATTACCATGGCTCTTCAAATTTTTTCTGTATTAGTGAGAGGCTGTCTCCTTAAAATTTCCCCTGATGATGTAATTGCAAATGTCATTTTCTTTCTACAGGATGTAGATAGATTGGCCTGGATCTAACTAAGACTGTGTCTTGTCCTTTGTTGAGACTGTTAGGTAAAAATATAGTTTTTATAAATTGTTAATGCAGATTGCATCTCCTCCTCCAAAGGTGTATTGTATTTTTGAGGGACAGTCTTTTCCTAAGGTACTCAAGCCCCTCTCCCAACCTGGGGGGATTTTTGAATACTTTCGAGGACAGTTATAAAAAAAGCTTTGTCCTCACTTGAATGAAACCCCTCTGGGCCAGGCAGCTCCCTGCCACAGGCTGCAGGAATAGTGATGGGTCCAGCCAGCCCGTCACGTCAGATCCTTGAGTTCACATTTTTATTTATACTCAGGGTCCCCACTGGACCTCTTCTGCCCATTTTCTTTAGTGAAGGGCATCGTTAGTGGTGCTGTTTGGGCAGGGCCAAGGGGTCAGTAGGTGCTGGGTAGATGAATTCAAATTTCTGCCTTAGATTTAAAAAGGGACAAGAAGATGGCATTATGGTTTGCCAAAAAAAAAAAAAAAATCCCTCTCCCCTTAATGCAGTGTGTAATCTTAGATAATTGCATGCAGCGTTCGTTAATGGCTAATTTAATGGCTGATGCTTAGGAAGCCCTTACTTTGCCAGGTAATTTATAGGAGATTTTCTCCCTCCATTTTCAAACAGCCCTATGGAATAGGTTTTATTTCCCCCTTTTAAAGGTGAAGAGTCTGCGGTCCGAGAGATTGGAGAACGAGGACCACGCAGCCTGTGAGGGGCAGCCGCGGGCTTCCTGCTGCATCTCCATACTTCCCTCCTTCCCCTGTGGCTGTCCTATAGTCTCTCACCGACCTTTTCCTAATCAGCCTTTTCCAGCCCCTACTTCCTCTTTATATTTTCTACTGTCCGCCTTAAAAAGAACTCTTCTTGTTTATTAGAAGAAAGGTAAAATTATAAAAACACATATGAATAACATTTTACAGTGTCCTGAGCATTTAAAAGACAGATGAGTGCTTTTGATTTGAGCAGCCCCATGACAACAATTTTATTCCACCCTTTCTTACAGGTGAGGGAAATGAGGTTTGGGGACATTAAAGTACAGAGGTGCAACACATGCCTGTATCCTTGGGCTCTGCTGGGCATTCACTCACCAGGAAATTTCAAAACGAAAGTCCTGTGGGACCAACGGCCATGAGAAAGAGCACGAGGCGCATAGGGAACCGGGAACCTGGGACGTGAACCTTCCCCAGTCCGCGCCGGCCACGCAGGAAGGAGACAGGGTTGCAGGGTTTTTCTAACGTTTCCATGGAGGCCAGAAATCTGAATGTTTAAATGAAATGTCCTGGTCTTTCAATGACTCCACGTATCTGAGTAAGACCCCAAGGGTCCCACGTAACACTTGTGCTTGCTGGATGCTGTCCCCTGGCCCCAGCTCCCAAGCCCTCCCCAGACCCTGGACCCCCCCTCCCTTTACTGTCCCTTCTCCTCCTAAGTGTCTGGTGACTGCTCTATTGTCATTTCCCTTTCTTGTCTCATCTGTACCCTCCTCTTGGTGGCCATTTTCATTGTAAACACCCCCTTCTAATTTCTCAGGGGCTCCCCCATCCCTGCCTGTGCCTCCTCCCAGCAGCCAGGATGCCCTGGGATGAATCACGAATGGCTGTTTACAAAGCAGGAGGAAGGAATAGGACGGAGGAGGCTCTGTCCACAAAGCAAGGAGCCCTCTATTCAGGCAGTCGATGGAGGGAAGCAGAATGGGAAATGATTTTATTTCAATTAGGTTTTAATTAGCTTCTGTCTTGGAACCATTGGATCGGTTGCCAAATAATTGAAAAAGCAACCATATTTGCATCTGTTCCTCCTAAGAATAGCGACTTTGCAGCATCTGATCCATATTTTATTCAGAGGGTGGGAGGGAGGAAGGGAGCTTGATGGGGGGATGGGGGATTTCAGATGAAATAATCAGTGTCAACAAAAGCAGCATGGGTCAGTGGAGGGACTAGGAACCGCCCTCTGTAGCCTCGCCCCGCCCCCACTTCACGTGGAATTAACATGGGAGGGGTGGCAAGAAGCATTTAATTAGCAGCCTGCACAGACTTGTTACAGAGCTCTAGCAACTGTAATGCAAGCGTTGGGACCATTAGGAAAAGCAGCCACTGCAGCCCTGGGAGGATGGAGGGAGGCACCTTAGGGAGGGTCAGGAGGGGCACTAGGTCCTGGAGCTCAGAGTTGAGAGCCCCCGGGTCCCAGCCTCTGTGCTTCTACCGAGGAGCGTCCCTCTCGGGTCCTCCCGGGGACCTGCTGCTGAGAAAAAATGTCATGCGGACCCCGAGGGGGACTCACCTGCCTCCCACCTGATTTCCCAGGGCCGTTCAAGATCTCTTTTTTCTTTTTTTTTTTCTGACAAGACAAAACAGGTTTTCCAAGGCTATGAAGTTGATGAAAATGCTCTCCCCGTGGGGAAATACAAGTGGACGTCTCCGTGCATTTTCTCTTGAGGAAAATGTGGTGTTTGGGAAGCTATGGAGCTCATGCCCTCGTTCCCTCCAGAGACCGGTTTTCTGTTCACGGAATAGTGTGTCACAGAAAATCTCTCAGCAACATTTTTCTCTGTTTGTATGTGGTCGGGAATGTCTTTGAATCAATTCTTAAGGATCCCCTTCCTGTCAAATTAACAACCATGTACTGGACTAGACTTCTTTCCCCATCTTAGAGGATGCTGAAGAGGTGATTATTCTGCATCCTGGAACCAAGTCACTTCTTCAGATGCTCTGCACAGCAAGGCAGCTTCCCCAGGGCCCCCAAAGCGAGGTCACACAGTTAATGACTCTAATCTCTAAAGCTTCTCTCTCTTTTTCTCTTGCTCTGTGTATACGTCTATGGTGTCTGAATCTCTTGCAGGGGGAATGCATTAATGCAATACTCGCATAATACAAAAAGAAATTTTAAGAAGTCTGCTGCCTGAAAATAAATCTAATAGAGCAGATCGTGATTGTGTTATATGCAATCAGAAATAAAATTATGCTAATCATACTTTCAAGAGTCTTATATAATGTAGTTATTAGTCCAGGATCACAACTGGTACCTGTGTCTCCAGCATTGCCACTGGACAGGCGGTTGTTCTATAACAGGTCAATTCCCTGTAAGCAGCATCTGGCCATTCATTCAGGACAAATGCCAGCACAGCATACATTCTCTTAGGGCTAATTTCCGTATGTAATTTACTCCCCACCACCCCTGTCCCCTTTACCCCATTAGTTTTATTTTCTTCATGGAATGTATTACTATTTAAAATAGTCATGCATTTTGTTTGCTTATTAGCTGCCTTGTTCCTCTTGAAGGTCAGAGACAGGGGCCATATCCCCAGTGCTGGGCTCATAGTAGGCTTTTAATAAATGCTTGTTTAGTCATTTGATAAGTATTTCTAGAGACTGCCCATTTGACCAGACTGCTCTAGGCATGAAAATCCAGACTGCTCTAGGCATGAACGTGCCAGACGAGGTCCCTTCTCTCATCAAGTGCACAAGTTGGCAGGGCAAGGGGACAGCATGCAGTCAGGTAAATAAAGAAACAGGAACTAAACCAGAGACACATCAAAAAACAACATGCATCCTGAGGACAGAATAAAACAGGGCGATGTGACAGTGGCCCCTCACTGCACTTGGGGTGCTCCAGGTTCAAATGCCACGTTGGGGAGGTTGAGCCTTCCCAGAAGACCAAGGTGAGGACAGCAGAAGGAGGCACGTGCTAGGAGCCTCTGGGGTTCATAGCCCCGACCTCCCTCCACACTGCCCCTCTCCCTGGAATGCACTTTCCCTCCTGGTGGATGCCTGTTTGTCCTCAAGACTTAGGTCAGGAATCATCTCCTCGGTGAAGTCTTTCCTGGGTCCCGTATCCCCAAGGGAACTGACTGCTGTCCCTTTGTGATATACACACTGTCCCCTTCACATATTTATATTAGTATCCGTCACCTAACCTTTCTCTCTCTCGTTTGTTCATGTGTTTTTCTTGATCCTCTTTTGAACAGTAAGTCCCTTGAAGGCAGGTACTACGATTTCCCCCTTTATATCTGAAGTTTAGCACAGACCCCGACATTAGCTTCTTGACGGTTATTTATTCGATGAATGGCCAGGTGGGTACATGTGACAATGGATAAATGTATAAATGAAGAGAATAGAAGGCCACTGAAAGTTTTTTTCCGTTTTTAGGATTTCATGATTCCTATTTTAAGAACTTGGCCTTCTCTGTTTGTCCATCTCACAGACTCTCCTTCCGTAAGCATTAACTTTATTTTCTGTGGCTCCTTTTGTGTTTGTGTCTGTGACAACTGGTCCACAGTCCTCATCAAGTGAGTTCTAAAAATGCCTTGAATCCATTTCCACCTTTGACTGTTCTATAGCGTCCCCATCCCTGCCCCCAACACACACATACATGCACCACTGTGTTCTGTACGATGGCCTCGATTTTCCTTCCCCATTGATTTTCCTGCTAGGGCTTAAATACATTTCAAGTCTTATTCAGTCCTGGCATGCACACCCCTGCTTCCAGCTCTCAGTGGTAAACCTATCTGTCTTTTGATGTCTGTATTAATATAGAACAAATATTAGCAGATAATGTATTGGTGGCCAAAAGATGAAAAGAGGCCTCATGCTTGAGTAATATTCGTAAAACTCTGGATTTGAACTGTCAAAATCCCACGAGGCTAAGTTTATCCTCAAATAGATGGACTAACATCAGAGGTTCCCCTAAAAGTTATAATATCTTAATTACTGCCATTAAAATCTCATATACACACATCATACGCATCTTGAACTTGAGAGCCTTGAAACAGATCTGTTACTTCTCAGAGAATCCCGAGGGGACAGGGTCACGTGGTGCTGCCTCCGTGTGTCCCCTGCTGCACAAGTAGTCCTCGGCCGGGATCTGACCCCGCCGACGGCGCTGAGCAGACAGGGTGTTCCTTCTCCTAACGCTGATGAGATTCTATACAGTGCTCTCCTGTGTGTATTTCTCATTATTTGGGAAAGGCCAACATAATGTTTATTTGCGGATGAGGCACCATGTATACGGGTGATAAGCCTTTTAGATCTTCCTGCCTAAGTTTCCTATTAAAAATATAAGCAGTTAGTGTTCTCCTTGCTTCGTTTCGCATTTTGAAATACACCGCTTATGACCCACCCGGGTGCAGGAGCCTGCGTACAGACTCATATATGAGTGTGTTAGGGCCCAGTTATGTAGAATGGATTCCTTCAACGTATGCTCCCAACCAGAGAGGGCGGATTGGAACAGAAGGATGAGCGCATGCGTGTAGACAGTGCGTGTTAAAGTCCTCCCGCTTCTTGATAGGCAAAGAACAGGGATGATGGAGAATGTTTGGGACTTTTTTAGGATGGGTGCTTTAGCCTGTAAGTGGTGTCACCTCTGAAAGAGTGAGCACAGAGACGGAGGAGGTGTAGGGAGGACCACAGCTCGCTTGGATGTCAACATCCTGCATTGGAGTTGGATGCAGCCCCCAAGGGCAAGGTGGCAAAGGTGTTTTCTGTGTGTCTGGGCCTCTTCTCGGGTCTGGGTCTGACAAATGAGCATAATACACGGGCATCTCACAGGGGGTTAAAATCTGTCAGAGACACATAAACTTCCAGCTATTATGCAAACAAGTGCAAATCGAAAGTGCTGTTTGGAATCTACAAAAAGTAAGCCCAGAATAGGAACGTGTTACTGATTCCCTGGTTCTGTCCAGGGAGAAACAGACTCTGGTTCGAGATCACGGGTCTCTGTCTGATTAGCTGATGAAGCTAATCAGCAGGCATTATTAAGTACTTCTCTTGCACCCAGTACTTAGGTGTTTAATTATCATATTCCTGAAATGGGGAATGGCAACTCCTGATACTTTATAACTCAGTTGTATTCTTTAAGGCCATTTCTACTTCCTTCGGTACTACTCCCACACTTAACTGCTAGTTTGCTCACCTGTAATACGCATCCTCCCAAGTGGATTTGCCCAGGGAAGGGGCACGGCCAGAGCGTGTGCCCTTCCTACTCTCCTGCCAGGGAGATTCCTCATTAGTAATAAATGCTGTCATGGCGGTTTACAAATCCGTCTTCTGCCGGTTAGGTGGGCATGAAGCAGTCCTTCACAGCCTGATCGCCTTTGGTGGAGCTGATGAAGTTGACGTTATGATCCCGCAGCCTGGGCACCCTGGCTCTGGAAAGGTGGTTGTGTCCTGGTGGCCCCCTTTCCAAGAGCTGCCAGCCAGGGGACTCTGCCTCCAATGGCTAATTGACCTCTTCTCATAATTACCAACATCCCTGCAGCACATTTCCACTTCAGATTTCTCGTTTTAATATTAATGTCATTGCACTGGTAAAATTTCAAGCTAATAAGATGTTATGGGTTGAATTGCATCCCTCCCCCCAAAACATATGGAAGTCCTAACCACTGTTATCTATGAATGTGACCTAATTTGGAAATAAGGTCTTTGCAGATGTAATCATGTTAAGATGAGGTCATTAGGGTGTGTCCTAGCCCCAAATGACTGGTGCCCTTGTAAGAAGACAGAAAGCTGAACACAAACCCACAGAGAGGTAACACGACGTGAACACACAGACACAGAAGGGAGATGACCCCATGAGGACAGAGGAGGAAACTGGAGGTCTGCTGCCACAAGTCAAAGAATGGTTAGGGCTACCAGAAGCTGGAGGAGGCAAAGAAAGACCCTCCCCAAGATGCTTTGGAGGAAGCAGGGTCCTGCCAAAACCTCGATTTTGAACTTCTAGTCTCCAGAACTGTGAGAAGGTCAACTTCTCTTGCTTGGAGCCCCAGGCTATGGTACTTTGTTGTAGCACACTTGGGAAACTGGTCCAAAGGTTCTGGCTAGCTTTCAACGGGACTTAGAGTTCACTTAGAGTTTGATTGGACCTAGGGTTTTTACCCCACATGTGTTTTCTGAAGAAGGCAAAGGTTGAAGTTGAATCCTACAGACCCAAAGGCATTTGGATCTAACTCCTGTGATTTTCATTATCTTCTTCCCATCCTTTGCCTGTTTATGAAGAAGGGCTATTGTTTATTGAGTGGAATGTAACCCAACATCAGATAACTTCTCAGAAAAGGGAGCTATGAGCTAGGAATTAATGACCTAGAAATGTAAAATAACAATTCATTAAATCTCGTAAGGTTACTCAAAAGTGATCTGGAATCAAGGCACCAATAGGTCAAGAGTTAGCAACTCTGTTTTGTTCTAAACTGTTGATTGTGCCAGGATAAATAGGCAGTTTTGCCTTATATTCTTCATTTATTTTTTGGATTTGATTCTTTTTCTCCAAATTATATAGTTCATCCTAAATACTCTTATTGGGTTGCCTTTAAATATTTGAAAATTCCTATTCATTACAAATTGTTAAAACCATTCATGAAGGAATAGGTATGAATCACTAATTCTCAGGGTTTTGTTTGATTTTTTTAAAGTGTTGACTCCTTTGAGAATCTGATTAATGCTGATTTATATATATATATGTATATATGTAACATTATATATATATATGTGTGTGTGTTTTGTGTATGTGAGAGGTAGGTGTGTGTGTATATGTGTATGTAAGTGTAAGTTGTGTACCATTTCAGGAGGTTAACAAATATTGTCTGAAGCCTGTCCATGGTCTGTATGGGCTGAATAATTGTCCATCAGTGGAGGGTATCTATTCTTTGACTGGGATAAATAATTCAGCGAGAAATCATACATTACATTTTAACATGGTCTGGGTCTCTTCCAGTTTTGTTTTGAAGTTTGGGCTTCCAGCTTTAAAGAATGTTGGTTTGATTTTCCCTTCTTTTATTTTGGATTGTTCTTTCTGGAACTTTAAATAGTATGATCTTTTTTTTTTTTTTTTCATCGCAAGCAAAAAAGAGGTTGGCAATGAACATGCAATTAGATGCTTAATTGCCTTTTGATGAGGCTGAGGGTTGTAGAGTTAGGGCGTGTGACTAGGGATTCTTTAGCTACTTAGAGCCTTGCAGAAGGAGGCTCTGGTTCAACAGGACCACTAGATCCATGGTCATACTTTGAGACGGTGTTGTCAGGCTGTCACGGTCCCACAGGAGAGGTAAGCTTCATGGGAAGGATTGAGGCACGCCTGCTTCTCCTTGAATGGAGACAAGAGATGGCAGAAGCAAGAAAGGAAAATGAAGAGGGCAGACAGGAGGTGCACTTGGAGACAAAACAATTGCTGTTTGGTGGCCATATTTTGTAGGACAAGACAAAAAAGTAAAACAGCCATGAAGGTCTCCATTGCCACAAGGTTTGTGCAGGGCTTCTGGTACCTACACAGATTTGACAACCTGACTTTGAAGTGTTGAGAATGTGAAGGGCGGAAAGCAGAGAGGGAGCGGTTGTGTAGGGGATGTTGCCTGGTGGGGAGGGGGAGTCGGGAGAGAAGGTCAAGGGAAAATGACTAGAGTGGTCATTTCTGGCCCTATTACCAATGATGATGGATGGCTTAGGAGAGGCAAAAGGAAGAGTGTCTATTTAAAGGTGGCAATTAAGAAAATATGTCTAAGTCGAGGGAAAATGGCAGTTCCGATTCTGGCTGTTGATGTATCTGATAAAGCAGGACTGATTCACCTACAAACTGACACAGCTGCATTAATGTGGCTGAAAATAGCAGTTCTCCTCCGCCCGTGATGGAGCTGTGGTAGGGCCTCATCACCTGTGGGCTCATGAATGTAGATTATTCCCCTTTGACTGAAAATCATTTCTATCTGGTTTCTTCCAAGGGTGTTGAATCACTGCCTTCCATTGTCCGCTAAATGAGCATTTAATCACCAATTTGTTGTTTGGAGTTTGGACCCCTCTGTTCATCGGGTGATAGTGAGGCGTATTAACCTTATGCTTTCAAAATTTCCTCTTGTATTTTGTGCGGATCTTTTTTTTTTTAATGCCAAATGTAATTGCTATGATTTGCCCAATTGAGTTCATGTACAAGTAGTAAGGCAGGATTATGATACTGGGATATACGAGTCAGTGAGCAAAATTAAGCCTTCATTATCTGAGTCTATGACTGTAGCTCGATGATAAAAAAAAATTGCAGGTGGGATAAATTTGATTCTGAACTTAAAGAGACCTTGCCTCACACAGACGTATTCTAAATGCATCCTATTGCATCAAAACTATCGAATTTAGTTATGCTTCCTCTGCCCTTCTTTCACCAGTACTGCTGAATATCAAGATTGCTGGGTGTAAAGAGATGCATTCCCTTGTAGTTTTAAATTGAAACATATTTCCACTTTTCGCTTAGAAGATAACGCCCATGTATGATTCTTGTCCTTAGAAAGGCAAGACACATACGCAGTTTAAGGGAAAAGGAAGAGAGGCAGAATCCATCAGAGAAAGGTAACCCCAGCCTTCTGTTTCTCGTGGGTCATGCCCTACAAACACATCTTCTTGGAAAGCTGTCTGGGTTCCATCCACAAGCCAGCACCCCTGGCATTGTCTGTAATTGGGCATTATGATTTGGGATCCTGATAGTCTTTGAGGGAAGAGCACGGATAAAGGGGCTGGTGATAAAGTGAGAATTTCAGGGGATCCTGGTGAACCGGCATTCCAGGGCAGACAGTGCGGGTGCAGGAAAGGCTTGAGCTGCGAGCTGGTTAATCAAATCAAGGCTCCTGTCTGGTACTTCACATGTTCTCCCAGTCCCAATCTCACAGGTCAAGGTAGAGGTGATTCCAGTTAAGTAGATGATACAGTCCAAACCAGCTTTATGGATCTGTTGAGATGAAATTACAAATCACATGCTTACCATTTTGGGGAAGGCTAAAAGCTCACAGAGGTTTTGTGAAGCTCAGGCCATCCCTGCAGTAATTGGAAGGAACACCAGATGTGCAGTTGCCTTACGGGCAATTGATGGAAAGCATTGTACAGGCTAAATTAGTGAAGAAAGAGGAGGATCAGCGCATGAGCCAGTATAAATGCAACGTACGCATATGAAAATAGTGTGGATTGGGAAAAAAGGCATTTAATACATTCTCTTCTGCTATTTCAGACCAGAGGGTTACACACACCCTGACATCGCCAGAATTATTACGCTCTTTTAAATGTTAATAGAGGATGTTTTATTTCTCTACCTATATTCCTTGGACTGAAGTCTGGATTATCAATACACAGTTAATATTATACTTGATATTAAATGTATATTATTGATTTAACAGGTGTAGACTGGCAGGGACCCAGAATGCAGGGATTCCGAGCATTTATGAGAAATACATGAGAACAATGAAGTTTGTGAGCCCTGATACCAGACAGGAAGGTCTCTACCAGGCAGATGTGAAGCATGTCATGAGGGCTGAGCTGTAAGGCTCTGAACGTTGACCATCACTGGACAGCAGGCGAGAGGCAGGGTCCGATGCTGTCATATCTCTGACCTTCTTGCTTCTCCTTAGGAAAACTAGTCAACAGGGGAGGGCAGAGGGCTTTCTCCAATACGATCTGCACAGGGTGGCTCTTTTGTATGTGAGTTTCCAGTCTTGTGCTTTTCTCTGGGCCTGTCCCGCTTTTCCATCATTCATTCACTGATGCATTCGGTAATATTTACTCATTTATTCATAATCAAAGCCGCCATTTACTACACATTCTACCCCGTCATTGGACTTTACAAATATGCTTTCTAACCCTTACTAGATACATACACTTTGTTAAGTGATCCTCTTTTTGCTTCAGTTTCCTTACCTGCCAAATAGAGATAACAATCCTATCTACCTCAGAGGGTCCCAGTAAGGGTTAGAGGAGCTAATTCATACAAGGCATGTAGCACGTGATAAACAGCCAGTGTAGACCAGCTGCTATTATTTTTTTTTATTGAAGTATAGTTGCTTTACAATGTTGTGTTAATTTCTGCTGTACAGCAAAGTGATTCAGTTATACATATATATATATATATATATATATATATATACACATTCTTTTTTATATTCTTTTCCATTCTGGTTTATTTCAGGATGTTGAATAGAGTTCCCTGTGCTCTACAGGAAGACCTTGTTGTTTATCCATTCTATATGTAATAGTTTCCAGCTGCTATTATTTTTAAACCAAATTTCCATCTGTGTAGCTCAGTGTAATCACCCTTTGGGCCTAATGCTACCGCTCCGGAAATGCCAAATTATACTTAGGCTAGCAGGAACGGGTATAGCTTGACCTAATTATTTGGAAACCAGAACAAATAACATCCTAACTAAAACCTTCTGATGAAAGTAAGTAAGTTTCAAAGTGGGATTAATCTGGATTTTTAATGTCAATCATTGCAATTCCTTGCTGTGCTGTTGGGGAAGTTATTTTAACTCCCAGTGCCTCTGTTTCCCTGTCTTTAAAGGGGGGGTGCTCTTTTCAGGGCAGTTTTTGGAGGCAAGGCCACCAGCTCCATCCCGCGTCTGGCCAGGTGTCCAGCATATGGCTAGCCACTGAAATCTGGTTCTCTGTCCAGAATTTCCTGCCTCCTTAGTCATTTGTTAAGGAATTCATGGAGCACTCTATCAGTAATAAATAGCCAGATATTCTAGATAACGTCAAAGTTAACCCTAGCTTTCTTTGGGGCAAGACAGATTTTTTCCCAGCCTAGATATTATGTCTAAAATTTCCCATTTGTGCATGACATGAGGAAAAACTGGTAAACAGGAGAGAAATTTTACTTTTTCTTCTCTTGGTAAACAATAAAATAATTTTCGTTTCTTGTTCATAGAACTTTTTTTAATTACTGGAGATTATATTTTAGAGCAGCTTTAGGTTTACCTATGTCGACACATCATTAGTAACCAAAGTCCACGGTTTACATTAAGGTTCATGCTTTGTACTGTGCATTCCATGGATTTTAACAAACGAATAATGGCGTATGTCCACAATTATAGTATCGCACAGCATAGTTTCCCTGCCCTAAAAATCCTCTGTGCTTCACCCACTCACCCTTCCCTCCCCCAACCCCTGGCAACCACTGATCTTTTTACTGTCTCCATAATTTTGCCTTTTCCGGAATGTGTTATAGTTGAAATTGTACAGCATGTAGCCTTTTCGGATGAGGCTTGATAGCTCATTTCTTTTTAGCACTGAATAATATGCCGTTTTATGGATATACCAGTTATTTATCCAATCAGCTATTGGAGAACATTTGATTGCCTCCAAGTTTTGGCAATTATGAATAAAGCTGATATAAACATTGTGTGCAGGTTTTTGTGTGCACATAACTTTTCAACTCATTTGGGCAAGTACCAAAGTACCAGATCGTATAGAAAGAATAAGCTTAGTTTTGTGCGAGACTGCCAAACTGTCTTCCGAAGTGGCTGTACCATTTTGCATTCCCACCAGCAATGAATCCGAGCTTCTGTCGCCCCATGTCCCTGTCAGTATTTAGTGCTGTCAGTGTTCTGGATTTTAGCGATTGTAATAGGTATGCAGTGTTATCTCGTCGTCTTAATTTGCAATCCCCTAATGAGAAATGATGTTGAACATCTTTTCATGTTCTTATTTGCCATCTGTATATCATATTTGAGGAGCTGTCTGATCTTTTGCCCATTTTTAATTGGGTTGTTTATTTCTCATTGTTGAGTTTTAAGAGTTATTTTTGTATTTTGGAAAGCAGCACTTTATCAGATATGTCTTTTGCAGATATTTTCTACCCCTCTGTGTGGCTTGTCTTCTTATTCTCTGGATGGTTCGTGGAACTTTAAAAAGTAATTTTCCATCCTTAAAAAGGAAATAAAAGTGGAACAAGAAGAAATTTTATATTAAATTAAGTTACAAAGTGTTGAGATGAATCTGATGCTGAACGACCAATATTTGGAGACTTACTGGTTTTCTCCTCATGTCTTTATTCTCCTCTGGCCTCCATCTCTTCTTAGAAGCTCCGCTTCAAGCATGGTGATTCCTGGTATAGGCTATTTACTGTTACTGAAAGTATTCAGATAAGTCCTCTTTGTGTGTGTTCATACAAAGGAATCTTGCCTCACCCTACCTCTTATTAGAGAGAGAGTAACCACAAGTACCACCTTGCCTATGGCTACCAACCTTCTTATCTATCTATAACCGAGACTCAGACCAATCAGGCCTGAGTAAGATAAATTCTGTGGGTATAATGCAGTAAGGGGTAAGTTAAGAGAAATACCTTCTTACCAGACAAACAGACAATTGATAATTAAAACAACTGAGACCATTTGGGGAAATGCTCTGGCCATGCTTTATAAACTAGCCTTTTCTGCTCTTTGCAATAATCACGGGACAAAGGTCACGTGGGTGTTGGTCATGTCTGTGAAGGCAAACACAGGTGCCTCTTGTGTTCTCCCCCAAGTCTGCATTTTCTCTCTACAGTTGCCATTCTCTGGGGCTTCCTTCGCTACCTGTGTTCAAGGGGAAGTGTCACCACTCCACTCAGCCTGGCAGACTGGAAGTTCAGAAGATTAGAAACCCTTCTCTGCATGAAATGCACCGTGAAATGTGTTTGAAAATAAAGTTGTTAATGACAATTGTCGTCAAAAACTTGCTCTTTCAAATGCATTTTTCATAGTTTCCAGGCCCGAAAGAGCTTGCTTGTATTGAAATTCCGGGTGGTTGGCTGACGGTGTGACAGACAATCACGCATATTTAAGTGTCTGCAGGCACATGGAAAGCACACCTGTGCGTCTAATTGCCCATCTATCACCTACACCCACACCTACCGTTCCCAGAAGGAGACAGGTTTACACCCCATGGAGCCGCTCAGCGCGAACGACGGCCGCATCTCTGGGCATTTGTAGAAACCTCCTTTCGGAGAGGATCAAAAAAACACCCTAAGAATAAAACCAACAAATAAAAAACCTGAGTGCTCCAGGAGGTGGTAGGTTCATTATGGACAAAGAGGGGAAAAAATAACCCAAATAACATGAAGAGGATGAACAATCCATGGGAGGAGACCCCCTTGGCCCAGAGGTGTATCCCTTCTGCTGGCCCACCATCCTAGCCCAAAGGTGTATGCCTTGTCTGCCTGAACGTTCCCTTCACTCTGTTAAACTAACAGAGATTCTACCAGTTAGTAATGCATTTAGGTTAATAAGCTTCCTCTGGAATGGCTGAAGGGCTAAGCGTCATTCACACGTTGGTGTAAATTCGTTTAATTAGACTCGTTTTTTCCAACCCCCTTTCCCAGGAGCAAGTCGAACTCATGTACACTGAGGACAGAGGAAAGGGATGGCCATTTACTGAGAGCAAAGCCTGGTCATTCTAGGAACTTTATCTCATTAACCTTCACGTAGTTTTTCAAAGTAGGAACTCTTATCTCATTTTACCGTTGAGAAAGTGGAGGCATTACAGGGGTTTAAACTTGTCCAATCACACCCATCAGGTGGAGGAGGTGGGATTTAAATCCAGGTCTGTGCTGGTCATGAGTGGGAGCATTGATGGGGGAGAAGGATGAAGGAGATGGTCCTGAAGGCACGCAGGAAGGGCATTGTTGAGGTTGGGTTACGGGCATCCTTAGATTTCAGGGTATCTAGAGGGCCATTTATAGTCATAGTGTTAGACTCTAAGCGACTTATTCATTCATTAAATAAATCAATACATCTTAAATTAGACTGTACACCAGGTACTTGTAAAATTGTTGGGGATGTGGAGATAGATGGAACAGGCTGGTGACTACTGTCATGGGGCTCAGGGTCTAATAGGGGGAGACAGATAATAACCAAGTGTATAAATAATTTAAGAGGTGAAGTCAAATAATGATAAAGGCAGCAAAAAGTGGAAACAATAGCAATGTGGTAGAGCCTGAGGGGGTGGGGTGAGCTGTGTCTTTGGATGACGTATCTGAGGAGCCCTCTCTGATCTGAGACCTGGAAGACAGAGCATCCTCCGACGCAAAGGCCTGCAGGAGGAGCCTTCCCGTTACAGGGCTGAGAAAGTGCACCAGCTTTAGACGGGTGGGACCACCTGGGCCAGCGTGATGGCGGCGCAGGGAGCAGGGGGCTCCGGAGGGAGGCTCAGCAAACAGAAATGTGATTGATTTTTTTCCCCAGTCGAAGTTTAAAGCCATTGGAAGATGTGTTGAAGGCAGGTGCTCTCTGATTTTCAGATTAGAAAGGAGGCTGCTGGGTAGGGAATGTATGTTCGGAGGTGAGTAGAAGCAGTGAGGCTGATGGTCCCTTTACAGTGTCCAGGGAAGACCTGAGAGTGACTTGGCCTGGGAAGGACGGCAGAGGGGATGGAGAAAGTGGGCAGATGCTAGATATATGTTGGAGCCAGAATGGACAGAGGCAGCCGATGGGTTGGATGTGAAAAAAATAGAGAGAGAAATCAAGGGTGATGATTGGGTTTTTATCTAGAACAGCTACATGAATGGTAGTTGTGTTCAGTGAGAAAGTGAAAGCCAGAGAAAGAGGACTAGTTATTCTTGGAGGGAGGTGGGTGATGGTACAGAGAGCACGTCTTTAGCTAGAACTGGTGATTCCTATTAGACATCAAACGGGGGAGGTCCGGGAAGTGGTCAGCATCCTGGCCAAGATTTAAGTTGGGGGCCTCCCGCATACAGAATGTCCACTAATAGTACTGATGAGATCAAGGAGGGAAGGGTGCAAGTAGAGAGGAACATCAGGACTTAATCCTAAGACACTCCAGGTAGTGTCCAACAGAAGGACACAGGGTAGGAACAGTGAGTGAGGCAGAAGCCAGTGTCACAGGAAACACAGGGCATTTTTCAAGAAGACAGTGGTTGTCTGTGTGGGATGCTACTAACCCATCATGGACCAGTTTCAACAATGTGGAGGTCATCTGAGACCTCGAAGGGCAATTTCAGAGGAATGGTAAAGATGAGAGCCTGATGGGGTGTGTTCAGGAGAAAATGAACTGACAGTAAGTGAAGGCTGGGAGTGTATAACATCCCTCTGTGACATTTTGCTGTGACAGGGCAAAGAACTGAGGTGGTAAAGGAGAGAGCGGAGAGGTAAATAGAGAGCCTCTGTCTCTTCTGTTGGCTTCTTTGTAAGGTGAGACATCCTAGGTAGTGTTTGGATGCTGACAGGGATGATCCAGGAGAGAAGCATATGGATGATGCAGTAGAGTGGCAGAGACCTTGTCATGAAGACCTTGAGCAGCAGGCAAGGGGTTTGGAACCTAGGGCATCTAGAATCTAGGAATCTCGGAAGAAGGGGTCGGCCACTGAGAGTGGCTGAGACACGATGTCCCTTTCAAGAAGTAGAGGGGAGAGAGCTTGGGGACAGGTGTTCAGAGTTTCTTAAATATGCTGAAGGGAAGAATAGGTTTGTCCCCATGCCAGAGTTCCTGTGTTCTCAGTAGCTTCTGAAGTTGAGGGTCTGTTGGGAGGGGAGGGATGGCAGGGTGCATGGAGGTGTGAAGGTTTGAGGAACCCAGGAAGAAAGATGGTGTGGAGACTGGGTGAGCAAATGAGCAAACAGACTAGAGAAACGGAGAAGGATGACCAGGCAGAGCTGGGTGCCCATTAGAGTCCTAAGAATAAGATATGGCGTTCTCTCAAGATCATTGGCAAGGTGTATCATCTATGAAGAAATACATTCAGAGATTAAAAGCCGACAACTTACATACATCGTGGTACAATGATAATGAATATTCACTAGGTGCAGTTGGCATGCATTATTTCATGTAATCCTTTCAAATTCATGAGGTGGATACTATTACAGTCTTCATTCACAAATGAGGTGATTGAGACTTGGAGAAGTGAATTGAGCTACAGAAAGTCCCCTGGCGGGGAACGTGGACAGGCAGGGTAGAAATGGTCTCCTCAGTGACAGAGGTGTGCCCTGCATCTCCCTGCTGCATCCTAGAGCACAGCAAAGCTGTTGACGGGTGAGGCCTGCACATAGATGGGAACACACATATGTAGTACTTTTCTGTTATTAAAAATCTCAGCTGTGTACCACAAATTGGCATTAGGGGAAGAGAAGGGCTTGGGTTTGGTTCTTGTGTGTTTCACTCTGCCAGCAGTGATCAGGAAATGGGAGGCGGCCGGCTGGGCCCTTGGAACTGCTTTTGCACCGGGCATCCTGCACAGACACACACCCGGCCTCTGTCACAGATGAAAAGCCTTTCTCTCGTTTCTCCTTGTAATCCATCCGCTGCCTCAGAGAGCCCTGATTTCTCAGGGGAATGTCCCAGATCTGCTTGGTGTCCCTGAGAGCAGAGTTCCCATGCGTTGCAAGAAGCTGTCCAAGGTATTTACAAAAGGCAGGAAGAAATATGGAACCTCTTCATCCGATGGGGAAATTTAGGGATACCCGTGACTCCGGAAGGTGGCAGGGGTGAGGGTGGGAGTGATCCCTGAGACCCTGGAGGGCCGAGGGGTCCTCGGGGCTGTGCAGCTGTGAACTGGCTCTCCAGACCTCCCACGCCCTGCCCACCATCTGTGCAGTGCAGGGCCAGTGGAGTCCCAGGGGGCCGTGCAAAATACTGTCCTGGGGTCTCTGATCCCTCCCTGAGCCAGGCTTGCCAGCCTGAGGATGGAAAGTAAGCAAGAAAAGGTGAATAAGAGATAAGTCTTCGTTTGTTTACTCTGCATTCTAATAATTGGCTGATTATGTTCCATTTTTATTTGGTTTCACTGACAATCAGATAGAGAGCTGTAATACCCACTCACACCTTGTAATTACCATTAATTTCTTCCCTTTTCTCTGCGCAGAGTCAGGACGAAGTTGGCAGAGAAGCCATGAGAAGTTGAATCAGGCTGAAGTCAGATGCATATGCATGAGGCTGGACCAGCCTGGCTCTGAGGAGATGCTTGGAGATGGGGGTGAGGGAAGGGGAGGATTGGAAGAAGGCTGAAAGGTTGTTAGATGGAAAGAGGGGGAAATACCTTGAATTGGAGACAAAGGCAAAGGGAGGAAAGTGTTGGAGTCAGCACAACAGACTTGCGAGCTTAATTACCATAATGATGTAAAACAGCCCAATCAGCAATCTGGGGCTAATCTTTCATGTATTACAGGTCTCTCCTTCGTAGAGCTTCACAGCTTAAATGCATTTTTAATGAAGATATTCGAGGCAAGCAGATAATTTCCCCGTCTTTACAGGAGGGAATCAGAGCACGTTAAATCGGCTGTTCCTCTTGCCTGTCGCTGTCTAAAGGCCTTGCTCTGTCTGGCACGTGGGAGCAGATCCTCTTCCAGAACAGATCGTTCAGCTCTCCCACCACTCCTTCCAGAGGCGGCTGGGGAAGGCGCGGCCAGGACCGACATCGAGGCAGAGCACGGGCCTCTGCTCTGCCTTACTGGGTGCTGAGGGATGTCTGCATCTCCTCCCAGGGGAGGAGAGAAGCGACTCCAGGGCCCCCCGCCAACCCCTGTGTTATGCTAACGGTCTAGACGCCACTAGAAATCACTGGAACAGGAGGCTTGCACTGAAAAACGCATGTGAAGCACCTACCTGTGACCCTGATAGGTTTGCATGTCAGCTTGGGCAAAAGAGCAGTCCGAAGCAGCAGCCCTGACCCCTTTCTAGCCCGTGCAGCTGGGTCATCCCAGTATCCAGGGGCTCATGGCTCACAATAAGTTTAAGTGACCTGAAATTTGATTGATTTGACAAGTGTAGGCTTTTTTATTCAATGTTGAACGCTGTTTGGTCCAGAAGCCTAAAAGGTCTGGGCTGAACATATGTGCTAAGTATCTGTAGTAGGACCCCCTCAGAAGGACAGGTCGGGGGAAGAGAGAGGGGAAGGAACCCACCAGCTACAGATCGTGAATGTCCCGGTAAGGCAAGGACAGGCCAAAAAGGAGCTCTTTATAATTTGGGGAAAGCTTTAACTGGCCTATTGTTAGCCTTACCTCCTTTCACCAACTGGTCTGAGATAGAACTTTAACTGTTTAGATGTATATAGTGAGTTCAGCAGAGCTTCTGGAACCCTGCCCCATCCCCACCCCGCCATATCCCATTAAACTCCCTGGTTTCCAAGGAACTCACCCCAGTGAATTAGTGTAGGGCAAAGGAGAGTGCAACACTGGACAACATGTTCTCAAACCAGACCCTATGTATGTATGTATGTATGTATGTATCTATCTGCCTATCTGTTGATCATTTATTCATCTACCTATCTATCTAAACATCTAACATCTATCATCTATCGATCTATCATCTATCTACAGTATCTGTCTATCTACCTATCTACCATCTAACATTGATATCATCTATCTAATCTAACATCTATCTATCATCTATCTATCTATCTATCTCTCATTTTTTAAGTCTTTTGCTTCCTTGAAGTAGGAGCTTAAATGTCTGGCTAGGTATCTGTAAGACACTGGATGACCTGATTAGATTCAACCTCAAATATCCATAAGTGGAATAAGAAATGCTTTGCTTCTTTTCTCACTTTTGTGGTTCACGACAATGATGACAAGGAAGGTAGTACAGAACTTGCATGTGAAAGCAGGGTCCTCACTATCTAGAGGTTAATGGTCCTGCCTATTATTGGCCCCTGAGAACTCAAGACAGCAGGAAGGAAATTCGTACTCCACACTTCCTTTTCCTTATTTCTTCCTTTGTTTGATTCATCTGTTTATTCAGGTTTTCCTGTGTGCAGGCTGCGTGTAAGACCCCCTAACATTTCCAGAGGTGGGGAGGCCAACAGGGATATCCCTGGAATGAGAAGAGGAGTGTAAGCATTCAGAATAATCCCCACACTCCGCAGGCTGTGGGTTAACAAAGGACATTAAAGGAAGTGGGACCCTGTTCTTCCTCTAGACCATTATGAACAGCACAGCAGGCCGCAGTTACAGACATGCTATGTTATGTTAGTTGTTTGGTCGGTTATTTGGAAATTAAAATACATTTAACATAACTCACTGATGATGTCCCTTATTATATTTCTTGAGGAAAGTATAGATAATTAAAAGAAGAAAAGTACAACTCATTCATCCCATGACTCGAACTAATCTCTGGTATCTTAATTACAAACATACATATATTGTGTCTTCTTAGCAAAAATGGAGAATATCATGTACAACTGTTTGTAACCCGCTTTTTCACTTTATAGAACATATATATTTGGAGGTCATTTAAATATTCTTCTACCAAGTAATTTGCAATGGGTAGTTCACCATATGCTGTACTGTATTTCATTTAATTAATTCCTAAGTATTTTCTTCTACAAGAAACAGCCTTATGACTAACATCAAATTACATTTTGCATATCCGAAAGCCTACTCAACACATAAATAGCTGAAATGTACATTTGTAATGAAAGTTTCAGAATTTTTTTTCAAATGCATATTTTAAAGCGTTCTTATTGATTACATTATTCTACAAATATTGGTTTTGTGCCTACCACTGCCCTGTTATTCTGGGAATGTCATAAATAAGTAGAGTGGAAAAGTCTCTGTTCTCTAAATCACTTAATAACTTCGTTTTGTCCAAATATAACTTTCTCATTATTTTTCTTTCTTCTAAGAGATAAAAAATTTTCAAGATTAATCTGAAATGTATCATATGGGCCTGTTTTAGTATGGCAAAGCTTCAAGTACACGTCTGTACTGTTTTTATCACTCCTTAATACAGTACATCTCTCTTTCTCTGTCTCTTTAAATACCTGTCATGCTTATAATTGCCTTTTTAATGCCTGTTTCTCTTCTGGGGGTCAGGGACCTGCTTATCTTTTTCACCCTTGTCTTTTTGGTGTTTCAGATAGTGTCTGGCACATGATAGGCACCTAGTAAATATTTGTTGAGTTAATGGATGAATGAATGAACCAGCGCCACTTTGTCAATTTGTTTTAGCAAAATATCATACACACGCTGTGTCAGTGTGGGTGACATTAGTCTTCATCCACAAAACTTCCACTTTTGTTTTCTCTCCTAACGTTTTCATTGTCCTGCCCTCCTTAATTTTCTTAAGGGCCCTTTCCCTCCTCTAACAAAGTACATCAGCTTTTTTTTGTTTGTTTATTAGTTTTACTTTATAGTTTCATTTTACTTCAATAGACAGTAGAGTAAAAGTTCAAAAGGAACACAGTGAAAATAGTGAAACGACTGTCTCCCACCTCTGTCTTTCAGCAACCTAGTTCCTGGAGACAATCTATGTTCCTAGTTTTTGGCCTGGCATGTATTACCAGAGATATTTTAGTCTTAGAATAAAATATATATCTTTCTTTTTATATGCCCAAATGGTAGCATACTATATAACACTCTTCTTTCTTATCAGTTCTTCGATTTGGATATTTTCTATTGGCCTATATTCTATTTTGCTAATTCTGTGCCAACCACCATTAAATCCATCTTTGTATTAATGATTTTGGATATTGTATCTTTCAGTCCTAGAATTTCCATGTGATATTTTTCTAATAGATCAAAATACTTTGTTAAAATTCTCAATTCTTCCACCTATTTTATCCAGTTTTCTATATTTTCTTTACTGTACTAGCCATAGTTATTTAAACTCTTTGTTTGCTAATGCCAATATAAGTATTCTGTGTAGGTCTGTTTCTATGCCTTCTTCTTTTCTCTATTGATTATCAGTCATGTTTTCTTGCCTCTAGTGATTTTGTACTGAATAACTGACATGACACATAAAGGAACTATGGAGGCTGCAGATGTCATTTTTCCCTAGAGAAGTTTTCTATATCCTCTGTTATGCATAAAATATCTGGCATTATACATATACCTATTGTATATAATATATATGCTATGTGAAAAGGTGAGGACATGTGACTGATAGTAAAGAGAAAAAAAGATAATAGAAATAGACCTATATATGATTTAGTAGACAAGTATTTTTAAATAACTGTGATTAACATGTGTATAGTCAGTGCTTTACAGAGAAACAAACAATATGATGTGTATAGTCATTTTATATATATATATGAGAGAGAAAGAGAGAGAGAGAGAGAGATTCATTTTAATAAATTGGCTCACACAATTATGGAGGCTGGCTAGTACAAAATCTGGAGGTTAGGCGGGCAGACTAGACACTCAGAGAAGAGCCAGTGTTACAGTTCAAGTGCAAAGGTCATCAGCCACAGAATTCCCTCTGGCTTGGGGGAGGTGAGTTTTTTGTTCTATTCTGACCTTCAACTGATTGGATGAAGCCCACTTACATGATGGAGGGCAATCTGCTTTAGTCAAAGTCCACTGATTTTAATGTTAATCTTATCCAAAACACACCCCCATAGAAACATTCAGAATGTATGACCAAATAACTGCACATTATGGCCCAGCCAAGTTGACATAAAATTAACCAACACATGTTTAAGAGTTAGATTAAACAGATGAAAGGATGGAGAAGTTCAATGGAAAATTAAATCCATAAAATGAATCAAGGACCTTGAGGAAGATGTTTTATTGATGGGCACCACAAGACTGCACATAATTTCACTTGGCTAGCGCCCCAGCTTCCTGTGCCGCCCGAGGACACAGCAGATATCTCATAGTGAAAGCTAGCCATGCATTTCAGGTGTCGGAAGGTTTCAGTTTGTCACTCCAGCCTTACACTACTGGTAAAAGCTTTGTTGAGTCTCTTTTTTTTTGCATAAAGTTCTGCCTGAACCAAACCCAATTTCCAGCCCAGTTGCGGGTGGGGATAGCGAGGAGACAGAAGCTGATGATCCCCTGAATGGTCTTTCCTTTCTGGAATTGAGCTTATCTAGTCTTTATGTCTGCAGCTCTCTGATTACCTTTAAAAATGTTATTTTTGTAATTTATACAGCTTTTAAAATTATATTAGGAAGAACATTAGTCCATTATGACTATTATACACAGAAACAGAAGTTTTATGCATTTTTTTATTCATCTAGTTTAATGATTCTTGAATATGACTGCTCTTCAAAACCATATACATGAAACATGAAAAATGCAAGGGGCTTCACATACTAAACTTACCCAATTTAGAGTCTTCAGCTTACCTGACCAATGACTTACTATTTCCAACTTCTTTTCTCTATATGCATCCATTTCATGTATCGTCTTACCTACTCTCTTTTCCCTACATCCACATTCTGTGGGCTGCTCTAGCAACAAAGGAGAGAGCCAAAAAGTATTTACTGTTGCATTTCACCCGTGCTTTATGTTCCCCACAATTTTGATGCACAAATCAATGCTTTCTTATTTCCAACTTGGCTCTGTTTCTTAGTCCCTTCCTTTCCCTTGTCCATTTATCTAACAAACATTTATGAATACTTTTTACAAATGTCTTTGACAATTGGTTTAAGGGAACAAAATAATAATAAGACATGTAACTCAGTCTAGCTTAGGAGATGGCTGTTTAACTAGTGATCGCAAAATAGAGTGTTAAAATAGAGTACTAGTTGGATGTATAAGATAGAACAGCAATGCAGGAGAACATGATAAATCTAGCCATGGGTGAAGATGGGAAATGAAAGGAAAGTTTTGCAGAGAATGCATGTTTTTAGATTGATTTTGGTGTTATTTTCCCAGGCTCAGAGTTTTTATAGTTTTCATCTGTTAACGTTTGGGTCCTTGGCCCTCTTCTCCTAGTTCTCAGCATGGCCCAGACCTGCTAAAGGGGCTCCAATAATCATGAAATAGCTATTCTCAAGTTGATGCTTTCTTTTTTTTTTTTTTTTTTTAAACTGTGCTTTGGTAATACATCTTTCTTTTAAAGTTCAGTTTCCAATTTCTTTTTATTTATTTATTTATTTGTTTGTTTATTTTTAGCTGTGTTGGGTCTTCGTTTCTGTGCAAGGGCTTTCTCTAGTTGCGGCGAGCAGGGGCCACTCTTCATCGCGGTGCGCGGGCCTCTCACTATCGCGGCCTCTCTTGTTGCGGAGCACAGGCTCCAGACGCGCAGGCTCAGTAGTTGTGGCTCACGGGCCCAGTTGCTCCGCGGCATGTGGGATCTTCCCAGACCAGGGCTCGAACCCGTGTCCCCTGCATTGGCAGGCAGATTCTCAACCACTGCACCACCAGGGAAGCCCGATGCTTTCTTAATATAAAATGCCTCTTTCTACCTCTTCAGATGTTACTTTAGGATGAGTTCCTCACTTGTACTGCTATGTTATGGTCCCTATTTCATCATGTCTTGGTGATACTTAAAATTATTTTAGTTTAACTCTTTAGAGTAAATTTTAAAGTTCATTTTGTGTTTTACAAATACTCCCCACATTGATATATAGACTTCAGTAGCCGTAAGTATTTTCTCCTGATAATTACTAGGCACTTCTTTTCTTATAATTTTTTTTTGTTAGATTGCACTTATCTTCTAAAAATATAGTTATATCTAATTTCGCCACTGCCTTTGCCCCTGAAATTTAAATTCGAGGCCCTCCTGGTAAAGCTGAGTTGTCTCCTGCCAGATTCATTACTGTATTTCAGGGAATTATGAGATATTCTCTGCCCTTGTCATGGGATCACCTCTGTGAGAGCATAGGCATCTTTCCAGAAAAAGCAAATGTTATTTTCCTTTAGTATCATCTACCTATCCAGCTGTCTGCTCTAGAAATCCTATTTTCTTTTCTAAAGACAAAAAGAAAGAAGAGATGAAAATACCACCTGTGGTCCCAAGTCCTTCAGTTTCCTACCAAGGACTTCAGGGCCAATTAAGAGACAAAGTAAATTTCTTTGGAATCCTCCATTAATAAAATTATATATACTGGCCTCTACTGGCTTGGTGGATTTGGGTTTTAGATAAACATTATTTTTTTATAGTGAGTCATCTTCAAAAGCAAAGCAATAGCCCAGCTCCCACCCCCACCTCAGTCATCTGAAACTTCCATTGTATGATGACATGATATTTTTTCTTTAAGATTGACCATTACATCAAGCCACAGATCAATCATAGCCTCCACACAGAGAAAATTACCATTTGGCAACATCCATCATCTTTACAAGTGGTACCCACATCTTATACCACCTGAGCCAGTATCCACTGTTGCTTATTCCCATCTTCAGTGAGTTTGCAAGTCAACTAAAGGGTCTTAGTCCCTTTATTGGGAGAGAACAGGAGCACAGAAATATGTTTGTGAGGGGAAACTATTTCTTTCCAATCCCGGAGTCTCTTGATGCCAGATCCCTACTCACCTATGATTTTTATAACATCAATAAAGAACTGAAACTCTCCTACTTTATTTGTTGACTCACTACACCGATCTACCCCAGTCCCACTGATTTTGAAAAAGAGGGCTATGGCTCTGGAGGGAGGAGATTGTAGCTGAGGATGAAGGAAAATGCAGGCTGTGTATTTGTGTTCTATCTGGGTCATGGAAATGCTATAATGCAGTCTCACAATGGACCAAAAACTCTCTCAAGGTCTTGAACTCACTTTGTGATTTTTAGTTTTCTTCGTCTCCTATGAGTGGTACCCTTGCTCCCTGAACACCAGGCACCAGGTATCTCTTCCTGTTGTAAATAAGTCTTATCTGCAGTTGGAGGTAAATGCACATAGCTCTAATTTGAAAGTTCAGCCGTGAGAACTGAATGAGAAATGATAGAATGCACAGTGACTAAATACATGTGATGGTAGAAGCGTGTGAACAAATAGGAAAATCATTGGTCAGATTCCTGAGAAAAGTGAGCAATCTATGGCCCGTGGGCCAAATCCTGCCCACTCCCTGCTTTTGTATCACACGAGTAAAGAATGTTTTTTTACATTGGTAAAGGATTGAAAACAAATCAAAAGAAGAAGGATACTTCATAATACATGAAAATCATATGAAATTCATATTTCAGTGTCTGTAAATAAAATTTGATTGATACATGCACATTCATTTATATTGCCTATGGATGCTTCCAAATGGCAGAATGGAGTGTTTGCAGCACAGATCATATGTTCTGCAAAGCCTAAAGACTTATATGTGGCCCTTTCCATCAACAGTTTGCCAGGCCCTGCTCTAGAGCAGAACTGACCTAGGAGAGACTGCTTGTCTGTGGTCATGTTCAGTCATAATACCGTGAAGATTGAATCAATACCATCCTGTGTGCTTTCTCATGATGTTTGGAAACCCTCTGGACCCTTAGTCCAATCTCTCTTATTTGACAGTGCAGCTCTCGCAAACCTTTTCATTCTCCTCCAGATTCCATGCTCCCTGGCCACCCTTCATACTCGTACCAGCTGACCTCGTTTGCTACTCCTCAGAGGGGACAATTAGGCCATCAGGTGTGACCTAACTCAAGCTGCTTCTTCCCCTCCTTCTTTTATCTGCATCTAGTACCCATCTTGTCTCCCTTCCGTACATCTTAGGTGAGCATTTAAGACATATCCCTTTACTTACATATATTTCTTTCTCCTCCAGGATTTTATTCCATCAAATATTGTTTTCCTCCTCTAGACATCCACGCTCAACTATGTCACAACATAGAAACATATAAACGTGTATTGTCAACTCCGTGTCTTCCTTTAACCACCGTCATCTCTCTCATTCTCCTCACAACTAAGCTACTGGAAAGAGGGCCCTACATTCACTCTTCTTAACCATCCCCTATTCAACCTGTGAAATCTTAGAGAGACCTGAAAAAACATGAAATATTTGGGGGAAAAGAATCTAAGATAAGGGCAGGAGTCGGGTTTAAAAGGACCTTAAATTTCATTGCTAAGGACTTTGAACTTGATCCTAAGAGTGAAGAGAGTCATTGGAACATTTCAATCTTCATCTCTTACCTATTTTTTTTTCTGATGGATTCCATGTTTGTGTACCCTCCTCATATACTCACAAACTTCGTAAGAAGTCCCTTTCATCTGAAGTATAATACAGGATCCTGCAAATACTCAGTGGACCAAGAGGTCAAGATGATGAGCCTTGTATTCTCCTAGAATGACTTGAAAATCCTGGTGGGTCATCAAAAGGAAAGACATAATCTGATAGGATGTTTTAGAAAAATGACTCATGAGAGAATGAGGCATAAATTTAATGTGGCGAACCTGGAAGCAAAGAGATAAGTGAGGAAACTATTCATATAGTCCAGCTGGACAGTAATGATACCTTGGGTCAAGGGCTTCTGCTTACAGCAGAGGGTTTTGTGAGAGTCACTAAAATCAGGCAAGAAATGAAACTGAGCACCCTGGGGAACGATGCCTTTTTTAAGTTCACAGTAAAGGCTTCACAGTGATTAAGTATAACCTTTTCACTTCTAAAGGTGCACATTCCATTCAGTTCGGAGCATATATGAGTAACTCTGTGGTCTTGTAGGCAGTGTCTTCAGCTCCTTCCGCATCACTGCAGTGAGAATCCTTGCCTCTTGTGGAGCTGTGGCCACAAGGATCCTCTATTCCACTGGGTTCTGAAGTCTAAAACCCTGATTTTCCCGTAACGCCCCATAGCAAGTTCCCATCATGATAAACTCCATCAGGGCAGGCAGCGGATCCAACTCATCACTCTCCAGTGCCTGGTACACATCACTCCGGGGCCTAGCATCACTTGGTACGTAGTAAACATTCAAAAATATTTTGAATGAGTCAGTGAACAAAGGAAGCTGTGAACTTGGAAATGACTGTGGTCATTTATCTAACATGGATTAATTATCAATTAAACAGGTACTTGGTAGTCAGAACTGTCCTTACACTGGGATTTGACTGTGATGAAGACAAACTTGCTAACTTGCTGTTTTTAGCAGGTTTAAAGTCTAGTTTGTGGAGGGGACTACCAGAGATGCAATGCCAATACAGCGGAGACATTCTTTGAAAGGGTGTTATTGGTTCACATAAAGCAAGTACTTACTTCAGAGGAGGGAGGGAATGCTGGCTTCCAGAATGCGATTATGTTTAAGGTGAAGCTGAGGACAAATGTGAATCAGCCACGGGAAGGTAGGATGGGGGAGAGCAATGAAAGAGGGGAAGCGCAATGAAAGAGGGGAAGCCATAGAGAAAACGGGGGCAGTTAGCAAGTGTAAGTATTAATAGTTCATTGTTGCTGGAAGGAAGGTTTCAAAGGTGAGAGAGGAAGCTGGAGAAGAAACAGATCATGAAAACTTTCTATACTGAGGTGTTTGGACTTGATACTGAGGACCCATAGTGGTGAAGCTTTAAAGAGGTTCCCTCCGATTCAGACAGGATTCAGATAAGAGTGAGGTTTAAGATAAGGATGCAGAAGAGAAGGGAGAGCTCCTACGGCAGGCTGTGGTACTGTGATACTGATGGTGTGAGCTTCTGATGATGGTGGTCGGATTTTTAGTGTATAATATGCAGTAAAGTGATTATGGCATGTGGTTAGTGTCTATCAATGTACTGATAATTCTGTAGAATTAAAGAAGCTTTTATAGGTTCACCTGGTAAATCCATCAAGTCTCTTAATAATCTTTCTATGGGAAAATATGTTCAGGAGTTCTAATTACCACCTTAAGAATGGATTTCAGAAATGGTAGCGTGTAATTGTAATTCAGGATTCACGCATTATTCCTAGGTATGTTATAGGCTTAAAAAATAAATATACAGATGGGTATGATCTTTGAACTCCATAAAGTCAGAACCAATATTTCCTTAAGACATCAACAAAATGTACAGTTATCTAAAATGAACCATATATCAAATTCACAGAAATTAAATCTGAAAGCAATGAAATTATAAAAAAAGAGAATCAATATGAGTCAAAAAGGGAATATTTTATTGATTTTCATAAAAGTTTTATATTAACTTGAGAGTTTATATCTTACATAGAACAGCTTAGTATTTTCAGGGAGGTCTCATTTATTAAATGACAGGCAACTTCTAATTATAGAGCTTCCTTGAAGATCGAATCTATCTTGCTTGCAACAAACATTTTTTGAGCACATACTATGTGCAAATCACTATATTAAGTGCTAGAGAAGCATAGAAAAGTATTAGTGAAAATGGACTACTGCCCTCAAGAAAAATTTAAGTTAGTGAGGGAGCTATACTCAAAAAGATAACTGTAACACAATCTTTGTAATAACAGAGTAGGAAATGAATGAGTGATAAGATAGTCAAGGTCATTGTAGTTCTGAGGAGTGAGCGATTAAATTTGGCTTGAAGTGGAATGTTAGTTGACTTCTAAATCTTGGGTTTACTTTTAATAGTCAGAGGAAAGGAGGGAGACCATCTGGTTTTCTACTTCATCATGCTGTTGAAATGATGCTCTGGAACAATTCTAATAACCCACTAACTGCTGGCTCTAATGATCTTTCCTCAGATTTCAGTTCATACCCTTTCTGCAGAATTTGATTTTAAAAGTTCCTCCCTCCCTGGCTTCTGTGATGTTAATTTTCTGAGTGCCAATGGAATGCTGTATTTTTTGGTTGGATTTTTTTTCCGCCTGTACAGTGGTCAGGACCATTTAGTGCAGCAGATTTGTATTATGGCTTATTCCTTTTCTTGACTTCTGCAGCTCAGGTTGACCTCCCAGGCACAGGTAGTAAAACTGAGGAAACCGACCTGCAATTTGCAATGGCCAGTGTAAAGACTGTCCTGCTAGGGTGCTGGAGGATGGAGCAGAGCAGTGGTCCTCCATCCTGGCTGCTCAGGGGAATGGCACAAATTCAGATATGCTTCTTCCCAATCCCCTTCACTTATTGCGATTCCGAGTCCATAAGGCTGAGTTAAAAGGGCCACCAGTGAAGATGATGTACAGCTAGCAATGAAAAATGTTAAGGTCAATTTGGGGATCCATTCTAGTGCAGGTATTCTTTGCTGAAAACCAGTGCATCTAAGTTGGAGAAATGAACTAAAATGTAGAAGAGATGGCAACATCACTGCATATATAATATAAGCATCAACAACTAATTGTTCTGCGATTATGTTCCTTTAGTCCTGTGACCAGGTTGACGCTTTCATCCACCTGCGTGTCGATAGACTGTCTTACTCTTTAAACCCATGGGTTCTTGTTGTGATGCTTGTAAAATAGGATATGACTGTGCTGCCATCTCTGAGTTTGAACCCTTGGTGGGCACTGACCTTTCCAGCCTCTGAGTCATTAAAGCTCTTACTAATTTCCTGTAGGGATGCTGGCACTCTGAGACAGTGGAGTGGTGGGAGTTCATTAACATGTAGGGCTCTAATTAGCTGGCACAGGATTTGTTTCTGTCTTCATTCCAATGTCTAACGAAGCTATAAATATAGACATATAAGAACAAACATAAAACCGTAACTGGAAGAAAGAGGTGTTGACATGTCCAGGGCAGATCTTTAAATCAAAATAACCACCCTGTTTTTTTCCCTCACACTCTCCAGGGGCCTAATCAGGCTTTTCTAGAAAACTGCATGTGGATGGGAGGGATGGCACAGAGTGGGAGAAAGTCTGAGGGGGTCTAGATCAGCGCTGGAAAGACTTACTGATTGGTTTATATTGTGAAGTCCCTTCTGAACCTGCAGTTCTGTGAATAGCAAGTCTAAGGAGAGGTGAAAAGACCTGAAGTTCCTAGGTGTTGAAAAAAGGAGGAAGGAAATGTAATAATTGTCATTGTGTCTGGGTAGGATTTTAATAGAATAATGACCACGTTCTCCGTTTCCCAAACTAGAGAAGAGGTGCGTTTAGTTGACAGCTGGGAGCAGTCTGATCGCCTGATTAATATTTGGGGGTCGTTACAAGATACTAAACCTCGTTCAGAGAGTTGGTAGGTAGTTAGTACACAACTCTTGGGGGTACCTAAAACCGTGCCAGATGTTGCTATGGAATCCCTTCCCACTGACGCCAAATCGATCAGCTGAAGTTCCAGGAAGTACTCTGAAGATTTTTAATTGCTGGAGTGAATTCCCAAGTCGGCTACGTAATTCCCTCCCCACTCAAGGTCTTTATAAACAAGAAAGAAATCTATCCAACTGAGGTTAAGGATCTGGCTTGCTGAGATGAATAACTGGCTCTATAGCGTCAACCCCTAGGAAGGGTGGCCCTCCATCACCAGATGCTATGCATTTGAGGTACCAGGGGCAGACGTTCTGAAAGTCCAGCCACCCAGTTCTATATTCAACGTTGCTCTCTGGTCTTTTCTTCCGACCTGAGTCCAGACATGCTGGTGTTCAGAAATCTCCATTGCTAGAGCCCTTCCTTTCTTTCCACACCTGGATCCACCTGGGCAAGGTTTCCTGGGAGCGGGAATTCTGAATACCTAACAGGAAGGGTTCCCAGGGCAAAACCATTCTTTTTTTTTTTTTTAATTTATTAATTTATTTATTTATTTATGGCTGTGTTGGGTCTTCGTTTCTGTGCGAGGGCTTTCTCTAGTTGCGGCAAGCAGGGGCCACTCTTCATTGCGGCGCACGGACCTCTCACTGTTGTGGCCTCTCTTGTTGCAGAGCACAGGCTCGAGTCGCGCAGGCTCAGTAGTTGTGGCTCACAGGCCCAGTTGCTCCGCAGCATGTGGGATCTTCCCAGACCAGGGCTCGAACCCGTGTCCCCTGCACTGGCAGGCAGATTCTCAACCACTACGTCACCAGGGAAGCCCCCCAAAACCATTCTTGAGGTCTGAACTGCCATTGTCCTTCCATGATTTCCTGATTTCTCTTCCTTCACGTCTGGCAGCCTACACAAAGAAATGGCCTTCAGAAGCCCATCTGAGAAAATGGAGGTGAGGGCTGTGTACCTGCTACCACAGCTGAAAGAACTCAGAACTTGAAGAACTGGCTGCTTGGCCAGAATCAGTGTGCATTAAATGGGGATGAATTTGCACCATTCAGAGACCAGTTTTCATAGAATTTAACTATAAATCATAAACAGATACCCAGAGATGGCATTTTCTTTAATTAAAGTTTTTATTTTTTAAGATGACATTTTAAATAAATGGGCTATCAGTGTATTAACCCTAGGGAACATTTAGAAACATAATATTAAAATGTTGTTAAGATTTACAATCTGTAGCAAGGAAAACTGAAAAAAAAAAAAAAAAAAAAAGGAATAAGCTCACATGAACTTAAATGAAATAATCCTGGTAAAGCATTTAGGGCAGTGCCCGGCACACAGTGAATATGACATACGTGTTAATTATTGCAGGTACCTGCTTTGTCCAAATGAGGTTCCTAAGTCATCCCTGGACCATGGGGTTGGAGTGGGTGACTAGTGCTGGGTTACCGGGTCCCTTCACATGCGTGCTTTTCCCCCTCCCCCTACCTCATTTGGATATTTACTGCCTGTTAACAACACAACCAGTGGACCTGGGAAAATGACTGATTAGTCATTTTTGTGGCTTCTTAGCTTCAATGAATAGTTTAGTAAAGAAAATGGTTAACATTATTGACTAGAATCATTTTAGCACGCATTTTTGCTTCTTCTGTGTTTCCTTTTAAATCCCAACAGTGAGTACCACTTCCTCTTTAAGCTCTCTGGAGAGCTTCTTCTGGTGTGGCCTTCCCGAGGCTGCCAGTTGGTGGCACGGGCAAAGCGAGACTTTTCTCCTTGGACTTCTGGAAGAACGAGGTATTGGCAGCTGAATTATATTCATAACTGAAATGGTGCACTTTGGACAGCTCAGTACCCTGGTTTGGCCAGAGGCCCTGGCATCACTCAGAGACCTTCTCAACGCAGGATCGAAAGCGTATTAATAGGATAATCAATGACATGTTAGTGGGTGTTAGGAGAGTTCCTTTCGGCTCTGTGTTTCTGTGTGCTTTGCCAAGAGAAATTCTGTGCATCCCAAATTGCTTCAAATCTGTTTCAATAATTATTCAGCAGCAAGTGTGTTGAAACAGAGAACAAAGTAAGAAAAGAAGACGATCATGCCATTCACCGTCCTGTCTGGTTTTTACTGACTAGTGAAGTGCATACGTTGTTGCTTGGGTTTTACCGAAATAGGGATGGTAAGATCACAAACTTATCATCAAAATTCTTTGAAAAAAAAGAAGTGGTAACCTTCAGGGTCCAGCCTCCAGTTTTACCACGTGTGTCATGATCCCATCACCGTTCTTGGTCATCTCCATTGTATTTGTTTATTTTTATATATATTTATTGGTCTTTTCAAATGTCTTTCCTCTTGGCCTGCTGAACGCCCACTCACAGTTCACGTCCAGACAGCAAGGAGGGATTCCTCATCCACGCGCCCACGGTGCCATTATAGCACCTCATCCCGCTAGAGTCAGAGCATGACTCACCTTCTTGTGAGAAGCATCTGACCTTCTTGTAAATGTCTCTGTAGATGTCTGTCTACCTTCTCTGAGTTGTGAACCTCCTTAGGTAGAGAACTTCATTTGGCTTGTTACTGTACTAAAGTTCCAACTGAGGCTTTGGAATTTATTCGGACTTATTTTATGGCCAGGAAGATGGTCTATTTGGTGAACGTGCCACATACACTTGAAAAGAAAGCATATTCTGCTGCTGTCGGGTGTAGTGTTTGTAAACGTCGATTAGATCAAGTTGCTTGTCCTTTATACTCCATTTCCTTCCTCATTTTTGCCTACTCTTTTGTAGTGATTACCAAGTAAGTAGAATTAAAACGTTCAATTTTAGCTGTGCATTTGTTCATTTCTCCCTTTCAGTTTTGTCAGTTTTTCCTTTATGTATTTATTTAAATACTCTGGTATTGGATGAATTCCTATTGACAGTTGGGGTGCCCCCCAGGTAAGTTGCTCTTTTTTATCATATAATATGTCTCATGATTTCTTGTAACATACTTTTTTCTGACGTCTATTTGTACAACAGTGATAGAGCCACATCAGCCTTCTTATGCTTATTTCTGCATGGCATCTCTTCTTCATCCACTTACTTTCAACTTGTCTATATCTTTCTATTTAAAAATGCATATTTTGTAAATACCTTATAATTGGCTTTGCTTTTCTATTCATTCTGATAATCTCTGCCTTATAATTGTGATTTTTAAATCCATTTATATTTGCTGTAATTATTGTTGGGGTTCAACTTAAGTCTACCCTTCTGCTATTTGTTTTTCATTTGTACATTCTGTTTTGCTTTGTTTTCTATTTTTTTCTTTCCAAGCCTTCTTTTATGTTAATTCAGTACTTTTAGAGTTTCAATTTATTTCTTCTATTAACTTCTTAGCTATAACTCTTTTTGTTATTATTTATTTTTGTTCTTCTTTTACTTTAAACATTTGGTGGTTTTGAAAGCACATTATGAGAAGTAAGCAAACATGGTCCTTTATGTCTGCTTACACATCTGTCCTTTCTGGTGCTCTTCATTCCTACCTGCAAATCCGAGCTTCCCTCTGAGCGTCCAGCTGGTATCCTTTTCCTTTGAATTGAAAAATATCTTCTAACACTTATTGTAGGGCAAGTCTTCTGGCAACAGATTTTTTGAGTTTTCATTTATAGAAAAGATCTTAATTCACTCTAGCTTGTGGACTGTTCGCTAGACATGGGATTCTGGGTAGACGTTTCCCTTCTGTTTAGCGACTTGGAGAGTTCGTGCCACTGTCTTCCACACACTGGTTTTCTGATAAGTCAGAGTATTTTTATCATTCTTACCTGTATTCAATGTTTTTATTTATTTATTTATTTATTTTGGTTTTCAGCAGTTTGACTATGATCTGTCTAGTGCGGTTGTTTTTATATTTGTCCTTTTTGATGCTTGCTGTACTTCTTGAATCTATATATTGGTGGGGATTTTAAAATATATTTTGAGAAGTTCTCTGCCATGATATTTTCAAACATTTGCCCACTATCACTGTCTTCTTTTTTGGGACACTGATTACACATAAATTAGCCTATTTAATAGTGTTCTCTGTATCCCAGAAGCTCTATTTACTTTTATTAATACGTATTTTTAAATTTCTGTTCTTAAAATCCGATAATTTCTATTTATCAGACCAACGATTCACTGACTTTTGCCTGCCATCTGGAATCTGGTATTGAGTCCATCCAGTGAGTTTTTCATTTTGGTGGTAACTTTTTAGTGTTAGAATGTCCATTTTGTTCCTTTTTTTTTAATAGTTTCCATTTGTACATTGAGATTCCCTGTCTGCTTACTCATTTAGACCATGTTTTCCTATAATTTTGTGAACACATTTTGTTTAATTCTGTGAATATATTTATAAGAGCTGCTTTAAATATGGCTGATGAGCCCAACATCTGGGTATCTTGAATTCAGTTTCTTTTTTTTTTTTATTCTTTTTAATGCCTATTGATTTAACATTGGAATAATGGCTAATACATTGTAGAGTCTCTAGATTCTGTAACCTTGCTCTGAAGACTATTAATTCTTGTTTTGGCAGGCAGTTCATTCACTGGATGATCACACTGATATAATTTGCCAAGACTCAACCTCCAAGCTCTGAGTCCACTTTGGACCTTGCTAGGGCTTCATTTTAGGCTTTGCTGAAAGGGTTGAGGGTTGGTCATGTATATGTAGTCCCTACTCCTCAGGGCAACCTTTTGCTGTCTTGGCTGGAGCCTGGTGTATTAAAGAGTGCTAATTATTCTGGCAGGGTCCAAACTCCATAATCCCTGGGCACTGCTCTTCCCCCAGCAGTGCCTGTGTTACCCATGTTCTATTCTTAAGTCTGCTGCAGCTGCTATCCACACACCTCTGGCTCTCTTTCTCAGTGGAGGGTCCCCTCAGCCACAAACTTGTAAGGGACTCCCAGAGATACTTCTGAGGCTCCCTTTTTGCACAATTTGCGCCTTTTCAATTTCCCATCCTGTAGACCCCAGCATCTCCAGCTGCCCCGAACTGTGATCTCTGCCACCTCAGCTAAGCAGGAACAGGGTTCTCTGCTGTGACACTGTCTTTATGCAATGAGCTTGGGAAATTGCCTTGAGATAGAAACCTGGCCGCCTTTGGGACTCACCCCCTCTCAGCCCTCTCAGTCTTATGCTGCCTGTTCTTCATTGTCTGAAAACAGCTGTGTCATGTATTTTATAGCTGTTTATAGCCATAGGGCTTGTCTAATACAGTGACTCCACTATGGCTGGAAGTGGAACTTAATTGTATAATCTGTAGCAAGTATCCTTATTAGGAATGGTCATTTTTCTTCTTAATAAACATACTAAGTAACAACAGTTAGTAGTTAACATGGTTTACTGTATGCAAAGGCATTGCTTTGAATGCCTGACCTCTTAAACTCATTTAATCGCTACCGCAGCTCTCTCGGTTAGGTAATATTATTATCCCTATTTCTAAGCAAAGAAAATGAAGCACAGATATATTAAATAAACTGCCAAAATTCATACATTTTCAAAATTATTGAGTCACTCCCCTGGTTTTAGCTCCTGTACCTTAACAACTGTACATTTTGTCTCCCGGTAGAAAGTGGGTCATGACTAAACAGGGGAAAAGGATCATAATGAGAAGCACATTCAAATTCATGAATAGAGGGGTGAGTATTATTAGTTGAATCATAGCAAGTTTGAGCTTAGGGTCTTAGCTAATCCTACCACGTGCCGCCACTTTTACCCCATCCTACCATTTTGTTCTGTGTTCACCACTGAGGACCACACACATCCAGAAAAAGTGCATGGAGTAATAGTGAGACTCATTTGTATTCCTGCCCACACTCTCTCTCATTGCTTTTCTTTTTCTTAGTGTAGATGTGGGCTCGTAAATGTGCCACCCAAAGAAGCTCGTTTAAAATGTAAACCTTTGGGTAGAAAAATATATGTTAGATTGGTCGTTTGATCTATCTGTGACAAGTGTTAAAACACATGTGCATTGATTTTTCTTTGAGGAGCGTATTTCTAAGGGTAATTTAATAGTAGTATTGAGCATAGCTTTTACTGGTGGGAAGGAGGAGGGGAGAACAGATGAAGAAAGGGAGCTGCTAATGGCATTTTCCTAATGCAATTGCTTAGGTCAGTGGAAAGCTGTCACAGCTTAATGCACTTGCTGTTTGAGGATGTTATCATGTACAGGATCAAGCTAGTGCAAAACATGAAAACAACAGCGGCTTGTTAGAGTGGGAGCTTGTTAAATACCTTCTATCCAGCAGTTATGATCATTTGAAGAGAGAAGTTATGGTTCGTATTCTTCCACCTTTATTTCTAAGTCATGTCTAAGTGCTAGGAAGAAAAAGCATTTAACTATCAAAAGAAAGTAGGAGATGGCACAATAAATTGCTTCAGAGACCACTCTCTTCCCTTCCCATCCACCTGTGGAGAGCAGATTTTATTTCTAGAGGGAATTGAGGGATTTGGCTCTAATTGTTTCTGGAACCAGGAGAACGTTTAATTCCTGAAGAGTCTTTGATCTGATGTACTGCTCTAGTATTCGGGACAGGAAGGTACACCCTTTGTTGAAACCGCATCTTCTGGTGTTGAGAATAATCCAATTCTGGGATGTATCCTAAATTCATATTTATTTTCTGCCATTGGTTTTTATGATGTTCAGGGTATACGGTTCAGAAAATCGCTCTAATGGGGAGATAATAATTAAGGTTTTGTAATTGGATCACAAAGGTTTTAGAAGTCATTTGTAAGAAATCCGTAAGGATCAGTTCTTCATACATTCCTTGAACAAAGGTGCACCGCCTACAGAAGGCTAGTGAGCACAGATCATATTGAGGAGGTAAGGGGCTGACTCGTGATGAAGCTGGAGAGGCAACAAAAGGACCTAGCAAACAACACTTTAGATTTAACTTCACATACAATAGGAGGGTGGCGGAGGGGTGGGTGGTGAGGAGAGACATGCTCTTCTTTACAAACTAAAGGTCACTCTGGGTTCTGAGTACAGAATGGACTTTGAGCAAGAGAGGGAGGAAGGAAGAGTTAAGACATCAGAGAAGGTGGAGATTTGGACTAGTGAAGGTGCAGTTAAGTGGACCTATTCCAGATATAAATCTGAGTCAGAAGTGAAAAGATGCTCTGATGGTCACGGGAGACAGGGAATAATCAAAAATGGCTTCTAGGATTTTGGCTTGAATTTGGTGATTGGTGGTGCTATTTATTGACATGGTGAAGGCTGGGTTCAGGGCAACAGGGGTGGTGGTGGTGAGGAGATAGGCTTGGACACAGAGAAATCAAGGGTAGAATTTGGGAAATGTTACTTTTAAAGTGCCTTTGAACAAAGAAGGGGAGTTTCCAAAGTTGGAAATTTGATTCAGAGCAAAACGTAATTGATTTGAGGGCAGGGAGTACTGGGTGGCACGTAAGAACACACAACAAATATTCCCTGAAATAGTGAGTCCAGAGCTGAGACAAGAGGCTGGGACCTGAATGTGAGTGACATCAGCATGTATTCTAAACACAGGAAAAAGGAAGCTCAAGATAAGAGAAAATTATCTATTTGTCTCTGTTCCTTCCCTTTAAAAAGCAGTTTCAAATTATAATCTCAGAGCTTTCTTAAATGCTCATATTCAATGCAATTTATTTATTTGGATTAGGAAATTTCCTAGAATTTTAAAAAGAAACAACTTAATTAGTGTTCCTCTGGTTGTACTAGGGATTGGTTATACATCATTCTGGTGTATAATGAGAGTAGAGAGAACTGGCATTCTCATTCTGGAAGACCTAATGTTCTCTACAAGCATGAATCGTTAGGTTAGGAGTTTTCTCAGTTCTGGTATAAAAAAAAGATCAAGTGGAAATCTTTGTCAAAAATCTTTCTAAAGCAGGACTATCAGTTAGTTCTTTAAAAAGTTAAACAAATTGACAAAACTTTAGCTAGACTGATCAAGAGAAAAAAAGAGAAGACTCAAATTACTAAAATCAGAAATGAAAAAGTGTACATTACTACAGACCTTACAGTAATAAAAAGGAGTATAAGGGAATATAATAAACAATTTTATGTCTACAAATGAGATAACTTTGATTAAGTGGGAAAATTCTTAGAAAGGAACACTCTGCTAAAACTGACTCAAGAAGAAATTGAAAATCTGAGTAAACCTATGACAAGTAAATAAATGTAATTTGTAACAAAAACAACTATCCACAGAGAAACTCTAAGGCCCAGATGGCTTTACTGGTGAATTATACCACACATTTAAAGAAGAAATAACATCATTTCTTCACAAACTTTTCCAAAAAATGGAAGATCAGGGAATACTATTCAACTTATTCTGTGATGCCATTATTTTTCTAATACCAAATCAGAGACATCATATGCAAAAAAGTTACAGGACAATATGTCTTAGAATATAGATTCAAAAATCCTCAACAAAATACAAGCAAACCAGATACAATGATGTATAAAAAGGATATACCATGACCAAGAAAGTAAAGTTTGTTTAACATCTGAGGATCAATTAATACAATCCATCATATTAATGGAATAATGGGCAAAAACTACATGGACATCTTATTGATACAGAAAAACATTTGACAAAATCCAACACCACTTTTTGATAAAAACACTGAAATAATTAGAATAGAAGGGAACATACTCAATTTGTTAAAAGACATCTACAAAAAACTATAGCTTATATCATACTGAATGATGAAAGGCTGGAGGCTTTTCCTGTTAATCAAAAACAAGACAAGTCTGTCCACTCTCACCTCTTCTACTCAACATTGTACGTGGGTTCTGGCTAAGGAAGTTCATCAAGAAAAACAAATGAAGACATTCAGATTAGAAAGTAATAAGAATGAACTCTATTTGCAAAAAGCATGATCCTTAGAAAATTCTAAGGAACCCACTAAAAACTCTATTATAACTACTGTATAGCAGGATAAATCAATATATAAAAACATCAACATACACTATCAATGAACAATTCAAAAATGAAATTAAAGAAAACAGTTCCATATCTAGTAATATCAAAAAATTAAATATTTAGGAAAAAATTAAAAAGTACAAAACTTATACTCTGATAACTACAAAACATTGTCGAAAGAAATTAAAGAAGGCCTAAATAAATAGAAAGATACCCAATGTTCCTGTATTTGGAGACTTAACATTGCAAAGAAGGCAGTCTTTCCCAAATTGATCAACAAATTCAAAACGATTCTTATCAAAATCCCAGCAGACTATTTTTTTAATTGGATAAGCTCAAGATAAAGTTTATATGGAAATATAAGGGATCCCAACGTAGCCAAAATAATCTTTAAAAGTAACTAAGTTGGATAAATTACCATTCCCAATTTTGAAACTTACTCCAAAGCTGCAATAATCAAGAAAGTGTAATACTGGCTTAAGGATAAGCAGTAGATCAATAGAATATAATTGAGAGTCCAGAAAGAGAGCATCACATTTACACTCAATTGATTTTTGACAAGGATGCCAAGACAGTTCATTGGGGGAAAGAATAATCTTTACAACAAATGGGGCTGGCACAACTGGATATGCAAATGGAAATAATGAAGTCAAAACACTTTCTCACATCACACACAACAATTAAGTAAAAATGGATCATAAACCTATATGTAGTAGCTAAAATTATAAAACTGTTAGAAGAAAATAGGGCATAAATCTTCACAACCCTGGGTAGTGAAAGAGAAATTCACTTTCTTCTCTACTTACCACTGTATTCATACCCGACACTTTCTGGAATACTCCTGACATCACATGTGTGGGTGTTTCCCATACCAACCAGTTCTCCCTTACCAGCTGCATATCCTACACTTTAAAGTCAATTCTGACACTAAACTGTCTGGAATTAGTACAGACACCACAGGTTAAGGAGTTCACCCCACAAGTCTGCCCCCCACTTCAGAGCCAAGTGCGAGTGGTGAGTCACCAGGTTAATCACAACTTCTGTCCAACTTAGCTACCAATTGGAGGTTCCCGTGACCCGCCTCTGCGGGTTTGATCATTTCTAGAACCGCTCACAGAACTCAGGAAAACAGTTTACTTACTAGATTACCAGTTTATTACAATGGATATATTAAAGACTACAAAAGGGGAAGTCTGGAAGGGTCCCAAGAACAGGAGCTGCTGAACCCTGTACTTCAAAGATTTTATGGAGGCTTTCTTATATAGGCATGACTGATTAATTCATTAGCCATTGGGTATTAATTCACCTCCAGCCCCTCTCCCCTCCCTTGAGGTAGGCAGTGGGGACTGAAAGTTCTAATCCTCTGTAATCAATGTGTTGGTTCCCCTGGTGACCAGCCCTCCATCCAGTGGTTATCTAGGGGCTTTCCAGAAATCACCTCATTAACATAAACTCAGGTGTGATTGAAAGGGGCTTGCTATGAATAACAAAGGACACTCTTTTTACCTTTATCCTCTGCAGCTATTTCAGGAGCTGGGAACAAAAACTAAGGTATAACAAAAGATGTTCTCCAGCTCTTATCACTTGGGAAATTACACGGGTTTTAGGAGCTGTGTGCCAGGAGGAGCCATGTACAAAGAAAAAATATATATATTTCTTATTCTATCACAATATCATATGTAGACAAAACCTTCCTATATATGACACCAAAAGCACAAGTGACAAAAGAAAAAAGTAAGTTGGGTTTTTATTAACTTTATAAACTTTTGTGCTTCAAAGGATACCATCAAGAAAGTTCAAAGAAAACCCACAAAAAGGGAGAAAATATTTGCAAATCATAAGGTACTGATAATGAACATTTATCTCGAATATATTAAAAAACTCTTACTTCTCAATATCAATCAGACAAATAACCAATTATAAAAATGGTCAAACAACTTGAGTAGATATTTCTCCAAAGAAGATATACAGATGGCCAATAAGCTCATGAAAAGATCCTTGAGTTAGCTGTTAGGGAAAAACAAATGGAAACCACAATGAGATACCACTTCACACCCACTAAAATGACTATAATCATAAAGACAGGTCATAACAAATGTTGGCGAGGATGTGGGGTAATTGGAACACCCATACAGTGCTGATGGTAAAGCGGTTTAACCTGTTTTGGAAACCAATCTGGCAGTTGCTCAAAAGGTTAAGCATAGAGTTACCGTATCACGTACCAATTTTACTACTAGGTATATATTTAAGAGAACCGAAAACATATATCCATACAAAAACTTGTACATTAATGTTCACAGCAACACTATTCATAATAGGCAAAAAGTGGGGCAACTTAAATGACCATCAAATGACGAATGGATAAAAAATTTGATTTAGGCATACGATTCAATATTATTTAACCATAAAAGGAAATTGAGTACTGATGCATGCTACAGCATGGATGACCTTGAAACAGCATGATAAGTGAAAGAAACCAGTCACAAAATAAAGCCCACGTCTTTATATTATTTTATTTATTATATATGGAATATATGTAATAGAGAATGAGAGAGAGAATGAGAGAGGGAGAGAGAGAGGGAGATTTTAAGGCATTGGCTCACATAACGTCCAAACTCTGCAGGGTAGGCTGGCGGGCTGGAGACCCAGGGAAGGGTTGCATTTTGAGTCCAAAGGCTGCCTCCTGGCAGAACTGCCTCTTCTGCAGGGGAGGTCAGTCCTTTTCTTAAGGTCTCCAACTGATTGGATGAGGCCCATCCATATTATGGAGGGCAATCTGCTGTATGCAAAATCTACTGATTTAAGTGTTAATCTTTTGCAAAAATTCACTTTATGAAAACATCTAGAATATTGTTTGATGAAATATCTGGTTAATGTGGCCTAGCCAAGTTGACACATAAAATTAACTATCTCATATGTTCTCTGAGAATTTTTATGTTATTATCCATATGACTATAATTAATGAAATAGCATCTAAAAATTTCTTATACCCCCCATTTATTTTGGTGTTTTTACTGTACAGGCTTTATTCTTAAGTAAAATGTTTAATGACAGAAGTGATGGCAATCATAGTTTTCTTGTCCTTACTTTGAAAAAAACCTTGCATTTAATATTTCACCACCATGTAGGACATTTACCGTAGATTCTTGATAGAGATGCTTTCATTGAGGGTAGAGGGTAATTTAAGGATGACTCTTTGTATTTCTAAGTGGCTAAAGTGTATTTTTATTTTTAATAAATAATTGGAATTTATTTTTATTGAATCATCTTCCTGTACCACTTGGGATTTTTATGTTTTTCTTTGATAACTATGTGAATATAGTGAAATACATAAAAAAGATTTCCTGCTATTTAATTATCTTTGCATTCCCCAAATAAAACCTCTTTTATTTATGACTGGTTTTACTTATACATGCATGCACACACATACATATTGCTGAATTTGATGCACTGATTCTCTACTTAGGATTCGTGAAGTTTTGTTTGCAAAGATGACCTATATGATTAATTTTTCTGTGTTGTCCTTTATGAGTTTGCATATCAAGCACATACTAATTAATTAGTTATCTATTGCTGAGTATGTTACTCAGCAAAACCAAGTGTCTTAAAAGAACATAAACATTTTTTTTTTAATCTCTCTAAATTTCTGTAAGTCAGAAATTGGAGAGGGACTTGGCTGGACAGTCTGGCTCGAGGCCTCTCACAAGGTTGCCATCAGGATGTTGGCTGGGGCTGCGGTCATCTGAAGGCTCGAGTGGGCCTGGAGGGCCACTGTCACTGCCGGCTGTGACAGTGTTAGTCTGTGTTAGCAGGGAGTGTCAGCGCCTCTCTGCACGAGCCCCTCTTCGGATGGCTCAAGTGTCCTCATGACAGCTTTTGGCTTCCACCAGAAGAACTAATCCAAGGCCGAAAGCTCAGTGTGTTTTATGGCCTCCCTGAGAAGTCAGTGAACAGTGACCCTTCCATGCTGGTCGATTGGCCACAGACCAGCCATGACTCATGTGGGAGGGGCCTGAGCACCGGGAGATGAGGGACCGCAGGCCATCATGGAGACTAGGTTTGTGCGGTGGTGACCCACATGCAATGCATGTGCCCCTTTCTCATCATCTGGAAGAGCTGGCATTAATGGGAGTTGTTGATGTTTGAAGAGTCCCTAAAACTCACCAGGCAAATCATCTGGTGCTTTACTGTGAAAAGGATGTGTCTTTTTATTCAATGTTTTACTGCTGATAAGGCTAATCAGGTTTTAAATTTTTCCTTGAGTCAATATTGATCATTTAATATTTACATAAAATTTGCTTATTATATATGTTTTGCATCATAGGCATCAAACATGGTATTTTCTTATGATTTGAAAAATCAATACTGAATTTCTACTATAGACAATCTTTAGTTACTAATTTGCTTACCTTCACTTTATCTTTAGTATTGATCAGTCGTATAAAAGGCATATCCTTTTTATTCTCTTCAAATAAATGGTTTATTTGAAGAGAATAAAAAGGATATGCCTTTTACATCAAAGGGTATGCCTTTGATCCTCTAGTTTATTACTTTTTATTATATAAGTAATAATTATATATTTCTAGAAATATGTATTATATAGTATAATACATATAATAATATGATAATATATTATATTATATTAATATTATATTATATTAATATATTAATATGATAATACATTATTACAATAGTATATTAACATGATAATATTATATTATCATATTATAATATATGTATAATATATGTATAATATTCATATTGTTTTATAATATGTGTATAATATATATAATATAATAATATATTAAATATAAATTAATATAAATATATATTATTATATTAAGTGACATTACATTATATATAAATTCATAATATATTTATTATGTATTTATAATATGAATGACATATAAATAAATCATGTTCTTACCTTAATTTCCTTCCTTCTGCTTTCTTCAAGTTTACTATACTATTTTTCTCCTAATTTCTTGAATTGAACATTTATCATTAATTTTCTTTCTTCTTTTCTAATGCATACATTTAAGGCTATACCTTTCATTTTATACAGTGCTCATGTAGTTTTATATGTATAATTTCTATTGTCATTTGGGCTATGCATTTTATACCTTTTATTATAATTATTTTGACCCATAGATTATTCAAAGTTCTGTAGTATTCAAACATAAGCTTGTGGTTGATTTTCCTCACCAGTTTTTACTTATTGATTAGAAATTTTATTTCATTTTGTTTACACTGTATGGTCTGTATGATAGTGATTCTGTAGTGGTTTTTGAGATTAAGCTTATGTCCTAGGACATGGTCAGTCTTTTTAAATGTGTCAGATGTGTATGAGTAAAGTAAGCAATTTCTAAACCTGGGGTGTGGGGTTTAAGATATGTTTGTTTGGTCAAATGTTCATTATATTTTGTCTGCCTGATGCAAGGGTTTCTGGGAGAGATGAACTAAAAACTCACGCTGCAGTTTTGAACTTTTTCAATTTCATCCTGCAGTTCTGCTAGGATGTACCTCATAAGGGTGCCTTGAGTTAATGAGTTAGTTACCAGACTAAATGTTATGTCTGACACACAGTCAACACTCAGAAATGTTAGCTGTTTTAGCCGGTTTAGTTATTTTACTTAGATTAACATTTCTGTACCAGATTACCTTTTAAAACTTATCTGTTTCCATGCTTTAAAAAAAAACTTTAATATCTCTTTTTCATATACATCTCTTGTAAAAGCTTATTACTGGATGTGTGTGTGGGTGTTTATGTGCATGTAAAATCTTTTTCTACTGAACATATTTAAGATCTTCTACCCAAAATTTAAATACTGTATATTCTCTTCAAGCATATCTAACACATTTTTAAATGCTAACCACATTCTAGACCACAAGGTGTTCATATATATATTATTAATTATATTAAATAATAATTACTATGAATATTTGAGTGAAATTCTGAAGTTAATTGATGTCCTCCTTCTTTTCCTAAACAATAGTAGGACCACAGAACATTTCAATTCTTATCATCCTTTTTTTTTTCCTTTTGTAATCAATCCTTATTTATAGATACCAGCGTGGTTACAGATTTTTTTCTTTGATTACTGCTTCCTACATTCTATCTTGTATGTATTCTATCTACATTCTGGGTTCAATTTCCATTTTTTTAAAGTACAACATTTAGTAATGGTCTAAAAATAACAAATGTATTTATTTTTCTTTTTTAAGCAGCTTTTTTTGTGACGTAATTCACATATATAACTCATCTATTTAAAATTTAAAAACAATTCAGTGTTTTTTTAGCCTACCCACAGTTATGTGCAACCTTTACCACAGTCAATTATAGAACATTACCTATTTAAAAAACCCTGTATCCCTGTTTTCTCAGTCCCTCCGCCATCGCCCCCACAACCCTGAACAACCATTAATCTGTACTCTGTCTCTATAGATTTCCCTGCTCTGAATTTTGAATATGGATAGAATCATGTAATATTATTCTGTATGATATATTCTGTGTCATACAATATATAGTCTTTTGTGACTAGCTTCTTGGAGCATATATCATTACTTTATTTCATTTTATAATAGTCCATTGTATGGATTTAAAATTTTGTTTCTCCATTCCTCAGTTGATGGACATCAGGGTTGTTTCTACCTTTTCACTATTATGAATAATGCTGCCAAGAACATTCATGCACACATTTTTGTGTGGGCATATATTTTCATCTTTCTTGGATTTATACCTAAGAGTGGAATTTTGGGGTCACATGGTAACTTTATGTTTAACTCTTTAAGGGATTGCCAGAATGCTTTCCAAAGCAATGGAATCAGTTAACGTTTCCACTAGCAGTGTATATATACGTGCTTCAGTTCTTTCACATGCTCTCCAACAATTGTTATTATCTTCTGATAACAGCCACCTTTACAATCGTAAAGTGGTATATCATTGTGGTTTTGACTTTCATTTCCCCGATGATTAATGATGTTTAGCATCCTTTCTAATGCTATTGGCCCATGATATATCTTCTTTGGAGAAATGTCTATTAAAACCCTGTGCCTATTTTTTTAATTGGGTTGTCTTTTGATTATTGAGTTGTAAGTGTTCTTTGTATATTTCAGATGCAAGCTTATTATCATATATATGATTTGCAGATATTTTCTCTCATTCTGTAGGGTTTCTTTTTTCACTTTCTTGATGGTGTCCTTTGAAGTACAAAAATTTTACATTTGATAAAGTTCAATTTAGCTATTTTTTCTTTTGTTGTTTGTACTTTTGGTGTCATGCCTAAAAAATCATTTGCCAAATTCAAGGTCATGAAAATATACCCTTATGTTTTCTTCTAAGAGTTTTATAGTTTTATCTCTTACATTTAGGTTTATGATCCATTTTGAGTTAATTTTTGTATATGATATGAGGTAGGAGTTCAACTTCATTATTTTTCATGTAGCCATTCAGTTTTCCCAGCACAGTTTGTTGAAAAGACTGTGATTTTCCCATGTAATGGTCTTGGCACCCTTGTGATCAGTTGACTGTAAGTGTAGGGGTTTATTTCTGTACTCCGAATTCTATTTTATTTATCTGTATATCTATCCTTGTGCCAGTACTATACTCTCTTGGTTATTGCTGCTTTGTAGTTAGTTTTGAAATCGAGGAGTGTGAGCCCTCCTACTTTGTTCTTCTTCTTCTTTTTTTTTTTTTAATATTGCCTGTGTCTCTTGAAATTCCATATGTGAATTTTAGAATAACCTTTAAATTTCACCAGTTTATTCTTTGGCTGGATAATGGGAACTTTATTCCCATAATGGGACTTCTCTCATGTATATAACTCACTGACTGTAAAAATCCTAGGTTGACAATTTTGCTTTGTTTTTAAATTATCTTACTATTTTGGCAATATTATTTGATGGTTTTCTGCCCTCTGTTTTTGCTGATAAGAAATCGGCTGTTATCGGTCTAACTTTTGTTCTTTTTAAGATATTTTATATTTTTTTCTCTTGCTACTTTTAAGGTAAACACCGTGTCTTTGGTGTAATGTAGTTTCATTATGATATATCCATGTTTAGATTTTTTTTTTCCTACTTGGATTGAGTATCCTTTATGGGTCTAAGGTCTCATGCTTAAATTCTGAAAATTCCTTTGGTAATATGTTTGATATTTTAATTTCATTCTTTAATGCCTTTAATATCCAGTATGATTTATTTATATTTACTGTATCTTTATCTCTTCATGATGTAGTCTAGATGAATTTCTCAAATGCATTTTCCATTTCCTTACAGTTCTCTTCAACTGTGTCTAATCTTCTGCTTAACCACTGAGTTTTAATTTTAATGACTCTCCCTTTTTATTTCTGAAATTCCGTTGTTGCTAATGGGGATTAAAGTAACGCTGTCAGGAGCAAGACAGCCTGCTTTCAAATTCTGACTTCTTTGCTTAAAAGCTGTATGATCTTGAGCAATATCTAATCTCTCTGTGTCCTCGTTTCCTCATTTGAAAAAAAGCGGAATAGTATCTATATCAGAGAATTGCTATAAATATTAAAATGATTAGATGAAATGCTTACCACAGTGCCTAGCATTTAATAAATGCTAAACTATTTTTTTAACAAAGCTGTCTATATTCTTTTTAAAATAGCCTGCCATTCTTTCTATTTCTTCTTTTGTTGTCTTAATTGTGTTAAACCTAACAACTGTGTTGTCTTTCATCTCTGGTTATGGTATGCCAGTACTCCCTTTTGTTTCTTCCATTGATTCATGGCAGGGTGGGTTGTTTCCTACATGGTTGTAATTTTCCCTGGTATGCTCATTTTGATGCTTCAATGAGTATTTCTTATTTTCTTGTTTCTCTGTTTCCCATGGGAGTCTCACTCATGCACCCTGGGTTGTGTCTATTCCTAAAAGACATATTTTACATTTGTTTTATGGGATCCTCAGGTGTTTCAAACTTCCTGGACCAGAGTTTATGTGAGATTTTAGCACCATGTGATTTCAGACACTACATCTACATGTGACATGTTTTTAAGGATATGATTTCTCAGTTACTTTTACACAGAGTCCAGGGCAGACAGATTCTATTCTTCTCTGGGTTCAAAGGTGGAGTTTTTTAATTCTTTTTTTTCCCTATGACATTGATGGATGTTTGAGAGTAGTATCTTCTTACAAGTCTCTGAGTTCCAGCTTCCAGTTTTATATGAACCCTTGGCCACAGCTGTTTCTGTGTAGATCCTTAAACCTTATTGTCCAGCCCCAGTGTCAATATCTAGGCTTAATAACCTCCCACAGTATCAGCTCACTGGAGTGCTCTGGTGTTGAGTTCCCTCTTGGTTTGTTTTCCTGGGACTAGGGGATTATTTTCTCCTTTGGAATCAGGAATATATTTAATTATTTTTGTCGTACTGTATTATATTGTATCTGACGTTTCTATGGGTTTGCAGAAAGAGGACCCGAGTCTGTATGACCTGAGTTTGCCATGTTGCCGAACCACATATCTTCCGTCCTTTCATGTTTATGTTTCAGTTTACTGAAGTTCAGCAAACACTGGGGTGTCTGATCAACTAGCCCTACAGCTTTTGCAACTCATGAAATCGTTCTCCGAGGTTCAGAAGAATGGGGAAACGAAAACAAAATTCACCTGCCAGGCCCAGTGCTAGATGCTCTACTTATCTTTTTAATAAATAATATTATGAATATTCCCACCAAGTCGGGAAACAAAGGCCCATAAAGATGAAGCCTGACTTAGACTCTGTGCTCTTCCCATTTTGTCGTTCTGTATCACCTTAGTGCAAAATGAACTCACGGTCCAAATAAGATATCTAACAATCCAACTAAACTTAAAAAGTAAAGTCTGTGATGATGTTGAAATACACATTCTTTTCCAAGCTCAGAGCCCATTCTCATTGTCCTTAAATGGTGCAGTTGGCTTGGCATTACCTGTTGGTGTCCAGCAAGGTACAACTTTATATGTACTTGTAAAAAAGGATTTATTCAATCTTTCATTTGTTCATTCATCCAATAATTATTGAGCGTGTCTTGGCTGCTAGCAGGGGGCTAGGATTAGAGACAGCGTTGCCCTTGCCTAGGCAAGAGGGACCCCAGCCCTGAGCCCCCAACTCTGTTCCCTCTAGTTGTATCATTTCCCTTGAAGGGATGAATATATGGATCCAAGGTCACCTGGATCTTGAGGTCTCCCTTTATAAAGTACCCCAAGCGCTGAGATCACAGGTTCCCCACCAAAACTATTTCCTGCCCGTCTCCCAAGGCTGTCCTTCCTAGACAGACACATCAGCCGTGTGTGCACCTCCAGGCTCAAGCAGTGATTGGTTGCAGAGCCAACCAATCTGTGGGCAGAGCCTCTAAGTGTGGCCTCAGGTGTCCCCATAGGTGCACACAGGTCCTTCTCAGATCCAGGCGAGGCAGATTAGGATCCAGTGGAGGGGGGTTAGGAGAGCGCCAGGAACCAGGACAGCTCTCCTGGTGGGTCCACATTCTGGCTAAGAGCCATGAGGAATTGCGAGAGTCTAAATCTGGACCTGGCCTTGGATGCCATTATGAAGGAATATTTTTCAAGGTCTGAATATAGACTATATATTTAAGTAACAATTTGATCCCTTGATTTATAACCTTAAAATATTTAGACCTGGCATGTGGACCTCCATGTGAATTCTTGCCCTGGGCTCTGCAGCTGTTAGGAGTACACAGAATTCAGTTCTAGTATCAGAAACAGACTCTTCATGAAAGCGTTAGAGTAAAACATGGTAAGTGCCATGTGGAAGCGCACTCAGCAGGTCATGGGGGCACAGAGGTGGAACGCTGATTCGGCAGCAGCTTCCACATCAGGACGTTTTCCTGGAGGTGGGGTGGGGCGGGGATGAGCACCGCAGATGCAGTGGTGCAGACAACAGCCTGTCATTGGAAGCGGCGCAGGGGAAGTGAGGGGATTTCAAGGGGAGTTGCATGGTTAAGGCTAAGTACATAAGTAAGAAGTTCGGAATCAGTTAGAAGAGGAGGCTGGAGTGGGAGGTGGTTCCCCCGAGGGGCTTTGGCGGCCTTGGTCCAGTAGCTGACCATTCCCTGTGGGCGGAGGAAGCCACTGCAGCCCCTGTGTCACCTGATGCTGTCGGGCAGCAGGAGGCAGACTTTGATGGGCAAGACCTGAGGCCAGGAGATTTGTCTAGCAAGTCGTCAGCGAGCAAGGGCGGGAGGGGATGGAGGCCTGACCTGGGGATGGAGAGGTGGGAACAGAGCTGAGAAACACAACGAGGTGACCCTGCATCACGAGCGTGCGCTTCCCTCATCGGGCTGATAGCCGTCCGTGCCCTCAGAGGTGCTCACCTTTCAGGCCGCATCTCGAAGTTAGAAAAAGAGAATTGACATCAGCCCCAAAGAGCAGTCTACACCCTCAACTCATCAGAGCTGCTACGAGCGTGTTGGTGGGTGCTCACCCTGCTGCTTCCGCGAACGAGGTTGAACCGTTCACAGGTGCCTGAGCCTCGTGCCCTTTGGGTTTCAGGACACAGGGACAGAATCAGAGGCCTCAAGAGGCTCCTGCCCTGGGGCATCTTTTAATGTTGGGTGAGGAAGCCATATCAGTATTTTCTTGGGCAAGAAAACATGCAAATACAGGACTGTGAATTGGGAGTAAAGGGCTGGTTATCCCTCTGGATGGATCCTGACCTGGGGGAAGGCACAGGGGCCGCCTCTATTCCCTCTGACTTGGGGCCACTGCAGTCTCTGTGCCTGTGGGGCTGCTTCACCTATCGAGGGTCTCAGGTGAGAGGGGCTGGGTCAGGGCACGCAGGGCGACAGGAGGCTGACCCCTCGGTCCCCCTCGTGCCAACACTCAGGGCGTCTCGTGGCCCCTGTGCTTGGGGTACGGGGGTGATGGAGCCAGGGACGCCCCCAGACTGTGATCGATAACCCCCCCCAGTCCCGTGCAGCTCAGCCCTGAGTCCCCCCATCCCCGCCCTTATCTCCTGATCTAAATTCACAGTGCCGGCGTCATGTAAATGGCACTGTATCCAGCTGGAAATGTGAGTCCTGTCAGGAGCCCTGGGCTCCGTCATGCTTATCAGAAATACATTATCACATGGGGATTAGACAGAGGCTGGTGCTACTGCGCTGTCCATACCCGGCGAGAGATGAATAATGGAAATTCCACGGGCCAGCGACAAACACAACTGGCAAGGCAGCTGGAGCCACTCTTCTGCTCAGCTCAGTGGGACACATCCATTGCGCTCCTGGAAGGCACTCTGCTTCAGTCAGCAGGGCCGCGGTCTGGGGGCCAGGGGCAGAGGTAATCCCCTCCCCTCCTCCCTCTCCTCCCTTCCATCCTGGCCTGCTTTTCTCTCCAACTTCCCATGCCCAGCAAAGGTGGCATTTAATAGAACCTATGGAACCATAACAGCGGAAAGCAAAGCTTGGACAAATGCCCAAACCCTTTCTCATGGAAATGGGTGGCTGGAGGGTGGTGGGTCAGCCATCTCCCTCCTCTGGGGAGAGCCAGGGTGGGAACCACTAAAGAAAGGCCTTAATTATACCAAGCTTTAAATTCATCACTTTTTCTCGGACTTGAGTTGGCTTTGAAAGAGGTGGTTAAAGTTCTCAGCATGATGAAGTTGTTCACAATAAATAGATCAAAGTTTATTTTAATCCCCCCCCCTTTTTTGGGGTAGTGAAGACCAAGGTAGTGGAGTAAGTAGTTTTGGCAAAGAAAACAGCAATAATTGCAATAATAGCAATCATTGTCTCTTGCTCCACAGAAACAATACCCTTCATTCTTATACTGTGATTTTAAAGAAAATGCAAAGAGAAAGCCAAAGAAGATAAAGAGGCTTCCCACCATCCAGCTTTTATAACCTAGACTAGGGCTCCGGGAGAGGCGGTGTTCTCTCATGGAGGGACTCGGGATCAAGGTCTGGCTTTTGTTCATGACTCATTTGCTCATTCATTCCTTTATTTAGCAAAAATGGGTGCTATTATGTGATAATGATTGCACTGCGCACAGGAAGGGGGCATGAGTACACCCATCGCCTCGTCGCCTGCCAGGGAGCTCAGACCCCAACAGGTGAGAGGGCATCTCAGGAAAACATGCACCACAGGCCGTATGTAGAGCAGCAAGTACACTCAGGCACAGGTGAGCTGCCCAAAGAAAGTGTAGCACAGCTGCAATTGTGTGATCCCCACAAGTTAATCTAGCCCAGCCCTGCTTCTCTTGTCTGCAAAATGTCATTGTCACCAGCTCAGGGTCCATGAGAATCCCAATCCCTCCCCATAGGCTGGAGCTTTCCAACACCTCTCAGCCAATCCCAGGAAATGCTGGGTTTTGAAAACCATAATATACCAAGTAAACATAAGGAGATGTGAATAACTATTACTATTGCACTGCCTCTACTATGTAGGTACTAATTACTGTTTTAGGGTTACGGCTATGGGGTTTTCAGGATGTCCTCACAGCAGCTGCAGGAGCTCAATCTCTTTTCTCCCTGGCCCTGGTTTGGTGTCATTTCTATGGTGGGCGACTCTGTTCTCCTCCAGTAGAACTACAATATTCGAAGGTAGCTGTCCACTCAGCCATCCAAGTTGGTCCTTGACTGAATGGCGTGTAGGGGGCTGTGTGTGGGTGAACCTTGGATTGAAGAAGTGGAGACAGAGCTTTCCTAGCCTCTGCTGCCCACAGCAGGCCTTTCCCACTGAGGTTTTCCTGCAGATCGATGCCACATGGGGCTTCCCGCATGGCAGAGACCAGCTCTCACATGTGCCACTGCGCTGCTCCATCAAGGCCAGGATGCCAGAATTTCTTAAGGAACCAGTGAGGCCCCAGCAAACGTGAACACACCCCTGGTTGTTCCATGGCGTTTAGGTTGACTGCTTTCCTGTTCTTCACATTTAGGAAGGCCTTTGAACCCTGTGGTCTTGATTGCTTGCAAGCCCACTGAGGTGTTTTACGAGGTATCAGAGGTAACCCCCGGGGATACGGCTGCTGTGGTCCAACGCAGCTACTGAAGAAGGCAGTGCTCAGACGGGTCCTTTGTGGACGACGTGCCTGCGGCTGCGCCAACCCTCAACCAGACCAGGAGGGCTGACGCCACTGCTGGCTGAGTGCACACTGGCTGCAGCTGCCAGCCGCGCTTCGAGCAGCACAGAAGAGGCATTTCAGGTTCCTTGTGTGCGTGTCATTTCAGACTCCCTCCTTCCCTGCTGTTTTCATTCTTTCCTTCCCTCCCCATGGGAAATATTGTTCTTTCTCTTTGGTTATCAGAGTACAATCTCTAGGGTTGGGCCTCGACGCCTCTGTGGGACCATCTCTTCCTCCTGGTCCAGAAATAGGTTGTGTTTCTCCCTTTCCCTAGGCCCCCAGCTGAGGTCAGTATCAGATTCTGTCCGCGTCATCTTTCATCTAAACCAACTAGACGGATTCTGCCGTCAGGTCAGCCCCTTCTCATTTCCAGCTTTTTCTGGGCACCCATTGCCTTTCGTATCTCCTTGCTTCCCAATATATTGGCAGCCTGTTTCTCTGTTTCATATTTGTTGTTTTTGCTAGGACATTGGTTCTCATATCGCGCTGGGTTTGTTAGACGCTGCCTAGGCCGTGGTGGATGAGGCAGTCTTGGCCGTGCCCCCCTGAAGCCAGACATGCAATAACCATTGCACACCACTGCTCAGCCAGTGTATTGAGTGCTGTCAAAGAAGGGACAGGATGTGGTAAACAGAACCAGAGGAAAGCCTAACCTCGATTCACAGGGTCAGCGAAAGCTCCTCCGAAGCAATGAGATCCAGCTAAGGGGACGGCATGTTCAAGACCCTGGAGAACACCTGATGTGCACAGATGTGCACACAGATGAATAAAGCCGGCGTGGCTGGCTCAGCGCGTGGAGGACAGGATGTGTGAAGGTGAAGCTACTGAAGAGTGCCAAGGCCAGGCTGCATAAAGCCCCAGAGTTAAGTCCACAGGCCTTAGTTAAGCCCCTGGTTAAGTCCACAGGCTTGATCCCAAAGGTAACGGGAAGCCATCCAGAGTTCAATCCAGGGAGTGACCTGAGAGAAAGTATCATACAACCTGGATTCAGTCAACTATCTGGGTTTGAATCACAGCTCTGCCACTTCCAAGCTGTGCGACCTTGGACAAGTTACTCAACCTCTCTGTGCTTTCATTCCTTCATCTCTGAAAAGCATGATGATGATACTTCAGAGGTTGTAGCTCTGTAGGTCAATAGATGCAATGTTCTTTGTGTGTGTCCTGGAGAAATTGTTGTGTAAATGTTGGATGACAGTGATGATGGTGATGACGATGGTATTTCAAGGAGATCTCAGTCTCTGCTGTGCGGAGGAGGTGAGATCGTAAGGGCAGGTTTGTGGGGAAGAGGGGAAGTCAGGAGACCAATTAGGGGAAGTCTGCAGACAGACGGGGTGGTCCTACATCAGAGTGGCAGTAACAGGGATGGGGAGAGACGTGCATAGATTAAAAATACGTTTGGGAGGCAGACTCAGTGGACTTGATGGATTGGATGTGACGGTGACGGTCAGGGAGCTGTTGAGGGTGATTCCCAAGTTCCTGGTGCGATTACCTGGATGGATGGAAGCCCTGTTTCCTGGAAGAAGAGTAGATTTCAGAGAAAAGAGCAAGAGGTCAGTCTGGGACATATTCAGTTAGAGATGCCTTTGAAATCTTTAAGTGGAAGTGTGAAGGAGCTTGTTAGATAGACAGGTCAGGCGCACAAAGAGAGTCCTGGGCTGGAGAAGCACATTTGGGTTTTTAGCAAGGACACTGGATTGGCTAAGTTCACCTATGATAAGAGTATAATCAGAGGAGCAGAGCTATAAACCAGGACGAAGTTCTAAAGAACTTTCGCATTTGCGGGCTGAGTACAAGAGTCTGCAAGGGTAGGGGTGTGTTTGGTCAGCTGTAAAGAGGCACGTAACACAGCATCACCAGGGACCGTAGGAAGCTTGGCCAGTGCTTGCAGTGTTCAGACGACTCTTAGCACAGCTGACTCATCCTCATAATGACCCTGTGGTGAGCCCAGTCTCTCCCCATTTTACTGAATTTGGCTGTGTGATTCACCCTCAGTAAAGACGTTAAATTGTTTGTAAAAAGTATTTATAAAGTGTTTTTTGTTTGCATCCAAAAGGATTCTCATCCTTTGTTTACTATTCATAAAATAAACAAATTCTGTGGTTATGTTCATTTATTAACTAGGTGTATGTTTTTGTTTCGGATAAAGACAGTTAGCTCAGAGAAGTTGCTCACAGTCATACAGCCAGTGAAACGATGAGCATTTTCATGGCTGGCACTCGTGTTGAATTTGAAGCAATCTGTAGATAGCATAATGTAAGCTAGAGTAAATATCCCTGGTTACCAGGGAGTGCTGGAGGTTTATTTTCACCTAGATCCCTGGTTCTCAAAGTCCGGTCCTCAGACCAGCAGCGTCAGTATTACCTGGGCACCTCTCAGAATTGCAAATCCCCAGGCCCTGCCCCAGACCTAATGAATCAGAAACTCTGGAGTGAGGCCCAGCGACCTGTGTTTAGCAGGCCTTCCAGGTGGTCCTGATGCTGGCTGACATGGGAGGCTAGACTAGTCCGGACCAGAGGAACTTCCACTCTGCAGGCTCCATCCACCCTCTCCCTCCGTAGACTCACCACACGCCATGGGACAAGCCCAGACACGCTCTGAGGAGCTTGGGATTCAAAGGCTTTAAAGCTTGTCCGTGTAATTCCACGTGGTGGGGAGCCACTTCTGAAGAATGATAGACAAACTGTTCATATGGAAGAAATGCAGCATGTTCAGTGTAGCAGACACTCTTGAATACCTACTGTGTGCACGTCTAGTGACTAAACACAGAAACACCTATGTGTTACAACTGAAGTCCACAAGTGATAGCACTGAAATCTGCCTCATAATAATGTGATAATGCCTGCTCCTTAATACAACCTTCTCATAGTGATCTGAAAGTCCTTCTGAAATATTAATATTCCTGAGAGGCACAAAGGTAAACGCTATTGTCTTTACCTTCCAGGTGGGTAAGAAAAGGTAAAGGAATCACACTGGGAAATGCCAGGTGTCAGAGTCAAAGCTATTCATTTTCTTCGGAAGTGACAATGAAATCACTTATTGTATTTGAGTTATCCAAACGATATCTCCGGCTTTCATATCATTTCCCCATTTCTTTTCATTTTAGTTATTACCTTAGATTTGTACTATTTTGTGCAATTTAAAATTAATTATTACACTCTAATGCCTAATTTTGGTTAGCACTTTAATTATGAGGTTATTTTAGTTTTTAGATGAGTTACAGCTGAAGTGAATGAACAGTATTTACTTTCATTAATGACAATTTTCATTACTCTTCCCTTCCATGGTCACCACATAGTGAAAGCTTTCAAAGCTAGAGGAAAAATCCAATAAAGGAAAGATTCTACAGGTCCTGCCAGTCTGAGGAGAGCCGATGGAGATGGAATGGGCCAAATCGTGATGCTATGGAGGACGGGAGGTTTAATTGTGTTTAATATCGTTTCCAATGTTTACATCCTCTTCCATCATCCATGTGAGCAGTGATCGCCACCCTAAACCCAGAATTCTATCAGACATGGACACTTGAGCTGGGAACCCTGTGTTTCTACAACTCCGAACTCCCCGGCTGAAATAGTTATTACAATTTCTATCAACCCACTCTATGCTTTCTTTATATGGTCAGGAACATCTGGCTATTTGGAACATTTAGATCTGAGCCTCCCCCCGTCCCCAGGTGCACGTCAGAATCATCTATGGAACTTTTCCTCAGGTTGTACCCACCTGACACATACTCCGCGGGAGAAGCTAAACCCTGGAGGTCAAGGCACAGGCAGGCGTGATTTGTGCTTTTACAGAGCAGCGGTGTGGTTCTGCGGCCAAATTTGGTCGTACTAGAATACTGTCATGACCTTTCTTTTTACCCTCTAAAAAACATCCTGTATTCTGTAGCTGTTTGGTTCTTATTATATATTTAATGGGGAATATTATATTGTGTCTGGTTTTTGTTGTTATTGTTTAATAGGAAAAAGAGGTATTTGCTCCTAATTTATGAAACGTTTCTGCAAAGTTTCTCTTTCTCCGGGCTTCTCGTATTTGAAGCCAGGACAAGCCTCCTGGATTTGCTGCTAGAAGCCTGGGTCTGCCCTGGTGAGACTGAGCACCACACGGGCCCCTCCCGTGTTAAATGGAGCCAATAGGAGCTCCTGTCCTGGGCTGCCCTGGGCAAGTAAATGAAGGAATATGTGTGAAGTGCTCTGATTGGTCCTTGGCACGTGTGGGTCAAGATGGCTTTTGTGTTGCTGTGTGGCCGTCACCATTATGACATCAGCATCAGCATAGTTATTTATGAAAATAAAATAACAAATAGTTTCTTTGGGCACGCTATAAGAAGAAATGCTCTTCTAAGCAAAGAAATTATGTGTACATGATATTAAGGATACGGTGTAACACACTTAAAAGAAAACAAACTTTTTAAAAGAAATTATCATTGTGGAAATAAAGAGAGCCAAATGAGAGCAAACAAAGAGAGCCAAATGAGAGCAAACAAAGGCTGTTTATTCAGAGCCTGGTGTAGCGGGGGAGTCCCCTTCTATCACTTGAATTTGACGGCGACTGAAAGCAAGCAGAGGCGTGGGAAAGCCTTGCGGTGGAGAAGAGGGAAGGCTTCAAACGTGCGCCGATTGGAGGCTGCTGGTGGGGGGAGGCTGCAGGTGGGCGAGCCAGAAGTGGGGCATTTATGCCATTGGTTAGGGGTACATGTTTGGTTTTCTCTGGTTGGTCCAAAGTTGGAAGCAGGAGTGAGAATTCGGGGAGCTGTCAGTTACGAATCTAGTTCTGGCCACACGGGGCCGATGGCGGCAGGGGTTCCTGGGTTGTTGGCGGGGAGGGTAGTTTGACTTCTTAGGAGTCTGACTTACAGCCCTCCGATCCCCGGGCTGCTACTGGACATGACAGGCTGGTTCCCCAGGCAGGTGGCTGCAGGTTGTGGGTTCTACTTTCATACACAGTCCGGATATTGTCTCCCACCATATTCAGTTAGTATGCAAATGATTTTTCTTTCACAGGCTTAACTGACCCTTAAATCAGAGTGGCTAAAACGTCTAGTTAGAAGTTCTGTAAGATTAAAAAAAAAGGAATAAAGTTGTATTGATTTTTAAAAAAATATTCCCATAGCAGTTGCTAAATGAATAAGTATTTCACATTGATTTCAGAGCTTATTTTAATGCATGGTGGTCTATCCCCCACTGGGTTTAAAGTTTTACTTAGGCTCACTTGGATTTTTAATAAATTTAGCTAACACGTCTATACTCTTAAAGTGGGGGGAATGGTGGTAAAAATAGATCATATGAAAGGATATATTTTTAGGAAATAATTTCTAATGCTTTTGGGGAATCTTGTATCTTTATTTGTTTTTCACCTAGATTTTCTGTTCAGGTTGCACGTACAGGATAATTTTATGGTTGAATTGTATTCCTGGAGAACTTGGGTAGAAAGAGAATTTCAAAATGTATTAATTGATAAGGGCTTCCCTGGTGGCACAATGGTTAAGAATCTGCCTGCCAAGGCAGGGGACACGGGTTCGAGCCCCGGTCCCGGAAGATCCCACATGACGCGGAGCGACTAAGCCTGTGCGCCACGACTACTAAGCCTGTGCTCTAGAGTCTGCGAACCACAACTACTGAGCCCGTGTGCTGCAACTACTGAAGCCCATGCACCCTAGAGCTCGTGCCCCTCAACAAGAGAAGCCACTGCAAGAAGGCCACGCACCGCAACGAAGAGTAGCCCCCATTCGCCACAACTAGAGAAAGCCCGCGCGCAGCAATGAAGACCCAACGCAGCCAAAAATAAGTAAATAAATTTATTTTAAAAAATGTATTAATTGATAGAGATTAACTTGTTTAGGAGTAAAATTTGGCAAGATGCAAGCCACCTAGGAAAATCAAGAGTTAGTTGTTTTGATACTGTGATCCATCATGGAATTGTTATGATATGATATTTCAATGTGGCTTCTAGTGTTACAAAGTATTGCCTTTGGGGTAAGAGTCTGTTATGCATAGGGCTTAACTCCAATAAGGCAGAAGGCTTGATATGCTGAAGGCGTGAAGAAGTAGGTCACGTGGAAAGTTTATGGCTCTGGTCATCATGAGGACAAACAAGGCTGGGCTTAGTGACCTGTTGTCATAGGGTATTAAGCTCTGGATTCCCCTGTCTGGCTCTGTCCCTCTAACTTGCATTATATAAGAAGGGACTTTGAGACATTTGGAAAGGAAAGAGATTGCAAGGACAAATTCTTCCAAAATGCTGAAGTTGAAGATAAATGAACTTCATGTAGTAAATATGTGTACACACACACACGCATGCACACACACACCAATGAAATTATTCCCTTGACCCTTTGTTTCAGCCTACCTATTACTATACAGAAAAGAAAAGAAGCATTTTTCCCCATCCTTAAGGGAAAAATCTTCAGGAGAAAGTGTTTTTTCCTTCTGAGGAGAAGCTGGGGGGAATTTGACAAGGCATTTGATCTTTATGTCTCTTGAATCTCACCACTAACCGCCCCGGCCCCTCAAAAGACAAAGAGTGAAGAAGCCAGAACCATGATCTCATGTATAAGTGATGTCGCATTTTAGTCTAATTAAATGTCTTTCCAGAATTAGCACTTCTCTGGGCAATCATTGCTGAGCACTCACGTTACTAAGAAACATCCATCCTGGAGCAAGGAGAGGAATGATTGAACCTGTGAGAACTGCCGAAAAGTCAGCCCTCATTGGCATAATCCATCTCCACTGGTGAGTATGGAGATGTCAGAAGAGGGACTGATGGACTGGCCTGGGTACCAGTGTGCAGAGCCGTCTCCATGGAAACTCGGCTGGCAACAGGGAACCAGGACTTCACAAGGAGACACACCTGCAGCTCTTACGTCTCAGTGCATTTATTTCCTCCCCCTTACTTCATTCACATCTTTTTATTAAATGACTCGATTTGTCACCACCAACTCTCTCAGACAGCAGCCCAAGGTTCTGATCTAAGGGAAAAATAAAACTTCCAGTTCAAAAATTTGCAGAGACGCAGAGTAGTAAGGACCTGCTACAGATGAAACTAGAGATGTGGCAGCCCTCTCTGAATTGAATGACTTAATAATTCCGGCTGTTCCTTCCCTGGAAAAAATATAGCAGAAACAACAAGCTAACTTGACTATTTCTGTCATTTAAGTCACTGATAGAAGAAACCCTTGGACACTTCACTTGTGTGTTTGTGGTCTCTGGGGTGTGTTAAATCTGTACTGAGGGCCGGCTTAAAAATTTATTTAACCTAAAGATTATTTTCCTGCTGGTTTCAAACAAATTTCCCAGATGCCTTATTTGCTGTAAAACCTTCCTGTATTATGTTCTGAAGAAATACCTGCTGCTCGAGCCCAGACCCCACTGGGGGTGAAGACCCCATGGTTACTTTCCCTGTTCGTCTTGGGCACCTTTTAGTTTTAACTTCTAAAATAATCCCAACTAGTAGATAGTACTTGATAAACTGCCTCAAATCCTTTATGTGAAGGGACAGAGCATAAATAAATAAATGGAAAAATAAAAATATATTTTATATGTTTATATATATATAAAATATGTACGGCTTGTGTATATAATTTTCCCAGTGAGTCCTTGTCTACAAGCCCCATAGTCAGGAGCACCTAGAGTCGGTAGCTCTTTCCTTGTTTCCCAGCTAAGAGAATGTCATTTGCAATTAGCCAGTTATTAAGAGTTTCCAAAATTAAATAAGTAAAATGATCCAGCCCCTTCCACACTTGCCAGCATGCAGTAAAAACCAAAATGAGGCTAAACACATACGTACACACATCTTCTACATGGAGTTGGGCTGCTTGTAGATTTTCATCAAAATCCTTACCTGCTTACAATCTGATACCGCTCAGGCCCATCCTGAGTCCATTAAAATCTGGGACGAATGAATTTGTGGTGGACACTAATGATTTTTAATCCATATTTTTCCTGTCATTTGCTTTAAAAATCCCCCAGCCTCAAGCCCTGGTTATAACACTTTTCCAGATATCAAGCTTAGAAAGGGGTATGAAAGGGGCATTTAGCAAAAAAAAATCTGAAAGGAAGGAAAACAACCCACTGTTTAGAGTGAAAACCCCCGAACGTCCTATCAAACAGCTTCTGTACTTGGTCTTCCTCCTTCTGGCACCTGCTGATCCTACTTAAACCCCCTCATTCATCAGAGCACATGCTGCTCAGTGTCTCACAGACAGTGTGGGGCAGAGATCTTACCACTAATTAACGTGGCGATCAATGGGCTCACGGCCACGGTGCCGGCGGCCTGGAGAAGCACACGCCCCTCTGTTGTTCACAGAGCTTCACAGTGTTTGCTTAAGGCCTGATAATGCTTTTTGAAGAGTGTTGGGTAACAGGTTTGGGTTTTAGAAGCATTTGGACTTCTCTTGGGAAACACACACACACACACATTCTATTTTTTTCATATACCACGTGATCTACACCAGAATCAGAGCAGCAGTTACTGAATATTAAATTAAACTCCAAAAAAAAAAAAAAAAAAAAAGAAGGAAGAAGAAGAAGAAAGGAAAGCCGGCATGCATGAAAACAAGCTGAAAAGGTTAGGAGCAAAAGGAGAATCCTAGAACAGTTTCGGTCTGTTTGGAATGAATTAATCAGACCATTAAACAGATCTTTTAATCTACAACATCCCTTTCATTTCTGTAGCCTGTAAAACAAAGTGATGGAAGGTTGACGGCGGGATCTGTCTTGCTCCTTATTTGTGTTACACGGATGGGTGTCTGGCCTTGTTAACATTCTGCTGCAGTCAAAGACCACACATTCAGGCTGAACACTGGAGTGGGAGAGTCTGGGGGCCCTGAGATCTCTCCCAGCTTGACATAAACCACCAAGAGGAGTCTTCCCCTTTATCTGTCTGTCTATCAATGGCCACCCATAACTTGAAGAATGTGATACAACCTCTGAAGAGCTTCTTACCCATCCCCCCAAAAATGTACCTAAGGCTATACATTCAAATTTTGAGCACAGTTTCAGGGTGTGCAGGGAACCCCAGGATCCCATCCATGGGCTCTGAGGTTAAGGGTAAGGGAAAGTCAATGTCATCTCAGTAGCCATGCTAATGTTGTAGGAAACCTATCTTCAGATCCTTTCAGTGGGATTTGGTAAATTTCAATTTAAAGAAAGATACAATTTAAGTGCAATTCACAGGGTTACTAATTGTATATCAGAATTAGATGAAAAAAAAGATACAATTAAAATTCATTTCTATTTTTTACCAAAATATACACTGATGATGAAAGCCTTAAGTCCGGGACTTGGGGAGCCCAAATCTAATCCCATTCTTCTAATAACTGAGACTTTGACGCTGGACACATGCGGTTCCTCTGGGCCTTGGTTTTCGTATCTGTGAGATTACTTGGTGGGGCTGGAGGACCACCAAGATCCATTTCACTTTTCCTTCCCACCTTCTTATTTGCTGGGGGCGCCATAGAGAGAATCACAGTGACAGTAAAAATGGATATAGAAATAAAAGGCACAACAAAAATATAATTACCACAGTGAGACTGTAAAATTCCACAGAAGCACGAGGATACAAAATGCATCTGAAGTCTTCTTGCTGTACGAATAGTTTTGTTATCTATGTAAGAGTTGCTGCTATTCATGATTTATCTTTGCACTAAATTTTAGTTCTTTGAGGTTATGATTTGCATTGGATTCTTTTTTTTTTTTTTTTTTTTAATTTCCTATGTCTCTTAGTATGGTTCCTACCGCCAAGGAGATGCTCAAGAAGTATTCCTTGGATGACTTATGGATGCCTAGAAGGAAAGGTAGGAGAGGGTTGAGTGAGCTCCTATGCAGTGTGGGTATCCTGGGGCCAACAGTGGCTCCTGGAAGGCCAATTCAGTAGAGTTCTTGGAAACTGTAAGGTTTTAGTGTTTGTGATGAACACAAACAGGAATCATCTGCCAAGCAGAATGGAAAAGGCCACTTCATGTAAAGCTGTAATGGTATAACATGATTCTCTCCTTGGTTTATCTAGTCAGAGCCGCATTTCAGTGCCACTGTTGTCCTGCTGAATCTCACAAACAATTACTGGTCAGCCTTCCAGGAGCATACAGATGTCTCTCCTTTCAGGAAGCAGAGATGATGGTTGGCTTAGGTCTCCCCCTGGAAGTTACTGCTCAGTCCACCCAGAGAAGAGGGATGCCAGATGGAAAGACAAGAGCTTTCTGTCCCTTGAGTAAAAACAAAAAAAGAGAAAAGGTTTATCTCATTACTTGGGAATTAAAGAACTCAGCTGGCGTCAAAGTGGTGTGCCTTTAAACGCCAATCTGAAACCGTCAAGTGTGAGGCCAGATTCAGATCAGGAAGCCCCTCTTCCCAAGGAGCTTGCCCTCCTCCTCTCCCACTCTTCCCTCCCCTTTTCTGAATCTAGGAAGATTATGTGGCCGATTTATCTCCTCGGCGCTGAATTGTAAAGGGAACAGCTCACTGTGTGATCATATTATTAATATTTATACCCTATCACTGAATGTTGACAGATTAATTATGCAACATAGTATCAAAATCAGCAGGCAGCGTGGGTGAGCGGTGGCAAAGTTCATATATTAATAACGCAGCGGGGTGGCTGGCACGTGCCCCAGGATGACTGCACGCTCCTGGAGCTGCAGGTCCCAGTCTGTCTCAGGGCAATGACCTGCTGGCTTTATTCCACGCTCCTTACAGGTCAGTGTACCATCTTTTCGGACATCCAAAACTAGTGTTCATTAAGCCTTCCTTGTATGCATTCTGGCTCCATCTCTGGGAGGTGACCACCTGAGCCAGAAAACCCGGAAACAGGGTTTTCTGAAACATAAATGGGACCCGTGATGGAGCAGAGCCAGCTGAGGTCTGTAGGGGACACTTTCTGGACTGAGCTCTCAATGAATGGGTCTCCTTTTCTTAGAGTATAAATAACCCATGGTTGATTGGTGCGTGTTTTGGCACAGGATGCTCTGCTAGGCACTTAGAGCGAACAGCACAGCAAAGTGGGTTCCGTTCCTTAGGGAGCTTCTAATTCAGTTGGGAAAGCAAGGCTTCAGTTCAGCAAAGGAACATGGTCGAGGGTAATGTGAGAAGTCTTCCCAGCTTCACAGCTAATCATTGTTGCTTCGCCTGCCTGGACCGCAGGTCCCTTTGGTGATGATGTTGAACCTGCAGGACTCAATGAAGTGCAGTAGGAGGCACTTTGCTGTCCCAGACCTGGGATCCAGTGCTGTCAAATAGCTGTTTGGTCTTGGGCAGTTTGTGTAACATTTCTCAGCCATAGTCTCTGGGGAATAGAATAATAACCCCACCGGGGTTTATTATATAGGAGGTATGCATATGCATAAAGGACTTGAGCATGCTGTTAACAGCTATATCATAAAATGCTAAATAACACTATAAGAGCTGTTCCTGAAAGACACAGGACGAGGTCAGCTTCAGCCTCTACTGTCTTCCGTTTTCCCGTTTTGTACTTGTTTCTCCCTGAAGAAATCTGTGTACTTAAAAGAGCAGCATACCGTGGTGAATGATTCTGCCACGTGGTACAGCCGGTGTGCCATATTCCATCTCTTTGTGGAACCACGTACTGGCAACTTTTGACAAAGGCCAAGCAGCTTTACTGTACTCCGTGGGGCTCTGCAAGATACCCAAGCCCCCACTGTGCGGCATTTCAGTGAATGCCGACAAGCAGCCACCTTAGCAGTGATGGGGATCTTGGTGGCAGGATTCTCCTCACACACCACGGGAGATTCTGCAGTGGCACTTGGCTGGTGGCCTGCTCCTGGGGGTGGCGATGCCGTCTCATCTCAGAGAGCTAGGGATGCCTGGGGGACAGATGTTGCTTGTGTACACTTTGTCACTGTTCCTCTGGGTGAGTTTGAATGTGTGCTTTTGGTGGTTGTTGAAGGAAGATGAGTAGATAATTCTGCAGAGTTCACTTGAGCCCATCGGTTATCAGGTCACATAACAAAAAGCTGGTGCAATCACAACACATCAAATCAGTTCTGGGAGTGATATACCTTATAATCACGTAATGCAAATATTCAAACCCAATAAGTAAGCAAAGCTTCACTGTCATCAAGCAAAACAACTTACAAGTAGCTCTGATAGCCTTAAATCAGCTCTTAAACTCTTGTGCTCAGCTACAGTAGCCTTGGATGTGCTCTCCACACTGAGGTAGGTGAGTTAGCATCTGCAAAGATGCTGCTCCAGTTAACTACTGTCTTTACTTAGCAAGTCAGTTGATTACATTAGCCATTTAGTAATATTCCAAGATCATCTGTGAATTAGAAGAAAAACTACCAATTGTGTGTGTAAATGAAATGCTCTCATATCCGTTCTGACGATAATTCTTCACATGTGCCAGAAACCACATTAGTGGGGTTAGATTGGAGGAAACATAAGAACTATAGGATATGGCTCTGCATGCTAAAGTGAATGGTAGGATAAATGCCATGCCAACAGCAAATCAAAGTGCGGTGCGGTCAATGTGATGCCGTGTATATATTAATCAATAGGCATTTGTTAATTACCTACTGTGTGTCCAGCCCTTACGATGCACGCAGTCACGGAGGCAGAACAGAAAACAACAACCCCTGTCCCAAAGGAACCCGAGCCTGTTGGAGAAATAGGACAGTGGAGAACAAGGCGGTGAGGCTATGAGGAAGGGAACACAGGTGAAGTCGAGGAAAGGGGGGGGGGACCAGTCAATTCTGAATCCCGGAAATCCATCTCTGAAAAGCTGGAATTGTGGGCAACATGCTTGTGCAACCGATTTCCATCGGTAATCTCCCTGCCCCTTGGAGTTGTCCCTGGTGAAACTGAACTCCCTTTGGCCAGCAGACTTAGAATCCAGGGGAAAAGAGGAGCTGCAGAGGCAGCTAGGCTTTGGAATTTCCAGCACAAATGTCCCTCCGCATCATCTATCTGTTACATTCTCCATTCCTATTGGCCAGAGCCTGTAGGATGAAACGCCAGCCCCCATCCAGGAGGTTGACGTAAGGTATTTGGAGAGGTAGTTTAGTGCTTTTAAGCCGTTGGAATCTCACTAGTGCATTTGTAATAGATTAGTAAAGTTAAGAAGAGTGGGGGATTATTGCAGCATGTGGGCCAGAACAGCAGGGAATAGTAGAGGAGGCTCCATATTCGGGACCCGTGAGCACTGCATTTGCATGTGTCAAGTGACCTTCTGGAAGGTGCGACCCAAGATTCATCCAGACTGTCTGTGCGGTAGGACACAATTTGGGACCAGAAGTCTTTGAAAGTCAAATCCTTACTATTCTAGTATGACTACAGACGAGTGGGTGCTAAGAACAGAGCTTTTGCTCTCTACAAAGCTCAATTAAAATGTGCACGTGCAATCCTCTCACCCGTTCAGAGCTCCCGTGGTGATTGATAGGGTTATTTCCAAGCATGTTTAGGCGCAGTGGAAGCACTTAACTCATTGTGGGACAGCGCAGATGAGAAAGGAGAGACGATAAAAAGTAAAAAGCCAGAGGAGGCGGGTGACTTCCCGAAGACAGGGGGTGCAGAGAAATATCGTGCACGTGGCCTGCAAGAATGGGAGAGGATGGAAGTGGGTCCTTGGAACCCTGCGTGGCGCCCGTTTTCCAAAGTGAAGAAACCCTGCGCAGGGGGTGAGGAATAGTTTTTGATGCAAAGCTCGTGGCGTGTTTACCAGCGTGAAGGTTAATTGTGAGGCAAGAAAATGCCACCACGAGGCCGGGGCTTTTCAGTCGCCGCTTTTTGTCGGGTCTCCAGCCTGCAAGTACAGAAAAGGTCCTTTGATAGCCGAGCTGGCAGCCCACCTCCCTCGCCGGGACCCGGCAGGTTAATACAGCGCTGCCAGCCCTCCAGACTGAGGCAATCAGAAGCACTGCTTGACAGAAATAAAATGAAATGTGCCGGGGAGGAGGGGCAGGGCCTGATGTGGGTATTTCAGCTGCTGGCAGAGCCCTCTGCAGATCAGACCCTCACGGAAGGTGGGTATTAGCGGCGAGGCTGAGGGGCACCTGCAATGCCGAGATTAATCCCCTTTTTGTTTTCCTTCGGGTCTGTGCAGGCACTGCTGAGTGGAAGAATTTATGTTGGCCTCCTTCCTAGAAGGCAGCAGCAGGCTGAGAAGAAAAGACTTGTCATCATATGTCACTTCTCTCTGCGTCTCCGCCACTGTCTGTCTGTCGCTCTGCGCTCCCTGCCCATCAGGGCTGCCTGCCATCCTGCTCCGCGATGGGCGTTTGTGCCCTGAATACCTAACCCCCATCAGAGCGAGACAGCCACAGTCTCTGATGACAGAGCCCTTCTGAGATGCCAGTCAGGTCCGACTCCAAGACCGGCATTTGGTGACTAAGGGGGCTAATCTGAGCTTTGATCACACTCCGGCTTTGAGCCCAGGCTCTGCCCAGGTGTTGCAGATATCTTTCTCAAATTAGCCCATGCTGCGGGGAATAACCCTCAGGGATCAATTTGAAATGTAGGACAACTGGATCTCTCACAGTGGACCTCCACGATTTTATTTAAGCAGCAGAGTCATTTTTCGGAAAAGAAAATTTCATGTATAATGTCGAGACATAAAACAGAAGTGGAGCTGCTGGGGCTCTGATGGGGGTGGCAGGGAGGGGAGGAGACGAGTGGCCTCAGCCCAGTGAGCTGCTCCGCCTCCCGGGACCCCGCGGCCCGCCACGCGCTTACCCTTGTGCATGTGGTGTGTCAGGTGCCCTGGGGTCCCTGAAACTCATATTGGCTCCGCTAGGACTGTTGCAGCCCCATGTTCTATAGGTAGGGTCGTACTAAGCGCTCATGGATTGGGAGTTTGGGATCAGCAGAGGCGAAGTGTTACATACAGGACGGATAAACAACCAGGTCCTACTGTACAGCGCAGGGAACTATATTCAGTACCTGCGATAAACCGTAACGGAAAAGAATATGAAAAAGAAAGTGTGTGTGTGTATATATATATATATATGTAACTGAGTCACTTTGCTGTACAGCAGAAATTAACAACATTGTAAATCAACTATACTTCAATAAAAAAATAAATTTAAAAAAAAAGCATTCAAACAAACAAACAAACAAAGAGCCACTCACTCTCCTACTACACATCTATTAGTCACCAGGATGGGCCAGGCACTGCTCTGTTGTGTATATTCTACATGAATTTTCCAGGCAGCCCATAACTAGGACCCGGTTTTAGATCTCAGAGCTTTCATAGCTGGGTTCTTACTATTCTAGATAAGGATTTTGGCAAACAAAGTAGTTGCTAGTTAGCAATATCCTCTTGTGGCTACATCAGATGGCGGAAAAGGTGAGTTGATCCCAGTATCTTCAGCAGTACTTCATCTCCCAGCAATGGGAAGAGTGGAAGCATTTTTGCCCTAAGGATCACTGTTCAGGAAAATGGCATGTGTCCTCCCATGGCCGAGCCCTGGGTAGAATCCTGGGCTTCAGGCTGCTTGGCTCACGTCCAGAGGCAGGGCGGGCTGGGGGTGAGGGCTGTTTGGGCTCAGGCTCCAGCAGCTCCGACGTCCTGCCCAGCTGAGCACAGCGATGCGTCATTCACAAGAAGAGGCAGTGCGGGCTCCTCGCTCCTGGGGCGTTAAATAGACACGAGATGTAACCCTGCCTCCTCACATCACCGGGCGCCTTCCCGAGGAGGGTCACCTTGAGGAGGCGTGGTCTCTAGTAGAATCACTGGCTGCGTAGTTAAGTCAGAGAACCGTAAGACCAAACTCTTGAGTTTCCATTCCGTGCATTGGCATGGGCTCGACTTTCTCTGTGGCTTTTTGGAGAATTGCATTTCCTTGGTGTTACTGTTAACTGATGAAGTCTCACAGAGAGCACCGTGTGTGTGAAAGATGCCAGACACACATCGATAGCTACCAACATGTCCCCTGGGGACTTCAGTCAGGAACCCAAGGAGCCTCGGCATAAAGAAGAAATACTAATGATGGGGTTCATTTCCCACCTTCCACATCTCACCTGTTGCCTTTGGAGTCCATAGTAAGAACCACCAGTCTCTTTAACTGTATTTCTCTTCTGATGAACAGTCGGCTAATTGACTTATTGCAGGTGTGGCCTTTGTGCCCTCTGTTCCGTACTGCATCCTTACATGCAGTGATTTTTGTTACCTTCTCGGCCCTATTTATTGCATCCCCATCATGCAAGTAACTGGAAACTTGGCACTAAGCAGGTGGGGAAAAAATGCATTCTATAGATATCAAAGCTTAGTGGTTAAATGTTGGTCCCTTCTCAGGTGGATGGCTCCCAAGCCACTGATGCTTTCTGAAATATGCTCTAAATAACCTATTTTCCATGTGAACACAGGGCTCGGTGGATGAAGGTTATTTTCAAGTAGCCCTCAAGGTTAAAGTTGGTTGCTCTTCCAGATGGTTTCTATCTGATGCTTTGGGTTATGATATTGAACCAACTTGTGGTCAGAACTCCTAGTGCCAAGAATAACAAGAAGTGGAAGCCAGCCGCAGCGAGGGCTGCTGCTCGGAGGGTGTGCCGAGATGTAAGGGTCAAGGCCAGACCATATGGTCTATCAAGGCCCTGCTGCCATAACCCCAGGAAATACAGATCAACCCGCAGCCCCGCTCATCACCTCCCTTTCCTGTTGCGTCCGTCACTGTACCCTCGGAGCCCCCCCCTTCCCCACTCCTTCTTCCACGAACGTTTACCAGAGGCTTCTTTCTGCAGTCACTGGTATGATTCTAGCAGCCGCAGTTTCTAGCAAGCTCCTCGGGAACATGGCTGAGAACGGCCACATGGGCAGAGAGGGCTCCCAGGTTACAGATTCAAGGGTGAAGCATTAGCCTAACATGAAAGCAGGTGATGTGCACAGTGGGGCCTCAGCCACACTGGCAGAAAAGTCTGGTGTGCAATAGTTCACCAATGAAAACCTTACCGTTTCCGGGTGCTTGGCAAGCTCATAAACCTGTTCCATAATACGGGGAACTTGAGCGCAGAGCCCCTGAGGGGGTAGAGACTTATTTCAGTATCTATTATTCTTGTCTTTTTTCTTTCTTCCTTTTTTTATTTCTTATCCTGAAGGCAGTTATTCTAGCACAAAGCTAACTGACTTCAAATACTTGGGGTTTTTTGGTTGGTTTTTTGGTTTTTTTTCCCGCAAAGCTATAATGAGGTTCTATGCACTCAACTAAAACGTAAGTTCTGGGAAGGCAGGAATGTGTATCCGTGTTGTACTGCAGTATCTCCAGTATCTAAGATAGTGCCTGGAACATAATATGTGTTCAGTAAATATCTCTGGGTGTCTGAATGACTGCATATGGTTTGATAACAAAAGCTCAGATTCTGAATGTTTTCCTTTCTCTAATGCTCTCCCAAAAATCACGTCTGAAGGATCTTGCTTCAGAATCATCTAAAACTGCTGTAATTTCCTTACCTTAACGCTCAATACCACACCTGCCCGGCGTGAGACGTGTATTCGAGGTTTATTCTAGTCTTCCCCCTGCCTTCCCTTCGCAAACTTCTTCAGAAACACATCAGCCACTTGCTGCACTGCTCACGTGGGCAGCGTTTCCACAGGCTGGAATCTGGTAAATGTCCACAAACCCAATTCTACTCACTTTCTTTCTCTGTAGACGATGGGGAAGTGGGATGAAAGTAATGTCTGTCCCTGGCCTAGGGACAAGAGAAGAGGGGATCCAACACTCTGGCCTTTCGCTGTCAGTTTTGGGGTGTGCTTGTTCAGCTTGCACGTGCACACATGCACACTGGCATGGGGTTCCCCCCGTTGAGATGTTGAGGACTTACGTTGCTTGGTCAGACTACGTGACTTTAACAACCAGAGGCAACGTCTGCTTTGGGGGTGGGGGCAGATGCTGAAACGAGAACTCCATCTGGGTGACGGGTAGCAGGTTTGCTATGAGAGATGCCACAGCCTGATGCCAGGAGGGTATTTTCTCGTGTCGAGAGAGTGTGGTTCTAGCCTTACCTGACCACTTGTGCCACTCCACTCACAGACTCTAGTTTGTATGGATGCCCGGCTGTTTTCCCTTATGAAAACCACCAGGCTTGTTTATCGCTTCTTTCACTGCAGACCCCAGTCACGAGACGCACAGACCCAGCACCGCTGCATCCCCTTCCTCAGCAGCACAGCAGCTGCCACGAGCCCACTCGTCACACACAACAGCTTGGCTCCCCGAGGGAGCACTTGTGGGGCTGACCTTAAGGAGCCATTTCAGGCGGGAATAGAGAGGCTCACTTGTTCGTAAGCCTGACATTTATTACTCAGAGATTCTTTCTCCACAGTACAAGCTGCTCTTTATAATTTTATCAAGTAAAGTGCTTCTTTCAGCAGCGCCCCACTTTCTCCTCCGGGCTTCCTCACACGGCCCACTGCTTCCGTCTACCTGTGGCTTTGCATGGGGCAGAGCACAAAACTCAGGGGCCATCACCCGGAAAGCCCGTGACCCCCTCGGTGAGGGCCAGGCTGGGGTCCAGAGCGGAGGGTGTGCCCTCCTTTCTTCTCCCTTTACTTGGGCAGCAGTGAGTGAGAGAGAAGGTGGATAATGAAGCTTCCTCCACCTTGAAATGCATCAGCTTTACCTGGCATTTTCTAGGTCACCAGGTCAGACCAACACTTCGAGTAAATCTCATACAAGTCTTCAGAGCCCCCGAATCGTTAACAAACGATAGCAACACACGTAAGTTGTCTCCCAGGCTGGAGAATGAGAGGACCTACTGTAAATCTATCTAGTTATATTATTTTAATTAACAGAGACCCAAATTGCAGAGATCTCAATGCTTCCCATCTTGATTTAATGGAACTCATATTGTGGGACATGGATGGTTCAGCGGTCTGGAAGCAGGAGAGGAGGAGAATGGATCACATGGCGTCCTACTACGTATTAGTCAATAGCATCATATGTGATAGATTTGGGACCTGGCCTTTCCCAATTCCGAACCATAGGTGGTCTCTTATGTAATCTAGACCCATGAGAGTGGACCTGTGGGGAATGGGGATTGTCCAGCCCTATTGATCTCAGGTAGGAAGACCAGGTGGTTTGTAATCAGGAAAAGCTGTGCACAGTGTGATTCATAAATGAAGACATAGAAATATTACAAATACACCGAAACATGTCAGTGTCCCTTCGTTTGACTTTTGACGGAGCTCGTCCTTTTCTTTGAGATTGAGTTGGCTGATGGGAAACTGGTGTCTTCTTCCCAAGACAATATTCATGCGTCATCATTGCTCATGATTCCTACTCTGGGTTTATTTAAGAGCAGGCATGAGGGCGGAGGTTCTTGTGAAACATCTGAGTACAAAACACTTTCAGTCTTTTATAATTTTTCCCCTAATCAATTACAGTTTGTTCCCACATTTAATGCAGTTTTTTAAAATCTACTTGCAGTTATTGAATCTTTCTAAAATATTCTACTTACTTTTCATAGAAACAGCAGTTCTCTTTTCCCACTCATATTGTATCAGTTTATGAAGAATTTAGGGAAATTATGTAATTATACGAAAAAGTACATCTGCTAAGAACAGATTTGGGAAAAGACGCAACTGACTCGTGGTAAGCATGTGTCTTAGCTAGTGAGCTGGTGGGAGCCTGGGTAATTCAGAGGGGAGGGCGGGGATTCAGCTGGACATCAGAAGGCATGACCTGCATAGAATGGACAGGGCCGGTTAACTCAGTGCGCCAGCTAAGGGACATTAAGCAGAAATTAGTTAAGAGCATTTTCATTGTGTGCTTAACTTGGACTCCAGGTTTCTGAATTCATGTGCTAATATTAGTTATTGACCTCAGACAAATCACATAACCTCTCTGAGCTCAGCTCATTCGTGTGTAAAATGAGGATATTGTTAACTTGTTTGAGTGTGTACACACACACTCACACACACACACACACACACACACTCCACCAAGGGCTCCTTTGAGATCACATTAATATGTATGATTGCTCTGGTAACTGTACCTACTCTACAAATATAAACTTTTTTCACTTTTCTACTTTGAAATAATTTCACACTTATAGAAAAATTACAAGAAAAAACAAACATTCTAACTTAGCAAAAGATTTGCCTACTGTTAACATTTTGGCACATTCATTTTACCATCTTCTTTGTGGGTGTATAGATAGATAGATAGGTGATAGATAGATAGATAGATGATAGATAGAGACAGAGATGATAGATAGATGGATAGATAGAAAGATTGATACATAGATGATAGATACATAGATAGATGATAGCTAGATAGGTGATAGAGACAAAGACAGATAGATGATAGAGAGATAGATAATAGAAAGGTGATAGAGACAGATGATAGATAGATGATAGATAGAGACAGAGATAGAGAGATAATAGAAAGATAGATAGAAAGGTGATAGAGACAGAGATGACAGATAGATAGATAGATAGATAGATAGATAGATAGATAGATAGATAGATAGATATAGGGTACATATGTGTGAATTAACATTTTTCTGACCATTTTAGAGTAAGCTACAGACATCATGCTCTGTTACCCCAGCACTTCAGTGCGTATTTCCAAAGAACACAATATTCTCATATGATTATAAAAATTAGGATATTTAACCTTGATACTATATTATTATTTGACACACTGATGTTTTCCAATTTTTCCAATAATGTCCTTTATAACATTTTTTCCCCATCCAGGAACCAGTACAGGATCACACAGTGCATTTAGTTGTCATATTTCTTTAGTCTGTTTAGTTTATCTTTCTGTTTCAAGGCATTGACATTTTTGTAGACTGTCCCTCAGTTAGAGGGTGTGATGTGTCCTTATGCCCAGATTCCGGTGATGCGGTTTTTGGCGAGAGCATCACATGCACGACGTGTTTTTCTTGTGTTGGGAGGCACGTGGTGTTGGTGCTTCTCATTATTAGTGTAATCTTTGGTTAAGGCTGCGCATCTGCCGGGATTTTCCACTGTAATGTTGTTATTTTTCAAATCTGTTTCAAATTGTTTTTGAAATTAGTAAGTAATTTCCGGCAAGATATTTTGAGACTGTGTCAGTAACTTGCCCTCATCAAGTGTTTACCCACTGGTTTTCACATCCATTGATGATTCCCACCTAAGTTAATTGTTACTAGTGTGGTTGCAAAGTGGTGATTTTTTTAAAATTCCATCCATTTTTATATGTTTATTAGTTGGTATTCTGGTACAAGGAAGAGCTTTCCCTTCCCCATTTCTTTAGTTGTTTGCTTGTTAATTATTAGTATAGCCATGGTGTTTATTCAACGGATTATAAGGTTTATTGTTTGTTTTGATGTTCAAATCATCCTAGATTTGGCCAGCTTGTGTCCATCAAGCTGTCCCTGTGTCCTTTGACATGTCCTTATCGTTCTTTGTACACATCCTTTCCTTCAGGAACAGGACATTTTGGGCTCATCTTCTGTTTTCCCTGCCCCAGTCCTGAAGTCAGGCATGTCTCCAAGGAACCCTGCTTCTGTTGAGTGGGGTGTGGTGTTTAGAAACCCAAATCGGGGCAATAGTTGTGCTTGATGCCACTGGGGCATCACTGTTTCTAGAAAGCGAAAAGCGGGAAATACAAGGTATCCTTTAAAATCTCTCTCTGGCATATTTTTCTTCTTTTAGAACCCTGCTTTTGCGCTCATATTCCTCATTTATAAGAAAGCTTGTTGTAAATTTGGACTCTGCTCCTAACTAAGCCTAGAAAGAAAACTCCACTGTTCTGACTCTTCTGAGAGGTCAGAAGCAAAGACTGACCCCGGGACACAGGAGCACTCAGGGTAAGAGGGCGCGCATGTCAGGAGTGATGTGCAGGACTGAGCAGGGAGCCTTGACAGGAAGTGTTTATAACCATTATCAGTTCCTGTGAGCTGTGGTCTATCTGATTTCCCAAGTTTAGAGATCCCACACTGATGTTCAAAAGTTCCTGGAGGACTCCTCCCTTAGGGAACATTTTGGTTAATAAAAACATTATTGTCAGATATTGATATTAATAACTACATGGAAGGCTGCACTCGCCCATTGCTTTCTATTCCACTATTGCTCATTTCAGCCCTCCTCTTGAAGTTCTGTGACAGCTGAGAACAGACGCAAGACTGGCTATGCATCAAAGTACAGTCACAGCTGCGTGACACTGGAACCCAGGGCTCCTGGCAAAGTCTTGGAAGTGCATCTTTGGTCCTGTGCCACCTCCATTGTGTTTAGATCCTAGATCCTTTGGCCCTCCTTGGGGAGAAGCTGGGCCAGTCAAGCAATGATTAGGCGCCCTCACTCCTGCCTCTGAATATAGGGTTGTGTCCTGTTTCACAGGCCATCAAGTGCAAAGGAGAGAGTGGGCACAAAGGCAAAGGAGGCTTCCCGACCAGCGTTAGAAGGCGGGTGTTGGGCCCTGCCCTGCAGTGTTGGCCAAGCAGAAGCCCTGGTGGAATGTGGACTTGGCAGAGCGAGGGGGAAACACCAGGCCACATTGGAGCTTTATTGCCTTTTAATGTAGCCTGAGGAATGCCAGGCTCTTACCATGCAGTGAGGTCACTCCTCCTTCATTAGAGAGGACTGAGCGAGGGACTGGACAGAGGTACCATATGTGTAATCGAATCCGCTTTCTCCTGCTACGTGGAACAGGAGTCCTCTGTGGAAAGAAGGGGTGGTATTAGAGAAAAAGTATTTCTCCTAAATACTTACTATGCCCTCAATTCTATGATAAGAGCTTTATATACACTACTTGGTATAATTTTCATGATAATTGTATAAAGTATGATCTCATGAATGAATATCCCCACTTTACAGATGGGGAACCTGACCCCTGGAGGTTAAACCACATCCTATGGCTCACATATTGAAAATAAATGTCTAAACCCAGGTGTGTCTGCAAAGTCCTGTATTAGTCCTGGTGTCTATTTTAGGGAAGATTACTTCCCTAGTAGGTAGGATGAGGTGACCCAGTGAGGAGAGGGTCACAGGCAGTGCTATTAGGACACCACAGTCACTTAGTTGATTCATGCAATTGATCCTCGAGCCATAAGCCCTCCCCACCATGGTCATGGGGATAGGTGACGACCTGCATTTGGACCCCAGCATCTGACTGAAACTAATGCCCCAAGCAGGGCTTCTAACAGACCATTTATAGGATCCAGAAGGCAGGGAGTTGGTTTCTCAACTGAGTAATTAGACTGGGGACAAGGTAGTCCCTGCATTTGCCTAGCAGCTGGACAGACTTCCAGGCCACCGTTTCTGGTTGAAAAGTGGTGGGTTCCTCATCAGGAGCACCTACGCTCCAGAGATGTATGAATAACTGTCATTTGACAGTACCTTATATCTGTATTGTTGTTCTGTTGTTGGTGGTTGTGGTTTTATTTTAATTGTGCCAAAGACCTATAAAGTATTGACCCATTACTGACCAACTGTCTGACCTAGGACAAATCAAGTAACCGTCCATATCTCAGTTCATCTAACTGAAAATAAGGGTAGATTTAGACTATGTGCAATTCTTATTTCATGAATGAATCCATTAATCATACGAATTATTTGGTCATTTTGAATACACCAAGATCCTTATTATATAAATAAAATGTAGTGACCCAAAAGGCTTCACCTGAAACTACTGTTTTTAAAACCCTATTTACTCAAGAAATATAATAATCAAATACACTCTGGTTGTTGAGAAGATCCAAGTTTGAATAAATCAAGTGTATACTATGTTTGAGGCAACTGGAGAAATTTGAATATGGACTGATTATTAGGTGATGTGGACATGGGTTGATTATACTAGGCATGATAACTGTATTGTGTTTATGTAGATACGTATCTATATTTTAGGGATGCACACTAAATATTTATGGGAGAGATGCCATATGGTTGGAATGTAGACATATTTCTGGGAAAAATGATGAAACAAATATGGTAAAATATTAGTAACTGCTAAACTGATGTGATGGATATGGGAGTATTCACTGTGTTTAGGCTGAACCATATGAAATTGCCTATATTAGATCATTTTTGACCTAAAAACAACAATTTCATATGGTTTCGAGTTTTACTTGTCTCTAATTTTACGTGCATTTTGATTTTTTGTTAATAACAAAAAGTTTCTATGTGTCTATAGGAAAAATTCCAGGTACCTTAGTATGGTACAGAAGACAGTCATCGCTCTGGTCTCCATCCTAATTGTCCCCCACACCTCTTTTCCTGCCACCCACTCCCCCTCCAGCACAGTCTGATGAAGCTTTGGTAGAACCGCCTTATTCCGGACGGCTTGGTTTTCCCAAGCGCGCCAAGTCTGCTTCTGTGTCTTTCCTTAAAGTGTTCCCTTTGCCCAGAACAACACACTTCCACTTACCCCTCTGCCAGCTCCTCACGTTCCAGACTCAGCTCACGGGTCACGTTAACTGTGAAGCCTCTTCTGAGTCTGCCCTCGCTCCTCCGTCCTTCCTCTCCTCACCCAGTTACCCCTCAGCCTCTCCCGCAGTCAATCCCCCAGGTCTCGAGAGGCAGCCTTTCAGGAGTGTCTTCAAGACTAAGTCCCCCAGAGGCAAGTGCAGCCCTTATCAGTATCCGTGTCTTAGGGAAAGGCCACTTACTGTCCACGGTCAGGACGTTGAAGGGCTGAGTTTCCGCCTGCTCGGAGCCGGCCGGCTGCCCTCCGTGGAGCTGGCATGCCCAGCGCCAGGCACAGGACCGGACCCTAATCGGGGCCTGCTTGTCAGATGAGTGTGGAGAGGCTGGGCTCTGACTCCAGTGAGGTCTCCTTTCCACTTGCTTCTTAACAAGTCTCTTTTATTTCTGCTAGGAAGTAAAATTAAAACCAGCAGTCACCATGGGGACAAAGGCTAGGAGGACAGAGAGGTAAACGTGTAATCAAAGGTCCCTGGGGATTAAAGACCTCTCCTTCCCTGTTATGCCTGAGTTGTATCAGGACTCAGTGGACGTAACCCTGGTGGGTTGATAGTTAAGCAATAGAGTTCTTGAGTCCTTCTTCAACTTCCCCTTCCTCGATCAGAGGGATAGGAGTTTTCACTAATCCCACCACCTGAAATGACTTGACCTTCTGAGGTACAGAGCTGTGTGTGCCAAGCACACACAGCACATTCAACTTACAAATGTGCTGGGCACTGGTGTCTACACTTTATGTTACCTACTGGACTGCACGCTCCCTGAGGGCAGGGCTTACAGTTTGCTAAATTTTATTTCTCGTGGTGCCTAGTGCATTGTTTGTCTCGAGTAGTGATCATCGTAAAGATAACAAGAGCAGCCAATACTTACATGGCACTTCTATGTACCAGGTACCCTTGTTCATATTTTACGATGGTGATGGTGATGATGGTGGTGGTGATGATGGTGATGTGATGATGGTCATGGTGATGTTCACTTAATCTTCATATTCCTTATGGGTCAGTCACTATAATTAGCTATAGTTTACAGATGAGAATATTAAGGAGGTAAAAAAAAAAAGATTAGCACCTTGCCCCAAGTTGTGATTCAGTTAGAAAGGGGTAGAGGTGGAATTAAAAACCAGACAGGTTTATTAGACGTGTATATATTTCACTGAACAGTATTTGTGTACAATGGACACTAAATTTATATGGGCCAGAAAAGGAGATGAACGAAGACGATACATTATATTTTCAACAGCACTCTTCTAGTATATTGTACTGCATCTCTCATAATATTCAGGAATACATTATGAAAATGAATGGGAATGAGGGAAATAGACTTTAAATTAAATGAATTAAAATAATTATTTAATTGCTCACTGTGATAAGTGCTCTGAGATAGAAGTATGGAGAGCTGGGAGGGTATACCAGCAGGGTCCTGGAGGCAGACTGGAAGCCTGAAAAGGGGACGAGGATGACCTCTAAGTGGAGTGTGAGAAGGGCCAAGAGTGAGGTGGGGGATGAGGAAGGGCAGGTAGGACACAGGATGGAGAGACTTGTAAGGAGGGTGACATGCCATTTATTATACAAGCTAGTCTCACATCATATAAATGGGATTTGGGTGCTATAAGTTACAACACCGGAACACAAGTCAAGAGTAGATTCAGGGAGCAGGTGAGGCAGCTTGTACAGTGGTCCCTGAGGGAGATGATTAGTGGCCATGATTGCAGAGGCAGTGATGGGACCAGGGAGAAGCAGACACATGTGATACATGTCAGAAGGTCACGTCAGCAAGGCACAGTCAAGAGACCCGAACAAAATTCCCAGGTACTTCTCAGGAAAGTGGGTATCTGCCCATCCATCTACCGGTCTAATCTCTGTCTTCCTGTAAAAGCTGTGATTATGACACAAATTATTTCATATATACCAGGAAAGAGACAAAATCCCATCCAAACTGTACAGTGAAGCTGATTTTTTTAATGCATTCAGTAGGTTGGGAGCTAAATTCTTTGTAAGGAATTAGAGAGAATGCTAATGAATCTCTTACCCAAGGTTCTAGAGGATCAGGTCGTACAGATTTTTATTTTCTCTGGATTTTAGTGGGGGACTTTTCTTCCTATTCCGTTCCATGGCAGTGAATTGCGTGTCTCTCTAAGGCTCCTCAACGAACAATTTACAGTGTAAATATATTTGTTGGCATGCAAATCACTCTGCATTATGAATTTTGATTAATATTATAATGCGTTGATGAAAGACTATAAGTGGTTCTCGCAACTAAGGTTTCAGACAAAGATGTGCTGTTTGGGTGCAGAATGTTTGCTGAATATTAGATTTGGTTTTTTGTTTTGCTTCTCTCTCTCTTTTATTTTAAGGAGCTGCTTGGCGTGAAGTGGTAACAAACTTCAAAATGCACAATTAATTAACACAGCCAATCTATCACCCAAACTGCACAGAAACACGCCTCCCCCACGCACACATAATCCTTGATCACGGAGAGACTGCTTGGAGGCTGCGGCCCTTCGGTTCAGCTGTTCAGCCCCTCGCTCATTGCCAGTATCCTGTCTCTAGAGAGGTACCGTTCTGCAGCATCGTGGGCCTTTTCAATCCTGTGCGCGCGTGCGGGTTGTTTAGACCGCGTGCCCGATTCCCACTCTGCCCACTGCAGTGCAGAGATGGTGTCACCAGGCTTTGCTTCTATGACAATTGGCTTCCCCTCTTAACAGTCGTCAGCACAGATGCTGAGAAACAGGACTGGGGGACCCTCCACCTCCAGCAATTCAGGTATTGACCAGAGCTCCTCTTTCACACACCAGCTTGAATCAACAACATTCAGTGGAAGGCGCACAGACTCAGAAGATGAGCTGTGACTGAGAGCGTAGGGCTTCCAGCGCGGACCGAACTTGGTCTAATTCCAGCTCTGCCACTTCACAGCTGCCTGACATTGGCCGAGTTATACCACCTCTCCAAGTTTCAGCTTCCCCATTTGGAAAATGGGGTTAATAATTTCTGTTTCTCGAGTTTGGAGTGAAAAATTAAATGAGATCATGGATTTGAAGTGCTTTCCTGGCAAAAGAAAGAAGGAAAAAGGGCAAAAAAGGAGTGCTCAATAAATAGAGGCTCATGCTACAAACAGATCCTCAGCCCATGGTCCACAGATAACAAGACAATGAATCTCATATTTGACTGACCTCTCCCTGAGTTTTGCGGATTGTATTATATCCTGCCATCTCTAAGTGCTCACCACCAAGAATGTGGACTCTCATCTGTACTGTGCCCCCTTTTCCAGATGCATAGCTGCGGTTTTGTGTCAGAGCGCCTTAGGGAACATGCCGAGCGTCTCAGGAACCACTCCGTGAATGGTACCCAGACATGCAGAAAGGGAAGTGCACACACAGCCAGAAAAGGGGGCCCCAGAAGGAGGTGAGGTAGAGGAGCTGTGCTTGGTAAAGGAAGGCACATGCAGGTTGGATTTTGGCCCCAACTGGACAAACAGGCTCTGGTTCTGTTCTTGCCTTGTGACCCCCAGCAAAGAGATGGCACTTGAGAATGTGTGCTCTATCTTCTAAGCAACTGGTGGGTTGCTAAAGCCGCTTGGTCCATTATGTTGCCCTCAGAAGGAATGTGAATTATCCCTTCAGAAGCTTAGGATATACTGTGTTAACACTCCTAGGGCCAGCCTGGGAGGACGGGAGGGAGAACGGGCTCAGACTTTTCCTTGGAAAGAACATTCTGTATTGCCAAGGTGGGTATCCGTCAGCGAGGCAGAATTATTGTTTCAGCAGGTTAACATCTCTTATTTTCCTTTTTTCATTAAAGCATTGTACATGGATTTGTACAGAATATTCAAATCCATTGCTAGACAAATAGGCGTGTATGCATAAGTGGAATTCAATAAAATGATGCTCGGATCGCCAATAATCCCTTTCCCTCCTCATTCTTGGCTTGTTGCCATTTCCCTGAAGATGTGGCTGCCATGACAAAAGAATGTGCACGCACCCTTGCCACCAAATCTTCCAGCCCAGTCCTTTGCCTTCCTTTCTTTGAATCGATGATCCCCAAAAGGCTTTGGTTTTAATCATTGGCTGAGCCTTCACCTGTGCTCTGGATCCTGTCTCCTGCCCCTCCTGCATCATCAGTATCCCTTCTGTACTGGATTATTCCCTTCAGCAGACACATGTGCTAATATCTCCCATCTTGAAACACCTTTCCTGACCTCATAACTGTCTTCCAGCTACCACTCCACACCTCAGCTCCACGTTATAGAAAAACTACTAAAGAGAATTTTCTGTCTTTGCTATTTACAATTTCTTTCTTCCAGTTTTCTCTAAAACATACTCAGATCCAGCTTCCATATTATAGTAGTCAGCTCAGGCTTCCATAACAAAATACCAGTGACTGGGCAGCTCAAACACAGAAATTTATTTTCTCAAGGTTCTGGAGGCTGGAAGTCCCAGATGAAGGTGCTGGCTGATTTTGTTCCTGGTGAGGCCTCTCTTCCTGGCTTGTGGACGGCCACCTTCTTGCTGTGTCCTCACATGCACCCCACCATCTCTTCAAAGAGCACTAATCCCATCATGAGGACCCCACCTTTGTGACCTCACCTAATTCTAATTACCTCCCAAAAGCCCCATCTGCTAATACCTCCTAATACCATTGGTGGGGGGGGGATTAGGGTTTCAGCATATGAATTTCTGGGGGACACAAGCATCAGCCCATAACACATTTCTGTCATTTTCCCTAAGTTGCACTTGACAATGACACTAATGACTCCCACTTTACCAAACCCCATGGTCCCATTTTACATGATTTCCCTACTCAGTTTTTTAAACTTTCATGACTTGGTCTCTGGAACATCAACCACAAGCCCCTGCTCTTCCTCCTTCTGTCTCTTCTTCCCTGAATTCTCACCTCCCAGTCCTCAGACATGGGGTTCTCAGAGCTCAGTTCTGATTCTCTTCACTTGTCTTCTCTGCAAGTCCCCAGAGGGCTTCATCCAGTGTCGTGATTTTAAATGTCATTGGTATGCTGAGGATGTCCACATTTATAGATTTAGCCCTGAAGTACCTCCTGAAATCCAAACTTGTATATTCAACTGCCTCCATCACTTTCTATGTGAATGTCTAACAGGTTTTCCAAACTTGTCAAAAGCTAACCTCTTGGGTGTCTAGATTTTCATACCTCTACCACCCAGTCAAATACCCTGTCAGCCTGCTTCTCCTTCCGTCTCCCTGTCTCCTTCAGCAGAAGCTCTATTCTTCTTATTTCTCAGGTCCGAAGGGCTTGTTCTATCTCTGACCCCTCTTTTATATTGTATATCCAAATATCTAATCCATCAAGTCCTACCATTTCTACTTCCAAAATTCATCCAGCATCCTTACACGTCTCGGCTCTTTCACCTCAGCTACCCTGGTCCAAGGTCCCATAGTCTCACCCCTGGAGTGTGTGGTCATCTCGTATCTGGCCTCCCTGCTTCCACTCATAATCCCCGTCAGCATAGACCCTCCCAACAGAGCAGGAGAGAAATCCTGGTAGAACACAGAGCTGCTCGTTATTTCTCCTTTGTTCAAAACTCTCCAATGGTTTTCCATTTCCCCCAAAGTAAAAGCCAGAGTTATAGCACTGGGCTGCCAGGCCCTACAGCCCTTCCTTCCTTACTCTCCGATGCATCTGCACCTCCTCTCTCTCTCAGCAATATTCTCTCTCCTTCGGCCACCTGGTCTCTGCTTTGACCCAAGCACAGTCTGAACTCAGGCCCTTGGCATCACTCTATTCTGTTCCCCTGCTTTATTTGTCTCCAGTGCACGACAAACACATTTTCATTTTATTGTTTTTAACCTCAGTCCCCCAGAAGAAGGAAGGTTCCATGAAGCTGGGGAGTTTGTTGTAGTCATTGCCGTATCTCTAGCCCCTAGAATAGTACCCTGTAGATATCAGGCATTTGAAAATATTTGAGATGATTGAGGGTATAGAAAGAGCAGGAGATGCAATAAACCAAACAGGATTCTATAAAGCCAGCCAGGCGCTGGAGCTACATGGTTCATTGAAATAAACAGAATTCCAAAACCTTGTGTTAGTGTTTTAACAATTCCCTAAGTATTAATCCCATCCTAACACCATTCTGTACTGATAACACTTTTGGAAGAAACAGTGTTGAATAATCTCAGGTTCGCTTTTTCTTTCAGTCTCTTCTTTAAAAAAAAAAAAACAAAAAAACAGGCAGTTGGAGGGGGGGAGATACTAATAGGACGGCTACAATAGAACCTCTTGGAATAAGGTAAGGGCTTGGTGCAGAAGGACACACGCTCTTGAAGCACTTGCTTACCAATCTTATTAAAATATCACTAAGTCATCAAGACAGCATGTTGTAGCCTCAATTAGTCTGACCAAAATCTACTTCTGAGAAGGAATTCTTCGTGACAGAATACCTCTTTATTATCTAGGTTGATCTAGTTATCTTTTTATCTCTTTATAATGCCCCTCCCTCCCAGACTCCTGTCTTCTGAGGTCCTGTTGGTCTTTGACTGTGTCACTGAGTAAAAGATGTCATCAAACATAGAAGTTTGAGGACTGAAGATGCATCAGGTTGACTGCACACGTCTGCATCGGCTCCCGTTGGGCGCTCGTGGTCCCAACGTTTTCTGTAACTGGGAGTGCTGACTTCCTCGGATTACTAGAGTCACCAAGGGTCCTCCCTATTGGGATCCAATTGACAAAGAAGCTACAGTGACTAACCTTGTCAATGGGAACAAGTGCCACCTGTAAGACCTCCCAAAACCAGCCCGTCTTCCCAGTACAGCGTGTTTTCCTTCCACTGTTCCACGGGGCCACTCTCCTTTGACCAAACTGACATCTCTAAACCTACTTATTCTTAGCTTTACCCTTTTGCTCATGAATTCCATAGTCACCTGGAATACCTTTCTTTTCTACATCTAAACATCCCAGGTCAAAATCAATGCCTTTATGAATTTGTCCTGAACACCAGCCCACATTCATCTCTCTTTCACTGCTGGTTTTGTAAAATAAGCCTCTTACTGTAGAACTTCATCATATTATGTCTTGCCTTTTTAATTATTACCACCACAGTTACAATATAAGCTAATAATAGTGGTTACTTTATTATCTGACATTCATTGTGCTTATATTGTCTCACTTAATCCTCATAGTAACTTGTGGAAGGATTTAGTGTTACTTTCATTTCATATGCGTGGCAACTAAAGCTCAGAGAAGCGGTCCAAGGTCACAAGTGCCCTACTCAAGAGCAGATACGCATTCCCAGGCCTGAGACTTCCAGGGAGGGTCCACAGGGCTTGATCTACACCCGCCCTGAAGGGCAGCACTTTATCTCATGTTCCTTTTTTATTTCTTAGGGTGCCAAGCATTCGGAAGACCTTAATACATACTCGTGAATCAAACATTTTAAAAACCTACTTCTGTGATGCTACATGATTGAAATAAAATCAGTCAGAAGGAGGTTCTGTGGGATCCCCTTTCTTAGGTCAGTATTACTGAGATGGGCGGGTTTCAAAAGACTTACTAACCCAGATCTGTCTTACGTGAGACCTCATCCCAACCCCTGGCCGTCTCTGCCGTGTCACCTCTTTGATGGGGATGCCAGGGACTTAGACAGACCTGGGATTGAAAGCAGCTCCAGGAAGCTGATGGACCCGGCCGGAGAGTCAGGGGGTGGGTGGGTGGAGTGAATGCAAGTATAGATAGGAAGGATACCTACTCACAGAGTTGTCTGTGGATCAAATGCTATGGCTGTGACGCCCTTTGACACAATTCCTGACACACTGTTGGTGCCTCTTATCTGCCTGTCCTTCCGTAGAAAAGGGTCTTTGGTGATCAGTTCAAGTATGGCAAATGCTGGGACTTCCCTGGCGGTCCAGTTGTTAAGACTTCGCCTTCCAATGCAGGGGGTGCGGGTTTGATCCCTGGTCAGGGAGCTAAGATCCCACATGCCTCGGGGCCAAAAAACCAAAACAGAAGCAGTATTGTAACAAATTCAATAAAGACTTTAAAAATGGTCCACATCAAAAAAAAAAAAGAATAGCAAATGCTCTGGCCTTTGTTAGCTGCGGCTTTGTTCCGAGTGTGACAGGGAGTCCTGTAAAACATCACATTTCTCCTGTATGCTTCCTGGAGCAGAGGAACATGGCTTTGGTGAGACAATGACATTTTCTCTTAGTAAAAAAACTTCACGGAAGGTGAGGGGGAAGCAGGACAGACGTGAAGGTGCTGGGCTCCGTGGCCCCTCAAAGCAGCCACTCTTGCTTGGTTTACGCAGCTGTCCCCGGGGCCAGAGTCTCCGCATCCTCCATCTCCAGGAGCCGGCTCCCTTATCCCGGCAGCTGGCCGCCAGCATCACTGCTTTCTACCCACGTCTCTTCCTGAGATGAGCGGTTTGAAGGCAGGATGGGAGCCTTACTGAAAGCGTCTGTGGCTGTATTTCTGCTTTAAGTACTGTTCCACCGCAGCCACAGGGCCTTTGAGCTGACCCTGAACTATCATCTCAAAGAAGCAGCTTCTACCAGGCCGGCCGGCACCCACCTCCTTTATTACCCCACAGCTGTGCATCTGAGGGGAGCCGGCTCTGGAGCCTGCAAAGCTTCCGAGAGCCAGGAAAGCGGTTGGGAAGATGGAGGAAAACGCTGAAGAAAGAGAGAAAGCTGCAGACCATTGTCCTTTTCTTTTCAAGACAGCAGTGCCTTTTGCAGACTCTTAAATGGTTGCCAGGGAAACAGAGCGCAGGAGATGAGAAAGGTTATATGGGTACCGGATAAAGCGAATGCACTTTTAAAAAACATCAGCTGACAAGTGCTTAAGACTCTGGAGGGTCTGGGAAGATCTCATGTTCAAAGTTCCCCTTCAGAGCCTCAAGTACCTTGATATCATCATTAACCATATTTTAATCATTTGTCAACTATGATTCATCTCCATCAAAGACTTGTGCTGATGGGTTTCATGGAGTGTGGCCCGTGAGTCGACTCTTAACGGCTTCCTGGGAATGAAGTGTCTGGTACGCTGGGCCCGGGGTCCAGAGGCCTTGGCTTAAAAGGAGTTTGAGTCCAAATCTCTAGCTTCTTTCCCCTGTAAGCAAGTGTGCAGTCCCTAAAATACAGCAACACTCCACGAAGTCTGGGTTTACTGGTCAACCTCAGAAGGTGTGCGTGGCCTTGTGAGTGTGAGAGTGTGAAGACAGTTGGTGGAAAGAAACGCTCTGTGTGTACACCTGCCGGTCATCCCAAGAACACTTATCCAGGGGGTTGTGATTCCTCTGGGCATCACTGTTCTGTTTGCACTGAATATTTATGAGGGCTCCTTCACTTCAGCGAGCTCGCTTGTGAATTCTCCTTCCAGCTTAGTTTCTCCACTGTGGCCTCTAGTGAGTGTTTATAACTCCCACTCTCTGGAGGATTGCCCCACTTTATATTTTCTGTGTCCCCACATTTATTTGTTAAAGTTGTACTGTGTTAACTTGCACATGCTTATTTATTGTCTTGGGCCCTTAGACCTCCGTATATTTCCCAGACCGAGTCATGTGTGGCTCTCCCCAGCAGTGTCTCCTCACGCAGCTCAGCTTCCAGCAATGAGCAGCAGACCCCGCGCGCTTGCCGTGTGCCATCCACCGACCGCGCGTGCTCGCTGCTGCCTCAGTAGTAGCAAAAAGCAAGTCAGCTTAACTGATTGGCATCGCAACCTCCCACACAATCATGCTGCCCCTGTCCTCATGGCCTGGCTGCCGTCAGGCCTGGCTAGAAGGGAGACACAGGAGAAGGCTGAGTCCAAGTACCAGGATGGACAAGTTTAAGAGGCTGCAGGTGGACAGTAGGATGATGTTCTAGAAGTTCAAAGCAGGGAGGCAAAAGCCTCTAAACAAACGTAGCCAGGGGCAACTTTAGTGACTTCTGGAAAACTCCAGCTGTAATTCTTGGATTGACAAGAAAGTTTTAAGAGATGGGCCAGGAGCACATTGGACTGGCAGACAGAGAGGACCCATCACAGGTACACATTTTCCATCATTTAATTATCTGCTTACATGCTCTACGACCTCTGCAGACCCACACTCTGTTTTGAAAGGTAGTGAATATTAACAATGGACAGAATAGACAAGTGAAGTTTCAGTCCCCAGACCAGAGTAGATACTGAGTTACAAAGATCACTTAGCGTGAGGTGATCACAATGGGAGAACATAACACAAAAACAGTATCTACATTGTACACTATGTTGCAAAGACCTTCTGCCTAAAGAAGAGTCTTTTCTTGTCTCCTGGAACATGAACTGACCTTGTGGCAAGATAGAAGCGACACACAAACATCTTGTGTCCCTCTATGTCATGTAGATGCTCCTGTGGCACAACGGGGCATTTTTAAGGCTGCTTTTAATATGAACATGGAGGAATACCTCCGTGGGCAGCAATTATGATTTAACTTCAGGAAGACACCCCCATTCTGAGGAATGTGGAGTAAGATGTTAGACCAACATGTGTGATCAATTCATGTCATATTTTGTTTTCTAGTACAGAAATTTGAGTTTTCCTTTTGATTCCAGGAAGAAAACTATTTATGTCCTTCTAACCTGAGCAAGGAGATGGGAAGGATAATCTACTCTTGAAAAACATTTTCAGGAAAGAAAATTCTGTGACGCCACTAATAATTTTTGTGCAATTTCTGAAAATATTTCCAGGTGGAAAGATCTGGCTGTGATCTTGAATTGCAGATCGAGTGATAACCTTTCTCTTCCATCGTTAGTACAATAACTGTTCTGTTCCTAGGGTCTGGCTTCTTGTTTGAGGCCCAGTTTTGCTATTCGAAAGGTCAGAACAACCCATAAGATGCACAGGAATGTCATAAGTAAAAGTAGGGTAAGACAGGACGAACCCAGAAATGCCCAATTTTGTCCTTCCTATAATCGCTCCTTGGAGAGAGATGTCAGAGGATTGATAGTAGGGCGTGAAGTGGGAAGTATCACTTTATTACTGGCTGTTCCAATTCCCAACGAATCCCAAGCAGAATCGGGTAGAGTTAAGCTGGGGTGTGCATGTCCTTAATGGGGCCTCCTTCCTCCTTTTGAACGTAAATCTTAAGTATTTGCTATTTGCCATATGGTTCAGCAACTGGAAGTAATGACCAGCATTATCAAGCAGGGAGAGACAGAGCCTGAAAAAAAAAAAAAAAAAAAGCACAAGGCTCAGCTTCCCAAGTCCTGAACACAGAGTGGAAGAAATCCCATTCAAGTGCATGACATCTGAATGTACCAGAACCCTGCCCATTAGAAACATGACCCATCAGTGTTTTGCAATCTGATCAATCACATTGGTGACTCCATTTAGATTAATGATGGAAATACGTGTCTTACTGCATAATATTCTTGCAATATTGCATTTTACTTCAATTTTGTCAAAGAATTGTTAGCTGTTTAAATATATATATGCATATATGTATATATGCATATATATGTATATATACATATGTCTATAAAACATATGACTGACAGTCATCACAGCCTCTGCACTACCAGTAAGATCACTGTCTTGTCTCTGCAATGATCTGTTAGGATCTACACCTGCAGGTAGCCCTCTGGTAGTATCACTGGCCAGGCATTCACAGCCCAGAGAATCACACCATTATCTTGCACCATTCACTAAAGCAAGTCATTTTTTAATTATTATCATGGCATGATTTTTTAAGTGGATGATCATCTTAAAATATATGGAGAACAATGCCATTGTTTGCATACTTTTAGTGAGTAAAGTCAAAATCAGAATATTATCATAGTGGCTTATATTAATATATGAATGGAGGAAAGAACATTTATTGAATAACTTCACTGTCTTTGGCACTATTTTAAGAGCCTTCTATGTGTTCTCATTTAATTCTCATAACAATTCTAAGAGCTTAGAACTACCGTCCTTTTATGGGAGGAGAAATCTAGCCACATTACTCAGTGTACACCAGTGGCAGAGCTGGGATTTGAATTCACATCTTTATGACTTCAAGGATTATGCTCTTTCTGATAGCCTAAAGCATCAAAAATATTTCCAGATTTTTGACCTAGGTGTGCTTGGAAGAAATAAAAGTATTCAGGTGAAGAACTTGGTTGACTGATGGGGATGTTTAGTTGGGCTTTTAGGTACCTGATGCTGAGGTATGCAGAGAATCAGAAGCCGCAGGTACCTAACCAAAGGTTGACTGGTCTGCTCACCTGAATTTCAGAGTCTTTGCTACAGAACAGAATCCATGGGTCAGGGCAAGTTCTTTAAGACTCAGGAGATACAGGGTTGCTTATATCAGAGTCTTCCTTAGGTTTTGTTCACTATGAGGAATAGAGCCATCAGGAAAAGGTAAGAAATATAGGATAACACACTCTATATAACTTATGTTGACATCCAAGAAATGCTGGATCGGAATATTTGGACTTGATACCCTATTGTATCCCCATCACACTGCCCTTTAAACAAGCTCCTTTAGTAGGGCAAGGACTAGGGCTGTACATCATTATAGCTCAGGAACCCCATATAATGGCTGACACAAAGTGAGTATTTAAGAAATATTTGTTGGAAAAATAAACAAATAAATGAATTGGTAATTACCTTGGAATGAACATAGGTCTCTGGTTGCCCCCAGGTAATATTGTATGTTTGAATTATATTCTTGGTATTATAAGGCTTTCCCTTCATGGGCCATGTTTATTTTTAAAAATTAAGTGGTATGAAACTTAATTTTATTTAGAGACTATTTTAAGACATTATGGCCCCAGAGAGATACTCCAGGATATTATGAAACAAACTTTAGGAAATTGTTGACCTAGATACAGTACCAAGGTGATAGGTGCAACATAAATATAATAAATGATACTGAGAGAGTCCCTAGGCCTTTCTTTCCTACTAGTGCAGATGGTACAGAAATAGTCTGAAGAAACATTGAAGAAAGTCTCAGGGCAGACAAAATTTAACACCTTGGGCTGCTTTTTCTACCCGTATTCAAGTTATTTTATTTAATACAAAATTTATTTATTCAACAAATACATGCTGTGCTGATGGAATGTGTATATGTATGATGTGCCAGACACAAGGCAAGGTTTTGGGGACGTAACAGTGAACCAAGCTTATCTGGTCCTCCCCGCCGTGGAGCCCATAGTGAAGGGGCAGGGGTGTTAACAGACACTGATTGGGCAGACACCTACCTAGCTATATAGTACATGTGTTATTACTCTTTTTACTTCTTCAGTTAAAATGCAGGTAGTGCAGTAAGTCTGTCCTACTTATGGCCTCTTTCCCTTTGACACATCTTTCATCTCTTTCTACGTCTGACTCTCCTAACCACGATTAAAATGTGGGAGTGAAACCTTATATCCAAACACTGATCCAGTTGTTGTTTTTTTTTTGAGGGGGAACAAATAAAAATCAAATAAAAATACCTGCCTTCTTCAGGATTGTACCCCTATAGTGAAAGCTGAATCAGTATTTGTTGAAATCAGTTGAAGAAGCAGGGAAGAGCCACAGTGACTGGGTTGCATCATCACTCAATAGCAAAGCTGATGGCACAGACAGGACCTCTGATTTTGATGGTACCACACAGCTTCGAGAGACTCAGTAGATATTCTTGATTTTGATGATAAGCCAGCTTCGGGCTCTGGTACACTTGAGAGAGAGCATCCTTCAGTCTCCTTACCACAAGACCATTTCCCCTTGCCCTGCCGCCGGTACACATGCACATGCCCCACGTCTGTGTCCTCTGGCTACAAGTTCCTGGGATTTTCCAGAAGATGCTGTTAGGTTTGTATTATTTCCAACCATAGCATTTTCTGCATCCACGGCAGCATTTTTCTTGGCTGTAGCTGGTGCATCTGTGCCTGTGGGAAGTTCTCTTCCAGACAATCACAGCTGTTTGTGAAGATGATTCCAGGATACCAGTAACCCTTCTCAGCATTTTCACCTTTCTGAGAGTTTACAGCACAAGACTGAGGCCCCACGTGCCATGGTAGTGTGTGTGTGTGTGTGTGTGTGTGTGTGTGTATGTGTTTTAATTAATGTAAAATAGCTGATCCAACTGAAAAATAATTAAGGGGCTTAAAACCAGACCACTTTCAATAAAGGACACATCTGTTATTTTCAAAACACTGGAAGCAATAAACAACTACAGTAGAACAAATGAGCTCATAATCTGTGGGAAGCACACTGGAGGGGGTAGCACAGCCCAAGAGGGGGCTTCACCAGGCTGGGGGAGGGCAGGCTGCATGCTTCTCTCTGTGGGTCACATGCCACACGTCCTTCACATGTGACATAGGTCACACGCCAAGCTGCGAACTCCTTCATGGATTGGGGAGCATCCTCTGCAGAATCTGAATAGTCATTCAAAGTACTCTTTGGGCACCTCTAGTCTGAAGGACAAAATGAGAAGAAGACTTCTTCTCATTTAGTGGAGGGAGTGTTGGGGGAAAGGGTGTTTAATCTTCTTAGACCAAAGACTAAGATCTACATGTCAACAGACCAGCTTGTAACCTCTGACACTTAGGAATTTTCTGATCCTAAGCATGACATAAGAGGTGCTAACGTATACTTAAAATCATACTCGCTAGAAAGATGGGAAAATTGACCCAACATTAAAAAATCGACACTAGAAAAAAACTTGACATGAAACATTTATTTTTCTTTTTAATTTGGAAAGGAGTCAATAAGTGATGTGGATTAGTTTTGATTATAAGGCATTAAGCCCCCCAAACTTGATGGGTGCTGAAAGAACAGACATGAATTTTGAGGTCTGCATCTGGCTTCACTGGTTCTTTAATATTCAAAATAGGCTACCTGCTACACTCCTCAGCTCATGTCCTCTTCTTTACAGGCAGGATGATAACAGGTATCACTGCAGCATGATGCCTGTCTGATGCTAAGTGCAAGCTCTCTTCTTCTAAACTGTGTCCAGTACAGGTATCCTGGTATCCTGTAGGATGTGGCTTAAGTTCTGATTAATACTGACCAATCAGATGATGGGAGGGGCAGTGGAAGGGTGGAGGAAGTTTATAGAGATGAAATATAAGAAGGGTCCCCAACTACATACTGAGCATAGAGATACTAATGGCTTTGGTCCAGCAAAGGTCACATGGTTTCTACCTTTGATCTGTGAGATAGCAGTTTAGCAGGTAGTCATTTTCTGATGCCCAGCTCTCTTTTTCTTCTTTCCCATTTTAGTTAATCCCCATAGCATCTCACAGTTCATTCTTAGTCTAGACTGAGAGGAATAAACTTGCTTTGTTACTGTTTAAAATGGCCAAGGGCCTTTGACCCAGTAATTTCACCCAAGAAAAATTTTCGTGAAGAATTAACTCAAAATTAAGACAGTGCTCTCTACACAGCATGATTTTTAATTGGGTAAAAAGTAAAAGTCAAAGTCAGCCATATGAGGAGAGCTAAGCAAATTATTCTACATTCATTCAAGGAATTACTTTAAATAAAAATTATGAAGAACATATAGTATTATGTAAATGATTACAGCAGAGTAATCAGTTCAAGCAAGAAAATATAAGTGTTGCTGATGCTATAACTGGGTGATTATTCCATTCACGTATCCACAAATATTAAACTATGTCAGATCTAAAAGAGTGCACGATGTGTTAAAAAGTTGAGCTTGTGTGACTTTTTATCCTTATTGTCTTTATGATTGCTGTTATATTTGTGAAGGAACAAAACTCGAAGTGAATAAGTATTGGGAGGCACAAAATTTCATTACTGGAATTAACATTTTGCCCTTGTAAAATAAAAGGGGGGGGGTCAATACTGTTTGAAGTTTATTTCACTATGCTTTTTATCCTCATTTTTACTAACCTTGACCTCCTTGCCACCAGCCAGCCAGACTGACTGAAGAATTTGTGAACTTAGCAAGTGTAATCTCCTATTCCAGGTCATACCGCCATCCAAGACACCTCAACATCCATGTGGAAACCATGCCACGCTCTTGACTTTGCCATATTGTCTTCAACTCCACGGAACAAAATCCATTTCACTTTTATCATTCATTATCTATCGCTGAATAATAATTACTGTGAACGTTATCATCTTAAAGTGACAGTAAACATTGATCATTTCAGTCGATTTCTGTGAGACAGGCGCTCAGAAGTGGCTTAGCTGGGTGGCTGTGGCTCAGAGTCTCTCAAGAGGTCACAGTCACGATATTGGTTAGAGCAGGAATCATAAAGGTTCACCTGGGCCGGGTGGATCTGCGCACTAGGGATCTGGAAGGTTGCTGGTGGCTATGGGCAGAGGAGCTCATTGCCTTACCACGTGGAGCCCTCTGCAAGGCTGTTTATGTGTCCCCACAGCGTGGCGACCATCCGAGAGAGAGATCGTGGTGGAAACTGCAGCGTCTTTTATGATCTAGCCTTAGGAGTCACGCACTGTCACTTCCGCTGCATCCCACTGGACCCACGGCCAACCGTAATTCAGTTTGGGAGGGTTCTATCTAAGGGCATAATTACCAGGAGGCAAGAATGGTTGGGGACATTTCAGAGGTTTGCTACACAGTTCACCCTCTGGCCCTTTAATGATGCACATCCCTCCAAGATGTAAAATATACTCACCACAAAGCACTGAACAGTGTCACCCAATTACAGCATCAGCTGGAAATCCAGAATCTCATCATCCACATCACACAGATACATGTGGGGATGATGATCCTCTGGTGTGTTTCTTTGTGTTTAACTCCTTGAGTAAGCTTCTCTCAACCTGAAGACCTGTGAACTAGAGAGAGAGTTATCTGCTCTTCGCCAACCATACGCACACACACGCTCACATACATTCCACATATTGGGTTAGGCATAGCGTAATTGTCATTGCTTGCCCTTTTCAATCAGGATATGCATAGGAGTTACTGGTTCACAGCAATTCTGAAATTTAGCAAAGTACATGTTGACAGATGCTTGATTTGGACTCATGGCCTAGGAATCATTCTCTGTGGTTCTTGGCTCTGCCCTTGAGGCTCTTGGTCTTACCTTCTGAGTTATCCTTCCTTTTTCAATAAAGGTAGCTTATGTTTGCAGCTGAGTATTTTTTTGCTGCCTACTTCTTGCCTGTAGACGTTTACGCATCCAAAGACCTCTTTCATTTTGTACCGTCTCCGTCCTTTACAATCCAACCTGGCAGGAGTCCTGTCAATACAATTCTTTTGAAAACGTGTGGGTCCCTGTGAATATTGTTGGGTTCATTCTATTGGACAAAAGTAATGCTGAAAAATCTCTTTTAGGCAAGGCTCTGTCAACCTTGGGCTTTTGATGAGGAGCAGCACCTTCAAGCTTCATGGAAGCCCTGTGGTTGCACTGAATGGTTCTCTAAGGCACCAACATGGATGTTTCCGCGATCTTAACAAAGGTTTTCACAGCTACACCCTCTGTTTCATCTTTACCATCAAATTTTCCTATTTCTTATGTTTCATTTTCTTTTTTAATTTTTTATTTTATATTGGAGTATAGTTGATTTACAATGTTGTATTAGTTTCAGGTGTACAGCAAGGTGATTCAGTTATACTTATACATATATCCATTCTTTTTCAGATTCTTTTCCCATATAGGCTATTACAGAATATTGAGTAGAGCTCCCTGTGCTGTACAGTAGGTCCTTGTTGATTATTTTATATATAGTAGTGTGTATATATAAATCCCAAACTCCTAATTTATCCCTCCCCACCTTCCCCTTTCTTTTTTTAAAAAATTTTTTTTAATTTAATTTAATTAATTCATTAATTTGGTTGTGCCGGGTCTTAGTTGTGGCAGGTAGGCTCCTTAGTTGCGGCTCGCAGGTTCCTTAGTTGCGGCACCCGAACTCTTAGTTGCAGCATGCATGTGAGATCTAGTTCCCTGACCAGGGATTGAACCCGGGCCCCCTTCATTGGGAGCATGGAGTCTTAACCACTGCGCCACCAGGGAAGTCCCCCCTTTCCCTTTTGGTAACCATGAGTTTCTTACATTTAATTTTCAATCTGTCAGCCTCTCCTGGACTCATTTCTTTTTCCTGCTCAGCCTGATCCACTGGTTGATCACCTCAACTATTTCTCAACATCCCTCTCTCCCTTTGTAACCTTCTCCTCTTGCTTCATTAACCATAGTGGTTCAGTATGACAGTCAAATTATCTGACCTACATGCAGATCACTGATCGCAGCTGAAGAAAATCCCCTAGCACTCTGGATTCGTGCCACTACAAATGTGTGGCCTTCACAATTCTTTCTTATCTTGGGCCAGATCTCCTTCCCACTCTTCAGTTTACCGTCACAAACCTTCACTTTACTCCTAGGACCTCCAATCTCAGCAAGTGTAATCATCTTCTAATTCCTTTCACCTACATATACATGCCAAGAAATTTATCTCCATCCACCTTCTCTCCTCCAGTCTCTGAAAATGATGTGTATCTCACCATGCAGGACCAGCGCTTCCACTTGTTCTTTTCATCTTCTTCCTGCTCGTCCACAATGGGCCATTGCGCCGTCAGTCACCTGCCCTGCTTTTCTCTGTCCCTTGTCACCTTCTTACTCTCTGTTATCCCTGAGGCTCGTGTCCTGTGCCTCCTGTGACTTTAAGTCTCTCTTTCAAAGAAGTTCTACCAGAGGCTTCTATTTTCTTTCTTAGTCATCCATCCATCTCAAGTGTGTGCTCCCAGAACCATTTTATCTTTGTGGTGATTCTTAACCTTATTTATGCTTATCTTTATTTGTGTCTTTAATTATAAAGTAAAACGTATTATTGAGATACTGTGGGAAAAAGTGGAAAGCTTATACTGAATGAAAGCCTTCTACTCACCCCTTCCTATGGCCCCATCTCATTTTCCAGAGAAACTACCTTCTATAACGCAGTGTCTCCCTGCAGCCGTGCTCCAGTCAATACTTTTACTTTTCCTACTTCCCTTGCCTCCTAAGCCCTTTGCTATTATAACATAAAGACATATAACCCTATCATGGCCTCATACTCTGCCTAGTACATGATAGATGTATCAAATAAACATGCTGATTTTAGTGAGTGAGTTCACATTTATAAAGGTAACTCAACTTTCAATCTTAGACTGGCTTGTCTTTTGTAGTATATGGGTCATACACTGTGGTTCATCCTTTGTCTTGGGTGTTTCTAAGAAAACCAAGATTTTTAGATCTTTAGACTGAGGATGACTTGGATTGGTATCACTGCTGGATTTGTTAGGAGTATTAGACTCTTCTAGGAATTGTTTGTGTCTATTTGTTTTTGGTCCATGTTTATCTCTAAACCCCTAGTTGTCCTGAATTTCTTGGATACTATGCTGGTTCTTGAGCCTCTACGTGTGTGAATACAGTGGCTTTGAGACATGGGTGACTCTAAATTTAAATTAATTAAAATTATGAATTCAATTCTTTGGACACACTGTCCCTATTTCAGGTACCCAACATCCACATGGTCCAATGCAGACTACAGAGCATCTCATCATTACGGACAGCACAGCTCGAAATGTGAACAACGACAAAGCAAACACAACAAACCAAAAATCACACCTGTGTCTTCCACCAAAGGCTCCTTCCCTAGGTTTCAACTGTCCTGAGTTAATCCTTCCAAACTCTTCCTTGACCTGTTGGGTTTTCCAGACTCATACTCAGCAACTGATCCTCTCTTTTGGCAAATATGGGCTTCTTGGGATGCTCTCAGCCAGCTTTAGGTGCTCCATCTTCCTGGTGGACCTTGGTATCTGGGTCCTGAGGCTCTCATTTGTTGGTCCAACAGATTTTCAGCCACCTTCTGTCTGTGCCTGACTCGCAGTTTGGACCAAGGGACACTCATATTTCTAGCTTAATTTAGAAGCAAAGATAACATCAGCTCTTGATCCCAGAAAACATCCCTCCTTCCCTGGTCCAGTTTCCCAGATAGGCTCTTCTCTGCAGGTTCTCTGTGACAATTCATCACGCAGGTGCTTCTCCAGGGAGTGATCTTCCTGAGTACCATTACCACATTTTCATACCATCAAAATTACATTTCACAGAGGAGAAAATAATTGACATAATATCTATCCAGGGAGGATCAAAGCCATTTTCCCATACCTGCTATACTGTGTTTTCTTTTAGAGCATGTTAGTCAATGTATGCCTTTTTATTAACAAGAGATTATTTGTTTTGGTTTTATTTAGTTGTTTCCACCCTTGTCGAGGTAATTAACATTAGAACATAGTTGTAAATTGTGTTTATTATGTGGGTATTATTAACATGTTTTAACATTATAACATACATATTATTTATTAATATTCATTGAATTAGTCAACTGCTATCCACCCGAATAGTCCGTGTGGAAGTCATAATGGCAAATACAGCCTGTACTGTGTTCTCCAAGAATTCACAATCCGTTCCTTTGTCTTCATGGGGATGGCTCAGGATAAACTAACCTGGGTAGGCATCCACTTGATACCATAGGGGAGAAATTTTGCTTGACTTCTGTAGGGGAATAGCTAGTCTTTCCATCCCCTTTGCCGTGTATCAGGGCCTGGCTCTTCCTTCATGTCGGTCTGACAACTACCCTCACTCATCAACCAACACGTGATTTTATGCTTTCTGACAAGCCCCATGACTGTTCTTCGGGAGACCTTTGGATGCAAACCACATGGACTGATCTCTAGAAGCATAAAGAACCAGCCTGAACCCTTCTTCAAGCTGGACCCCTTTTGATTGAATAGATGTAATTGCGTCACAGTGTTTCTCCAGTGGGATTCAACTGTGGCTATCGAAATCTGGAAGAATAAAGGAGACAGCACATCTGCCAGGGAGATCCCAAACACAGTGGGATGACAATTAGGATCTCTGGGCACTCTGTCCCTGACCCAGGATCCATCTTGTTAAGCCCTGCAACCTTTGTCCGACCTTGGGGGGGGTGGTGTGAGTGTATGTATGTGTGCATTTAATCTGTACAATGAGAGTGTTCATTTTTGGTTTATCATGGCTCCAAGACATAATGAGATGCTGCAGTAGAATGCCCTGTTGCTATTTTAAGATTTGTCAAATGTCAACACATGAAAAATTTGAAAAGAGGTACCTAGGTAGGCATGAGGTGTGGTTGCTTTTACCTGAGCTGGGTGAAAATACTGTTATTTAAAATTCACTACATGCAATGTGTAGTGACAAACAGGTCGAGTGGGTCAGCAGAAAGCTCACCCATCTTTACTCGTGTTTTCTCTGAGACCGTTCTTGTCTCTTTCACCAGAGGCATTTGAGAAGAATGGCCTCCTTTAATTCCCTAATCAGCTGCTCCTTTCACCTTGAACTTGGTCCCTTTCCTTCTGCTTGTCTTTTATCTCCTCCTCATCCTCCTCCACCATCACCTCTGCCTTGTTAGTCTTTTTCTTTATTTCACTGGGGCACAGCATTGGGCTGGTGGAAAGAGCACAGGCTGGGTGGCTGACAAAAGTGAATTGGAATCCCTACTCTGCTACGTAGTCCTGTGTGTTTTGGATTTGGGGGGAATTTACGTAACTTTCTAAGCGTGTTTCCTCATCTCTAAATGGCATTAGTAATGTCTACCTTTCAGGGTTATTATGAGGATTCAATGAGTTAAAGTGAGCTAAATGTATGGTGCTAAATGAAATTAATATTTCATTCAATTAACTCAGCAAATATTTATTAGCACCTACCCTATGCCTGGTACTATTCCAGGCACGGGGGTTACAGTGGGACAAGTCTCACCCCTGTCACCATAGATGTTGTGCTCCGGTGGGGAGAGGAAAAATCATGTAGTCAGGTGATGAAAAGTGCAAGTGAGAAAAGTAATCAGTGGTGGTTGTTTTCCGTTATCTTCTTGCTGGTCCCTCCCTCGCTTTCCTGGCTCATCCTCTGTTTCTTCTTGTAGCACTGCACGCCCACACCTGGTCTTCACACTGATTCCAGGGAACCGGGTTCCCCAGTGAGTTGACATCACTCCACTTGAAAGTGAGATCAAGTACCTGGAAGGAATGATTTATGAGGCTCTGTCACCCAAGCAGGACATTCTCAGCATGTTCCCGAATGATTCTCGCTCCCTCTTCTGCCCCGGGCTCAAGGAGCCTAGCTGGGGGCCGGGAATGCAGGGCGTGACAGGGGGGCTGCTACAGCCCTGGGGTCTCTGAAGGAGCCTTGGGGGGGGGGTCTGCTAGGTCACATGCTTTAGTCTTTCACCAGTTTTCCCTGAAAATCAAACTTTGGTCCTGTTCCTGAAGATCCCAGGCAAGCCATGTGGTGAACTTGTTTCTTCCTCCTTCTGAATTCTGGCAGGAAGGCTCTGAAGAACAAACTCCGTCCCGCTTCAGCTCAGAGGTCCTGTCTCCCCATGAGAAACGAGGGGCCAGGCTGCGTGCACAGGGCGGCTGACTCTGGACCCTCCCTCGGTCCGCAGGCTCCAGCTCTCAGCCTCGGCACGCCTGACTTCAGCACAGCGTCTATCTTTCTTCTTAAGGGGTGAGATCATTCAAAAAAGGGAACCGATCCTCCTCAGGAAATAATTTTATGTGGATGTCAAAGAATATTTCATTTTGTGAAGTATTTTCCGCATTGGATTTCTAGAGGAGAGGCTTTAAACCCCAGTGCCTGAGACACACCCCGCCAATTAGATCATAGCTCTTGGGTGTGGACTCACGGTCAGCGTTTGTTAAAGATGCCCAGGTGATTCCTGGGTCAAGGTCAAGGTTGAGGACAAGTGTCGTGGGCTTTAAGGCCTGGGGTCAGCCTGTGGCATCGTAGGGATGACAAGGGAGGTCTTTCCTCTGAGGCAGTGTTTGGCACCTGCTAGAACTCAGTAATCCCTGTGTGTCGAGTGAATGGACAGATCAACGGAGGCGCTCACATGTCCCTGGGAGAGACAGGATGGGGAAAGTCTCGGAGAACAGAGCTCTAAGTGCAGGCGGGAGGCTGACGCACCTGGAGGTGAACAGCGGGCTCTGGACTCGGGCTGCCTGGGCCTGCAGTCCACAGACCTAGCTGTGTGACCTCAGGGGACTGACGCCACCGCTCTGTGCCTATTGCCTCGCCTGCCAAAGGAGCTCTCAGAGCAGCTCCCTCAGGAGGATGAGTGTATCAGTCGACTGATGTGCGTATAGAGCGCTCAGGACAGTGTCCGGCATGAGGCGAGTCCCGGGAAATGTGGGCCGTCAGTGTTGTGATGAGTCCTGGTAAATAAGCGGCACGTCTGCGGGGCTTCAGGAGCCCTGGCGAGAGTGCGGCTAATTCTGCCAGCGTTCCCGGTGAATTTAAGCGTCTTTCTTCGTCGCCAAGGAATTCAGAGACGAAGTGATAGGTAAGAATCAGATTTATTGAGTGAGAAACACTCCGCAGACAGAGTGCCTGCCATCTCGGAAGGCGAGAGGTGAGAGGCCTCGAAATACAGCGTGGTTAGTTTCTATGCGCTGGTAATTTCATAGGCTAATGAGTGGGAGGGTTATACCAGTGACTTTGGGGAAGGGGCAGGGACTTCCAGGAATTGGGCCACCGCCCACTTTTTGGCCTTTTATGGTCAGCCCCAGAACTGTCATGGCGCTGGTAGGTGTATCATTTAGCTAATGTATTACCATGAGCGTATAATGAGGCTCAAGGTCATCTACTGGAAGTCAAATCTTCCATCATCTTGGACCTAGTTGGTTCTCACTAGTTGTTTGTTTTTTTTTAACATCTTTATTGAAGTATAATTGCTTTACAGTGGTGTGTTAGTTTCTGCTTTTTAACAAAGTGAATCAGCTATACATATACATATATCCCCATATCTCCTCCCTCTTGCGTCTCCCTCCCACCCTCCTTATCCCACCCCTCTAGGTGGTCACAAAGCACTAAGCTGATCTCCCTGTGCTATGCGGCTGCTTCCCACTAGCTATCTATTTTACATTTGGTAGTGTATATATGTCCATGCCACTCTCTCACTTCATCTCAGCTTACCCTTCCCCCTCCCTGTGTCCTCAAGTCCATTCCCTACGTCTGTGTCTTTATTCCTGTCCTGCCCCTAGGTTCTTCAGAACCTTTTTTTTTTAGATTCCATATATATGTGTTAGCATAAGGTATTTGTTTTTCTCTTTCTGACTTACTTCACTCTGTATGACAGTCTCTAGGTCCACCCACCTCACTACAAATAACTCAATTTCGTTTCTTTTTATGGCTGAGTAATATTCCATTGTGTATATGTGCCACATCTTCTTTATCCATTCATCTGTCGATGGACACTTAGGTTGCTTCCATGTCCTGGCTATTGTAAATAGTGCTGCAGTGAACATTGTGGTACGTGACTCTTTTTGAATTATGGTTTTCTCAGGGTGTATGCCCAGTAGTGGGATTGCTGGGTCGTATGGTAGTTCTACTTTTAGTTTTTTAAGGAACCTCCATACTGTTCTCCAAAGTGGCTGTATTCTCACTAGTTTTTGTCATGTACTATGGCCATGTCATTCTTTTAGAGGTTGTGCCCTGCCCCCTCCCCTCCTGTTTCACCAGTAGTCAGGAAGGTTCCTGGATAAGGAGCATGAAAACTGAGTGAGTGTAGGATTCTTTTATACTGAAGACCTAGGGAGGAGGGAGGGGAGGAAAGGAGTGGGGAGGGAACCAAGGCCTCCAGGCCCTGGAAGTTGGCTTAAAGGAGCAGGAGGGGCCACTTCCTCGCACGTGGCTCTACTTCTGGGTCCCACAGTTGATTCTTCCAGCCGGCCGGCCAGCCCACACTCATACTCAAGCCAGCCAGGAATCGACTCAGTATTTCTTTTGTCACTGGAAAGAATCTCACAGGCCGCAACTTGGGCTAAGCCTGCAAACGTGTCACTTTGTTATTATTACTTTTTTAGTAACTGGACATAATGTCTCCACTTTGTCTGGAGCAGGAACACAGCCCATTCAGAATCAACTCTGTCCCCTCAGGATTCTCACACTTCCAGGGTGACCTTGAAGTTCTGAGGCATTTCCTGGGCGTTCGGGTGGGTGGGCTTGGGAGGAGACTTCTGTTCCTGGACGTCTGCTTCCCTGGAAGGACCCCCTGAAATGTCCTTGTGCTGGCGTGGCCTTCACTTGTGGACCCGTCGTGTCCCGGAGGCTGGCTGCAGGCCAGGATGAAGGGGCAGGTCTGGGCAGCTCTGTGTGACTGTCTCACCCCATCTGCCTAAATCCACACACAGCCGAGTCCCTGAGCCTCCCCCATCCCACGGCCTGGGGAGCCATGACTCTGTCCTCTGCCACTTCCCCACCGGCCGCTCTGCAGCCAACGGAATTTTCACTTCCTCTGGAGCTGGAGGAAAGGGCTGGGAGCATCCCCTGTTCTGCAGGTGGTCTTACAAATATTTTATGCAGTCTGTCCACTTCAGAAACTCTAAAGCATGAATTAGCTTATGGTATTTCTCTTGGCATTTCTGCTGGTAGCAAGCATCCCCTGAGGGCAGGGAACCTGGAAGGCCTTTGCTGCCTCAGGAAGAGCCTAGTGGGGAAGAAAGAGGAAGGAGAAGGGGAGGTAAAGTTGCCTGGTTTAATATGGAGGAAAGAGAGGTAAATATCCCCGAACACTATCCTGCCGTAATTTTCATAACAAAAACAGCACCAAAATTATTGAATGTGAACGACAAAGCCAGTCTGTGCTAAATGTTTTTTATAATTTCTATTTTTTATAAACATCGTAAGAGGCAGGTACATTATGGGGGGGTTTAGAAGAAGATTGCTTTGTCCTAGGTTATATAGTAGTAAGTGACAGAGCCTGGATCCCACCCCAAATCTCTTTGGCTAGAAGCCCATATTCTTGACCACTCTGCTATAAACATGTGATGTATTCAAGGAGAAAGCAGATGAAAGTTCTCAAAATATTGTCGAGAAGTCTGGCATTTACCAGAATACATATTTCTGGTAAATAAATGCATATTTTAAGTGTGCTATGGTCATTCTTCACATAAAAGCATCCTGTGATGGGTTCCTTTGAAGTGCAAATAACCATTTCCTAATTACCTGGCTGTTTGATCTGTTTTTGGTTCAGTAGACTTTGTGTATGAGATTTGCTTTAGAAGAGGTGCATTTCCAGGCTCTCTCTTTGGTCTAGAATGTTCTGATCTCTGTACTGTAGTGGCAGCAGCTCCAGCACATCATCTCTGGGGGCAGATTGATGTGATCCAATCAGCCTCTGTCCCTCATGGTCCTCTTGATGCGTTTTCATTTAATTTTAGGATATTGAGAGCAAGCTGTGAAATCTGCAAGAATAGACAGGTAGTAAGTAAAAGGATAGAACATTTTAGTGACCCCAAAAGAGTGGTGTTAAAACTCTCCACCTTGGCTGCGAGGAGAAGGCTTGGGGTCTGCACTGGGGACTTGCCTCCCGTTTCTGCTCTTGCTACAGCCTCCGGGAGGCTCACTGCCAACTCGCAGGTCTCCCTCTTGGCTAATGACTCCTGAGAAGTAGGCAGTGGCGTGATGGATAGCTGCCATAAAAGGCAAGTGCATCAATTAGCTATGATGCTACAATAAACCAGTGGGCTCTGCACCAGGAACTCTATTTCTTCTTGAGTCTGGACCTCTCCAGGGCTGGCCCGTCGTCGTCCTCCACCAGCTCCGCTGTCATTGTGTGGCTCTCCCTACATTTCAGACACAAGAGCCTACTAGGCGAATGGAATCGTTACTTGAAATGCTTGTGTTTTTGTCTTTTGAGTTTTTTTTTTTAAACAAAAGAAGGAAAACCCAACCGTTGTAGATTAGCATGCCTTTTTAAAATGCAGGAAGCTTCTTCACCGGTATGTACCCCCTCTGAAAAACAGCTTTACAAAATGGATGTGATATGCCTTTAGATACTTGTTAGAAAGATGAAAGGGAAGATGCATTCTCTTTGCTTCCGTACATAAATGTCTCCCATCTTAAAAGTAAATAAATAAATCCCCAAATTGCTTCAAACAGGTACCCTTTTTCAGTCACTGGTTTCTCTCTCCTTCCCTTTACCTCTTGAGAGCCTAGGCTGTTTTTGTTGCCTCCAGTTTCTTATTTCCTATTCAGTCTTCATTTACTGCAGCCTGGACTCCACCCCCTCCCCACCCCAGCCAAGGAACAGGCTGGCTAAGGGCTCCTCGTTCCATTGCAAAGGGGGGTTTCCCTGTTCCAGTCCCCACATTCCTCCTGTGTGGCCACCCTCCCTCCTACCTCCAGAGGAATCCTTCCAAAATGCAAACTGGATCATGCTACTTCTCTGCTGAAAATTCTGCGTGCGGTGCCTGGCACCCAGGGGTGCGTTTGCTGCCCTTGACTTGGCATCCAAGGTGCCTGCCCCTCTCTGCAAGCAGCCCCATCCTGCCGCTCTACCATCACCTGCCAGGGCCTGAGCTGCAGTAACTCCCTTCGGAAGCTGATCTCCTGCGCGCCTTCCGGCCTCGCCCTGCTTTCTGACTCCGCGGGGTGTTCGCTTGCTCCGCTCCGTTGCTGGTGAGCTTAAGCCACCTGAACCATCACCTTTTCTGTGAGGTTTCCCAACCTCACCCACCACCCATGACATACGGACCTTGAACATGTGTCCACTATACATGCATCACGTTGCACTAAGTGTCCAGCCAGACACACACTCCAGTTGGCTGTGGCCTCCACGAGAGTCTAGACAGTGTTCATTTTTACTTTTGTGTCTCCAGGGCTGAACCAAGTCTCTGGCATATAATGTTCAACAAAGGAGTGGATGCGTAAATGGATGAGCAATCCAACCACATTTTATTTGTTCATTTATTTTTGGCTGCATTGGGTCTTTGTTGCTGTGCGCGGGCTCTTCTCTAGTTGCGGCGAGCGGGGGCTACTCTTCGTTGCGGTGCACGGGCTTCTCATTGCGGTGGCTTCTCTTGTTGTGGAGCACGGGCTCTAGGCACGCGGGCTTCAGTAGTTGTGGCATGCGGCCTCAGTAGTTGTGGTGCACAGGCTTAGTTGCTCCACACGGCACGTGGGATCTTCCCGGACCAGGGCTCGAACCCGTGTCCCCTGCATTGGCAGGTGGATTCTTAACCACTGCGCCACCAGAGAAGTGCCCAAACCACATTTTAGATCCTAAGGTGTTAATCTGTGTGGGATAATGTCAAAGAAAGAGGGATTATACGTGAGGGATTTGGAATTTTTTAAATGATTGCTGATTAAATGATCCACGAAGATAACTTTGATTAATTTATCCAGAATTATGTTATGTTGCCTTATGTTTGAAAACTGTACATAATGCTGTTAAGAAAAAAAAGACATATGTTGAATTGTAGTTATAAAATAGTTCACATACACAAGGTAATAATATCATCGTGTGACATTTTATGAAGAATTTTACAAGTAATTCACCTCTGACTATGCTGTATCTCCAGCTAACTTTCTTACCAGTTATCTCAATAATTGGATCCTAGGTCAGTCTTCAGCCATAAGAACAGTTGCAATAAAATGGACATTTAGAAAACTGTATCTCCATAATTCCATCCAGAATAAATTCCCAGGTAAATAGTGAGCCAATTAGAGAGGTATATGTGTGCTGATGAGTTTTGAAAGCCTCAGCAGTGAACTAGTGGAGACTTTTAAATGCCTGGATCCATCAGTAACTTTGAATTGACAGCTCTTTTTGGCAAATCCAATTTTTAACTGTAGGTAGCTTCTTCCAGAGATTTTAAGAAGAATTTTTGGAGAAATCAGTTCAGAGTTTACAATGGATGATCATTTATCTTTTTCTGGCACTAAGTAAAAATAACAAACAGAGGCAGGCCGGAGGAAGGCTTGTAAGAGCTCCCAGGAAGACAGTCCACAGCCCACTTTGGAGAAGGGGGCGTGGGCAGAGTTGGCTAACAGGTTAGCTTCCGGGATATGGGACCGGATCATGCATTTTGACCGTGGACTTGGTTCAGGGTCTGATCTTTAGCCTTTTGGGGCCAACACCTGATTTTAACAACATGACTCAAGAGCTAATCAGTGTCTCTCACATGGTCTGAACTCACAAAGGGCTAATTCATTTATTTATCTTGGGATATCTGCCTGCAGTCACGTTTAGCATAGAATGTTTGGTCCACCCCTGCCCCCCATGATGTCTTCTCTCTGTGCTTTGCCGCATCCTTGGTGACGTCCACATAATTCCAGCTAGTTTCACCCAGTTTACCACAGAAGACGTCTGTACCCCAAGTCTTTCTAGAGCTGCATGTGAGAGAGAGTACCGTTCCAGTCCAAAGCCTGCTCTGGGGGATGGGGCTTGTTTTATAGCACCTGGTAGAACCCTGTTCCTGTCTATTCTGTCCCATCTGGCAAAGTTTGATGAGATTTTTTTTTTTTAATTTTTGTTGGAGCATAGTTGATTTACAATGTTGTGTTAGCTTCAGGTGTACAGCAAAGTGAATCAGTTATACACATACATATATCCACTGTTGTTTTTTTTTTAAAGATTCTTTCCCATATAGGCCATTACAGAGTACTGAGTAGAGTCCCCTATGCTATACAGTAGGTTCTTGTTAGTTATCTCTTTTATATATAGTAGTGTGTTGATGAGCTTTTATTAGGAGAAGACACCCATTTTCTGGCTTTTTATTTCAATGAAAAAGGATTTCTGAGAGAACCTCACTGCACGCCTTGCTCCCTCTGCCTTTCTTACTTCTCCCCCATGGAAAAAGGTGCTATTCTGTTTACAGGTAAACTGGTGAGAGGGAATCTTTTGTGTGAAAATGTAACACTTCCTGGTTGTGGTTTGCGGCAGCCTGATCTCGGCTACACCACGAGAGGCCTGCCTGTGACTGCGTATTGTATATATGACACAGATACTATTTCAAGTCTGGGGTAAGGTAAGAGAAGGCCCCTTGTAGCTACACCCAAACGACCTGCTCGTATATCAGGAATACTGTTGACACAGTCATCTCTGGCCTCTCTGTCAATCTCTCAATTAGTTCTAAACTCGGGAGAGGAAGATGTTACTTACACATCCCCACCTACCCCGGCCACACACACATACACACTGACCAAAAACAAAGCATTTATGCCCAGGGTATACCCTGACAACACGTAGAGTGTGGCCTGTTCCTCTGTCTCGTTAAAAAGGTAGAGAAGAATTCTGCTCCCAGACCTACTAGAGAATGGACTTGAGGACACGGGGAGGGGGAAGGGGAAGCTGAGATGAAGTGAGAGAGTGGCATGGACATATATACACTACCAAACGTAAAATAGATAGCTAGTGGGAAGCAGCCGCATAGCACAGGGAGATCAGCTTAGTGCTTTGTGACCACCTAGAGGGGTGGGATAGAGAGGGTGGGAGAGAGATGCAAGAGGGAGGGGATATGGGGATATATGTATATGTGTAGCTGATTCACTTTGTTATAAAGCAGCAACTAACACACCATTGTAAAGCAATTATACTCCAATAAAGATGTTAAAAAATTTAAAAAAAGAATTCTGCTCCCTCTGAGGACCTGAGAGTATGCAGATGGAGGGTCTGGCAGAGCCCCCAGGACGGCGAGCCCACGAGTCACCCAGGACCCTCTGCCCTACACTCTGGGGTCTCTGCCTGCAGGGCTGCTCGTTCCCATGACCTCAGGGTTGAGAGACCCTCAGAGCCCCCCAGGGCATCACCTCCCTGTGCTTCCGCAGAGCCCTCTCTCCCCTCCTGCTTCCTGCCAATCGGGAGTGGACCGGGATAGGGGAAGCTGAGTGAGGAAAACGGAGCTTAGCTTAATAAGCAGGTGTTTCCGTGGTCCCCACGCCCTTCTGCCCACGGCAAGGTCACCACTGTCCTGTGAAGCGATGACCCCCAGGAGTGTCCTCCCCCATCCCGCTGGAGGAGGGGGTAGGAGAAACAGGCCAGTCTGTGGAAAATTCACCCAGTCTTCATGAGCGTAAATTTATGAGTGGAGGAACCCGCTTTCACAGACACTTAGTCAAAATGAAATTTCTCTCCTGTTGGGAACTTACACGGTAATGCAGCATGTAAAAATACAAACACACCTTACGGTGCTTTGAAATTTTTGACATATTGTGGTTTATTTTTTTATTCTCAATACCCATTTCGTACTTCATTTAGGACTCATAATTTTCCATTCTCTTTTCTTTTTTTAATTTTTATTTTATATTGGAGTAGTATAGTTGATTTGCAATGTTGTGTTAGTTTCAGGTGTACAGCAAAGTGGTTCAGTTTTATATATATATATATTCCTTTTTACATTCTCTTCCCTTATAGGTTATTAGAGAATATTGAGTAGAGTTCCCTGTGCTATATAGGAGGTCCTTATTAGTTATCTATTTTACATATAGTGTGTGTATCTGTTAATCAAAAACTAATTTATCCCTCCCCCGCCCCTCCCTTTCCCCTTTGGTAACCATAAGTTTGTTTTTTATGTCTGGAAGTCTGTTTCTGTTTTGTAAATAAGTTCATTTGTATCATTTTTTAGATTCCACATATAAGTGATATCATATGATATTTACCTTTCTCGGACTTACTTCTCTTAGTATGATAATCCCTAGGTCCATTCATTTTGCTGCAAATGGCATTATTTCATTCTTTTTTATGGCAAGGAGTATTCCATTGTATATATGTACCACATCTTCTTTATCTATTCCTCTGTTGATGGACATTTAAGTTGCTTCCATGTCTTGGCTATTGTAAATAGTGCTGTTATGAACATTGGGGTGCATGTGTCTTTATGAATTATGGTTTTCTCTGGATATATGCCCAGGAGTGAGATTGCAGGATCATATGGTAACTCTAGTTTTAGTTTTTTAAGGAACCTCCATACTGTTCTCCATAGTGGCTGCACCAGTTTACATTCCCACCAACAGTGTAGGAGGGTTCCCTTTTCTCCACACCCTCTCCAGCATTTGTTGTTTGTAGACTTTTTGATTCTCTTTTCTTGAAAGAACTCCCCCCAAATTTCAAACATGTCAGACATCATAAAACTTGATCCCACCTTTGGCATTAGGGATTATAGTTGACAAACTCTGGCCTGTTCCTTTCCTCAAGGTAAAGGAGACTCTGTTTCTGAGATAACAGAGACTCAGCACTAAGCCACGTCCAGGGACCCAGGAAGGAGCAGATAAAGTGTGTCACCAAATTAGAGTGAAGCCACAAAGCCCTCAGAAATGGTGGACTTGGAAGCATCCCTGAGCCTGAAATGATCTTTGTGTCTCATTTCTCTGTCTCTCCAGTTAGGCTAAGAGATGAGACCTGCTGTCACTCTCCCTTATGGGGGGCACGGAGAGGTGGATTTTCTCCCTGCAGTTCAGAAGGCAGGGGGACCTTGGGATGTGGCATCTTTGGGGACTGCATCCACCTGTTCTTTTTAAACTTGGTCCATTAAAGATGCTCAGCCAGCACCCTCCTCGCTCTTCACACACCACAGCTCATAGACTTTGGTCTTTATCATCCTTTGAAAGTTCCAGACTTCCACACTTCAAACTTTGTTTCCCTCACACAGAGGCAGGCAAACATTTGTTGAGGAAGTAATCCATTTTGTGGAGATATCTCTTTCAAAGTGTTATATTTTCTAAGACCTCTCCCTTTCTATTTATTTTCTGAGTTTGTTATTTGTTTTGGATGAGGGAGGATTTATAAGATTTTTAACGTGATTTTTAAATTATATTGTGATGCATGTTACTTTTGCAGAATTTGGAAAACATTCAGAATGTAAAGAAGAAAAAAATTTCCAATAATTCCACCTCCCAGAAACAAACCACTATTAAAATTTTTATATATATCCTGCCAGTCTTGTTTTATGCACGTTTATTTCTTTTGCAAGGTGTCATGGATATTTCTATACCATTTTATATCCTGTGAACATTTCTCAGGTCATAAGATATTCTTAGAACCCTAACTTGTAATGGCTGTGTGATATTCTGTAACAGTGCCGTGATTTCTTTAGTGTCTATTGTTGAATAGTGGCTTGTTTTCTTTTTTTCACGATTAGAAAGTATACTCCAATATCATCCTTGAATATAAATCTATATCTTCATCTCTGATTATTTCCTTATAATAGGTTTCAAAACATAAGACCATTGGATCAAAAGCATCCAATAAGGCTTATACTAGTCCTGACTGTTTACGTGTCTGCCAACCATGCAAGCTGGTGCCAATTTCATAGAACCCTTCTGAGTACTGTGCAGGATTATGATTATTTTTTAAATTTTTTTATTTTTGTGATTTGTTCATTATTATTTATTTTTATAACATGATAGATACCCAAAGTATCTTAATGTTTTCATTTCAATTATTTACTCACATGTGATGTTTTTAGGTATGTTTACTAGTTGTAAATCCTTTTTGTGAAGTTTTTTCATGCCATAAATTTATCCATTTTGTATTGAGGTAGCTTAAAAAATATAAGAGATAACTCTTCCTATATATTGGGGACATTTTAAATGCTGTTTAGGTAAGGGACTCACCTTGTAATTACCAATGCCAAGCCTGTACTAGGTACTTGATAAATGAGCATTTGATTTTATATCTATCTGAAAAATTTATTTTAAATCATGGAATTAAACTTCAGAATGCTGGAGTTTTGCTTTGTTTTGTTTAATAGCAATCACATCTACCTCTGTGTTGTAAAAAGCTAGGTATTAAATGTCAGATAAGAAGAGTGAACATTTTATAGGGAAATTCTATTAAATTGGATTTTCTAGAGAAGTGATTTAAATTAAAATTTCCTGATAAAATTTTTATCCATCTACAACTCTTTGTAGGTCTCACTTTTCCAGGGACTTTCAGAATTGGTATTAAAGCCATTACAGACAGGTAGATGATTGATAGATAGATAGATAGATAGAGAGATGATAGATAGATAATGGGTAGGTGATAGATAGGTGATAGATGATAGAGATGTGATAGATCATAGATGACAGATATCATAGCTAGATAGATGATAGATGATTGATAGATAGTAGATAGATAATGGGTAGGTGACAGGTGATAGATGATAGAGATATGATAGATCATAGGTGACAGTTGTCATAGATAGATGATAGATAGTATATAGGTGATAGATGATAGAGATTATGAAAGATGGACAGCTAGTTAGATGACAGATATCGTAGATAGATAAACGTATGGATAGATAGAGGTAGATGATAGATAATAGATGATAGGTAGATAGATAGATAGATAGATAGATAGATAGATAGATAGATAGATAGATAGTTTTCATCTCCCCACCCTTCCACTGAAACACAGGGTCATGTAAGTCTGCAGCCCACTCCCAGGACGGACAGGACTCGTGAGCCTCTGGGACTAGCAGGTTAGAGACACTAGGGCCAGGGTGCAGTTAGAGAGAGGTTTCTGCCGTGGCCCCTGCACAGGGGAGGGTGGCTGCAGAGGCCTGGCACGCCCCTCCCCTCGCTCCTTGTGTCCATCCCTAGGTACATTTGGTGTGATAAACTACATCAGGGCCAAAGCTCCTAGAAGATAGATATCTGGAAATTAATTGGCACCGACTTTTCTTCTAAGAAACATAAATGTCTTTGAGGAATCAGAGGGGTCTGTCCTTTTGAAAAAATGCTTTCTATGGAGAACCAACCATGTCTCATCCACCTTACATACACTGACCTCTGTTCCTCCCACTAGTATGTAAAGCAGGTTTCATTATCCCAGTGTTGTAGATGGGAAAATGCAGGGTTACTTGTTCAAGCTCCCCAGGCTAAGTGGCAGAGCCAGGAATAAAATGTAAATCTCCCCAGTGTCAAAGTCTGTGTTGTGTCACCCCAGCAGACTGCCACTTGGTGAACAGCTCACAGGTAGGGATTGTGTATAATTCCCCCACTTTCCTGTAGCATTTAACATGGTGCTAGGTGCATAATAGATGCACAGTAAGTATGTGTTGACTGGATCAGTGGGTGTGAGTAAATTCAACTAGTTGTTGAGCCAGACTCTGTCTTACTGTTTTGTGATCAAGAGGACTGCGGTGGAGGGGGGCATAAGAGAGGGGTTGGTGGGAGTAAAGGGCCAGGTGTCTGCTGGCTGCCCGCCCCTCCCTCCCCAGGGGCAGGAAGACTGGACCCCATTCAGCAACGTCACTAGGGTGGGAGCAGCCTCCCTCCCCCACTTCCTAGCCCAGGAACAGCACCTTCCTTTGCTCTAGGAGCTGTTTTCTGCTCCATTTCCTCTCCGAGCCCTCCGATCACCCCCAGAGTTCTCTGCTATCCTCCACATCATCCTAGCTGAAATAAAATATAACTGTGTCTGAAAGGTACAGAAATCAAAGCTCCCCTTGGGGATTTTTTTCTGTATCAACTGTCGAATTGAAAACCGGTGTGTCCTTGAAAAGATATGTATTTCGGGCCGCAGGGGTGCTAATTTGCAAAGGCCCATTACTCAAATAAAACATTAAAACAGCCTTCGATAAGCCAGTACGCTGGGCCTGTTTCCATTCCAGCACCAGCATCACCAACATTTCCTGTCAAGCTTCAGAGCCCACAGTCAAGATTTATCGATTGATATTTGGACTTAACTAACACACTTTGATTGGGTGGCTGCATTGTGAGCCCAGCTGCAGTGTTCCACTGTTTGCAGGTTTCTTATTCCTGTCCTTGGAGCTAACGTAGAGGAAGATGGGGTTTTGAAGCATCTTCCCGGGTGTTCAGTGTGAAAACTGCTATGTGGCTAGCACACTATTCACGTATGGACTAATTTATAGGCGGATAGCCTTTCAGCAGGTGTGATATTCGCTGTGAACAGCTTTGCAATGCTTTCTACTCAGATTTTTAAAAAATTAGAAATGTCTTCATTAGATATGTTTTAATGTCTTCAACAAAGGACAGAAAAAGCGTAGAAAAAAAGAGGAGATATCATTGTTAGCCATACCAGCTAGAGAGAGGTAGAAAACATTCCGCTGGGTATTCTTTCAGTCAAAATTTGGACTTTCATAGGCTTCGAATTTATGCTTTATGCTATAACTTAAATATTCACATACAATCTGTAGCTTTGGTAAACATTTCCAAATAACTTACATAATATTGTGTCCTGAGGATATAATGTGAGTTAACTGACCAGTCTCCTGTTACCATTTACGTAGATTGTTTCCATTGCAATGAGTAATGCTTTAACGATGATTTTTCTATAAGACCTTTGCAGGGGGGTGGGAGAGAGGACCACTTCCATAGGTGATCTCCCCTGCCGTGGAATCACTGGGTAAACAGTCGTGAATGTTTTGATCGCTGTTGTGAAACAGCTTTTCAAAGCTGGAGCACATACACAAAAAGGAGGCACCTGGATGACTCTTTGTCCTGCCTGATGTTCATATTGGTAACTTATGGACTCAGCTGTTGACCCTAAAAGAGATGGGATAGCCATCAGTTCTCCAGTCAATTCCAGATTTCTGGCTAAGCCCATCTAGGGTCGGAGGTCTGAGGTTTGAATACATCAAAGAATACCACTTCGCTTTAGGACAGGAGATTTGGAACACTTGTTTCCCCTCTATGTTTTAAGTTTTCTGTAATGGTGTAAGATAATTTAAAATATTTTTAAAGGAAATGCTGCACATTAGGTCTTCGCAAAACAATGAGAAGGCATATTTATTTTGTTAATTCTTAGAGTTTCTTATGGCATATTGGTTAAAAGAGTATAAGAATATCCACCTTACCGATAACCGGGATGATTCCTTACCAAACCCTTCCGGGAAACCGGGAAAGGTAATTATAATTTAGAGTAATTACCGCATACTGTTGCACCTGTAGAATTAGAGGCCATTATCCCGGAATCTTGGACGGGTTCATTAATGAATCGGCAAATAAAGCGCATGATGAATTACGAAGCACAGTGTCATTATCATTTTATGATAAAGCATCTTGTTCTGGGCGACGTTACATTTTCATAATGAAATAGTGACTGACTTTCTCCAAGCCTTAAAGGAACTCCCAGTCTCTTTCAGATGGAAGAGAGAACAAAGGGGGTGGGAGTGCGGGAGGGACAGAGGAGAAGCACAGGCCTCTTTAAGGGAGAACACGCTGGGGTGTGGGAAGCACGTGAGGACCCAGTCCGGCCCAGGGCTGTCCTGGGTGGATGCAGAGGTGAGCTGCACCTTGCGAGACTAGCTTCCCCTACACCAGCAGCGGAGAGAGGTGTGCTTTGAGCTGATTCGGGCCAGTAGGAGCTACAATTTTGTTTTCTATCTTTTATTTATTTATTTATTTTTGTAAATTGCATGTCATTTCTCATCTCATTCCCTGACCGCCAGGCTGCCCAGTGCCAGGGCTCCCCATCACAACTGGAAACCCTGCGTGAAGCAGGAGCTGAAATTGCTTTTTGAGGGGGGCCCAATTTCATGCTGCATGGGAAGCGGCAGCTCGGAGATGAGCTGGAAGGCCACGCTTGTGAGGAATGAAATGTGATGAACCTCAGACTTTTATTGACATGCGGTGCAGAGCTGGCAAGAGCAGCTGGTGTGGCATCTTCTTAATCCCATGTTCTCGGGGTGGGAGTCTGACCCAGTCCTTTCTGTTAGAGATGATACATACTTATTAGGTGATGCAGCTTAAAAGAGAGGAAAGAGTGTGCCCAGCGTCAGACACGATCACAACCGAACCTTTCTTTTTATTAAAATGAATACAGATCATTTCACTATGACAGCCCATCCACCAAAAGGGAGCTTTATTAAGTGGTGGCCTTCGTTCTCTCCATGGAAACAGGCAGGTTCATGCCTGACCGCTTGTTGGGGAGGAGAGGTGCGGGCACCTGTGGAACATGTTATGGGTTTTGAGAACACCACCCTGGAGTCCTGGGTCGTCTGCGGTTCCACTAATTAGATTCATCCTCCCGTTCTCCTCCACAAAATCAATTGCAGACAACATCCAGTCTCATTTTCCACGGTACATTCCTGTGAGATGGAGCTGTCCTCCCAGCCCTTTCCTCCGCTCCACCGCCTTGTGGGCCGAGGGCTTTAAGAGTGAGGGAATACTCAGGATAGTTACATTATAAGCAATGTAATTCTTCCAGATTTTTTCCAGGAGGCTCTGCCACTTGTGAGAGTCGGAGGGATCTTGTGTATTTAAGGCAGACTGTTGTTGCTATTTTGGTTGAATATTTGTTCTTTAAGCTACTCCTTATGTAAACCACTGTTGCATATGTATTCTGTTATTTTAGGGGAGAAGTGGTGACAAAGAAGGGAAGATCTCTTTGCTTGTGAACACGTGTATACGATGTGGATGGTCTACATACACATTCACATATATACCTATACATCATTTCTCTCTCTCTCTCTCTCTGTGTGTGTGTGTGTGTGTGTCTCACACACACACATACACACACACTGAGTGCTGCTACATGGTTGATTGATTCCCACTGGATATGACCTCAAAAGACCTGATTCTACCAATTGTTTGTTCTGTTTTTCTGGAGTCACTGATATTCTCTGAGCCTAAATTTCCTAAAAGGTAAAACACACATAATATCTAGTTCAAGGGACTTATGTGAGAATCAAAATCCAGTGAATCATTTTAAATTGATTTATAAATTTGTGTCAAGTTCTAGAACCCTTTCTAATACTCATATGCAAGGATCAATCCCCATTATGTGTTTGGGGCACTTTTATCAATCCTTGAACTGAGCTTGCTTGTATTTGTCCTATTTGAATGTCATTCTTTGGGTTCTTTCCATTTTTTCCATTTGCCGAGATCATTTTGAGTCGTCACGTAAGTTCATCATCAATATTAACTGCGTGTCCTCATCTGCAGAGAAACATTTTAGGGCTTGTTGAGAGACGAGAACAGTAAAAGATGGATTGGCTTTCCTAAAACACCCCTGGTCAGCAGGCTGTCCCTTTGATGCTCTCCTGTTTTATCCACATCAAGTTAGATTTTGTTGTCTGGCTTTCTGTGTCCTCCCAGGCATCTGCCCACGCCTCTGTCCCTGGTGCTGACCACGTCTTGACCCTTTAACTCAGGCTCTTTCCTCCTCTTCAACCTCTGTCTACTCCCCACCCTCTACCACACTTAGGGTCCATCTTCAGTTGTGTGTCCTTCACGAAGCCTCCTCTCGTCTCTCCCTTCTTGGTTCTTCAATTACTTTTAAAGGTGACCGTTTGACAACTATTAAACAATTAATGAGCTAACTGTTTTATCTTACCAACCAGACTGTGAGCAACTCTGGGCAGAGCCAAGTCTTAACTAGCTCCGTATCTCCTTTATAACGTCCGCCACTGCACTAAGCATAGTACAGGTATTTTACTTATTATTTGAGTGATAGACAACTCCTACCTTCAGGAAGTTTGTATGCAAATAAATATCATAAACCCCATACTATAAGCACTGTACTACTTTATATTCTGTCATTGATTACTTTGCAACTGATAAAAAATGGGCTCTTTCTCATAGACAACTGTTTCTCCCTCTTGGTCTACACCACCTTCTAGTCTGCTTAAGTATGTTCTACATGGAGTACGTGTTCCGTAAAAATATTTGTGGCCCAGGTCTTCACATTTTTAATAAGCTCCATATGTGACACCAGTGGACACGCCAGAGTTAGAGAACCATGACAATCTGTTCATTATGTCCTAGGCTGCAAGTAGGGATGTTTGAGAGAGTACTGGTTCTATTACAGATATTTAGTAAACACTAAGCATTTGTTTCTTCACTGACATAATATTATATGATAAGTTATTTTAAAAGTGCCTATGTATCCCATTAAAGTAAGCTTGTGTTAAAAATAATTCCTGCTTGAGCCAAGATCCACTGATGAAAGCTCAAATCAAGACTCTAAGAGCAAAACTTTAAGGAGAAACAGGATATTTGCATAGGCTCAATGCATCCTTTCCCAATGTATATTAACCACTGTGTTAGTTTTAACAAATCACAAATTCTATGCTATTCCTCTCTCCAAGAAGTGGAGCTTAATACCCATCGCTTTGAGTGTGGTCTGGTCATGGGGACTATCTTATAAAGGGAAACATTGTAACTTTACAGTTACAGTAAAGTAACTGGAGAAACCCGACAGATACCACCTTACCAAGTGACCAAAGTTGACATCACAAGTAATGTCATGTGGATTTCATGTTCCCCCGATACAATGCAATAAAAAGGAACATCAGTTCTGTGGTGTCCTTACTCAGTCTAATCATGAGGAAATATCAGACAAACCCAAATGCAGGGACATTCTACAAAATATCCGGCCACTACAGTCCAAAGTCATGAAAGACAAGGAAAGACCAAAGTACCATCACAGATTAGAGGAGACTTAGGAGACAGGACAGCTAAATGCAGGGGGGCGGGGAGGGGATGGTGTCCTGGACATCAGTGGGAAGGCCGGGGAAATAGGAACACAGTCTGTAGGTCGGTTAGTGACATTGTACCAACGCTATGTCTTAGTTTCGATTATGGCACCATGGTTTTAAAGGATGGTAAAGTGAAAGGTTTACAGGAGCTCTCTGTATTATCCTTGCCACTCTTAGTTTCATTCCATCTTCCAATAATGAACTTTCAATGTTACCTGTGGAGCAAAAACATTCATCTTCTCTAACCCTTTTCTCTGGATAAAATCTGAGTAAATCACTTGTACCCCAATGACACTAACAGAATAAGAGAGATCCAGGTGAGTTTTAGCTCTGTCACCTACTGTGTCTGATTTTCAGTTCTCTGGCTAATTATTAATTTTGCCTTTTGGGCATAGCTGTGTATAAGGAAGTAATGATGATTGTTTTAGCATTCCAAATTACGTCCTAAATAGAGAGATCTGCACATACTGAAGTGAAGTTGATTCCAAGAGGGTTTTTTTCCCCTATTTTTCATGGTACTCATGTGCAAATGGGGCACAATACTGTCCCACTATATTAAAGGGATTTGAGTTATAAAGGGAAGAAAGATGGCATGTTTGGGAAAAACAGAAAATGCTAATTTCTCTAAGCAAAATTGTTAGCCTTGTGATTGTAAGGATTGGGGGTCATGGAATTATAACCTATGAGTCAGAAGGAACTAGAGGAGTTCTTCTGTCTGCCCATCCAGCCTAGAAATCTGTTTTTCAGTATTTTCTGCCCAAATATTCATTTAGCACCCTCTTTAAGTATTCACTGTGACAGGAGCACACTATAAATAATAGTGTCTCGAAATATGAGGCACATTCCATCAAGACACATCTCAACAGTTAAATTTTGGCTGTACATAAATCTGCAATTTCTGTCATCCTGGAAGCTCTACCTACTGGTTTTACTTATTTGCTCTGAAAGAGTCTTCTATTTGAAGAGAACTGTGGTACCTGCCCCAAGTTGAAGTGCAGGCTCAACATCCCCAGTCCCTTTCTGCTTCCTTCTATAACACAGTCTCTTGAAAGAGTGTTTATTAACATCCCCCTTTGAAAGTGCTTCCCAGAACTGAACACGATCTGGATCATCATCAATCAGTGTGCCATACATCTGTACATATCAGAATCGAGAGATAGATACACACTCGGAGCACCTATAAGGAAAAGACCTGTAAGGTGTGCTGCAGGTGGCTGTATCAGGACAACTGATCTCACTTTGTTAAATAATTCTGAAGGCTGGTTGAAACAATCCCCCTTTGAACCATTTCTCAGCCTTATACCTAAATAATGCAATAATGTAGCTATACAGGGAGTCCTCATCAGCATACGGAGACTAGGGAGATATTACTTGGTGCATTTACGTACAACTAAAATATGCTCTATGAGACTCTGCCCCGAAAGTGCAGAAAAGAATGCTGGCAGATTCTAGCTACTCAGTAACGGTAAGTCTGTCCACCTCCTTAATCTCTCTGTCTTGAGCAATAGTACCATTCACTCCTTCATCTCCTGCAGTCTGCTGGAGCTAAGGAAATGCTGGAGCTTATGTGTCTGTTGCTGCCTGGTGCTGGCGTTCCAGGGGCCTTGGCTCTGAAGAGCACTGATACAGTTGCACATGTTGTTGAGCCCAAGTTCTCCCTCAGACTATGCATCATCTGTTCCGTTAGCTGTGTCCACTTTCCGCTCGTATCTCCCTCAAAACCCCCTTGATCTTTTTACCTGTGGAAACAGTATCTGACTATTTTATCATCTGGCTATTTCAATTAAATTACATTAAAAAAAGCATACAGTAGGTTAAAAATGATCACTATATCACTCCAACTTTCTTCCATCCCCAGAAGGTTAATTGAAAGGCAGCCATCTTGGTGACGTTTAGACAAATGAGGATAATTATGTGTTCTCCAGCTCTTTGAGAGGTTAATTGCTTAGATGTACGAAGTCTTGAAGAACAAAGAAGGAATAAATCAGAAGCAGGACCATGATCTGATAGTGTAATTTGGTATATTCATGTACAACTCAAACAAATAAACCTCTAATTAGATGAACTCATTCAGCTGCACGGACACACTGCCGGTGTACCAGGGTTGGCACCCCAAATCTACACACTTCATTCAGAGGCCCCGAGAGGGAGGGTGAGTGCTGAGGCTATGCAGAATTAAAGAGGGGGCTCCCAGGGTATGGGGGCTTGCATAATGGAATTGTACTATGTTATTAAATATAAACACCTCTAAGTAGATTTACACCTTTTACCTCTGAATTGGAGACTTGACTTCTGCTGGCCTCCTCAAGTACAATATCTCTTCTTAAGGAGGCATCATTTTCGACATCTAGGGAGAAGGCAAGGAAGTAGCATGAAAAACTCACTCTAAAAAGCAGGAAAGGGCACCTGTGCCTGGTCGGGGGAAGAGGGCTGAGAGCCCAGGGGCTCTGCTATTCGAATCCTTTACTGGTTTTTCATCCACTCGTATTCTGGGTGCTGGAAAGACTGGGAGTGCAGATGGGGTCAAGTGATCGACTCTAACAAGATATGTACAATGTGCTCCACATTTTTTTTTTCCTTTTTATCAAAGCAATCCATGCACAAGGTAAAATAAATGGTCTGTTTACTCCCGACTTATAAGATGGAACTGCAAGCACCTGGTCAGCCTTTTAGCATCCTTCTCTCCTTCCCTCTCCCAACCTCTGTCGGTGAATATTAACCCCACTGACTTTGCCTTCCATTTTGTAATCGCATTTCACGTTATGTGCTTTGTCTCTAAGTTGATTCTAAAGATTTCAAGCCAATAAAGAGTATCTTCCTTATAGTTTTGTAAATGGTGTTTTTCTGTAGGGTGACTTTCCTTCTTGATGGCTTCAGTGTGATAGTCTCTGGCCACTTGAAATGTTCTTATCAAATGGTCAAATGGATTGTCTTTTCCTACTCTTTGTCAACTGCTAAGTTTATTCCACATTTCAGTTTGTTCCGTATTTGAACGTTTTCAGTTTTGCTTGTCTATTGTTGAGTTTCTAAATGACTTTCTTTTTTTCTAAGAAAATAAATATATGCATTTTCAGCAGATCCTTAATGCCTTCCATTTGTCTCCATATTCCATTCAAAACTTGGAATCTGCTTATTCTTCATAAAGGCATTTTTGGGGACCCACTGGCTTCTGGCTTTTATTTGGACCACCTGTCTTCTAAGCCTGTCATACTGCTGTTAATTTAAGACTTATCTCCATTAGTTCCTAGTTTAATTACACCATTTTTTTCATCCCACATTATCCTTTTTCTTTTTTTTCATCTTTATTTAGTTCTAGGCAGCCTTTCTTTGTTTCAACCCTAAGTTGGCTTTAGTACATATTCTAGTAACTTCCTCAAGAAATGTATATGTGAGTTAAATTTTCTGGGTCCTTGAATGTATACCTGGCTTTTTTACCCTCTCATTGCATGTAGAAATTTGGTTTTAAAAATCATTTTGCCACATTTAGCTTCTTTCATCCTGGATTCAAAATAAGAAAACTGCCATCAGCCAAGTGTTGATCTTTTGTAGAGGACCTAATATATGTGAGCAGGCAAAGATGTTTACTTTTCTTCAGAAGACTTCAGAATATTGCTTTAGTCTTGATCTTTGACATACATGATTTATCTGTGTATAAGTCATTTTTTATTTGTCCTGCTGGGTAGTTAGCCAATTAACTTTCTGGAAAATTTTCTTCCATTATTTGTACAATAATTTCCTTTTATATACTTTCTCCCTTAATTCTGTAACTTTCATGGGTCAGTGTTGGACTCTTGGGTTGACTCTGTGTGTGTGTGTGAAAATTTTACAGTACTCGCTATATAAAAGGAACTATTCTAACCAAACCACTTATAGTAACTCATTCATCTTTACAATAATCCTAATTCAAAGATAAAGCAATTGAGGCACAAGAGCTACAGAGAATATTCTAGGTCTCAGCTGTTAAATGGTGGACAGAATTCTGTCTGTTCTCTTAACCCCTTCAGGGTCCTGCCACCCCACACACATTTTCTTTTTCTTTTCTGTTTTTCTTTTTTTACTCTCTCACTTCGTCCCAGCTTACCCTTCCCCCTCCCCATGTCCTCAAGTCCATTCTCTATGTCTGCATCTTTATTCCTGTCCTGCCCCTAGGTTCTTCAGAACCTTTTTTTTTTTTTTTTTTTTAGATTCCATGTATATGTGTTAGCATACAGTATTTATTTTTCTCTTTCTGACTTACTTCATTCTGTATGACAGTCTCTAGGTCCATCCACCTCACTACAAATAACTCAATTTCGTTTCTTTTTATGGCTGAGTAATGTTTCATTGTATATATGTGCCACATCTTCTTTATCCATTCATCTTTCAATGGACACTTAGGTTGCTTCCATGTCCTGGCTATTGCAAATAGAGCTGCAATGAACATTGTGGTCCATGACTCTTTTTGAATTATGGTTTTCTCAGGGTACATGCCCAGTAGTGGGATTGCTGGGTCATATGGTAGTTCTATTTTTAGTTTTTTAAGGAACCTCCATACTGTTCTCCATAGTGGTTGTATCAATTTACATTCCCACCAACAGTGCAAGAGGGTTCCCTTTTCTCCATACCCTCTCCAGCATTTATTGTTTGTAGATTTTTTGATGATGGCCATTCTGACTGGTGTGAGGTGATACCTCATTGTAGTTTTGATTTGTGTTTCTCTAATGATTAGTGATGTTGAGCATCCTTTCATGTGTTTGTTGGCAATCTGTATATCTTCTTTGGAGACATGTCTATTTAGGTCTTCTGCCCATTTTTGGATTGGGTTGTTTGTTTTTTTGATATTGAGCTGCATGAGCTGCTTCTTTATTTTTATTGCTCTATGTTCTGAAAGATTCTGTCTCATACCTTATTAACTTCATTTTAATACAACAATATTTTAATTTCCATGGGCTTGTTATTGTTCCTGATGATTAGTTTTTCATAGTATCTTAATTTTATTAGTATAGTATCTTAAATCTTAACTCTCTGAGATTACAAATTAGAGTTGCTTAGAAACATACTTTCTCTTTTATTCCCTGTTTTTTCTGAAGCCAGTTCTCTTTATTTATCTTGGCATTTGTGTTTTTTTAATTATATTGATTTTCTTTTTGTAATTGTCGTATATGCTTAATGGGACATCCATGGTTATGAGGGGCTGGATTGATATTGCAGGATAACAAGAGTGGGTTTTCTTTGCTACTGCAAAGGTAGATTTCTTTCCCATTAGCTTTCTCCACAGAATCCAAAGTTCCAGGTGCTGCATGTGATTAAGCTAATTTACTGGCAGGTCACACATTTGTTAATACAGATATGGAACTGACCTTTAGTGTTAGGACTCCCACTACCAGAATAGGGCAAGCTCCCTGGCAGCTTGTTTAATTTTTTTAAAGAGAAACAATTTGTTCTATTTGCCAAGCCTAATACCAAGATGCTTGCATTCTGTGTGCACAGGGAAGTGTGCAGGAGAGGTTCAGGAACCAATTAGCACAATTGCTTTGCGGGTGAAAAATCTACTTTCTCCGTTTTCAGCCCCATTTCTATCCCTGCCCTCCGTAACTCTGCCTTCAATCCCAAACCACTGTGGAATTCTGCTCAGCAAGCTCACACATCTGCTGAATCCCCTGAGGTGTGGCTTCTGCTCTTGTGCTCATCCTTCTCCCTGCTTCCAGGAATGTGTTGACATTCCTGCTCCGCCAGATGATCCCTCTCCTATTTTCTTTGATCTTGTGTGACTGTTGCTTTTATGTTTTCTTCATTATCATTTTAATGGGGTGTCAGGAAGGAGAAGAAACCAATGCTTGTGCTTAGTGAGATCACCTTGATTCAGAAGCTCCTAGGTCAGGTTCTCCTAGCTTGTCCAAGAGATCGATCCCTCTCATTCTATATGTTATTAAATAAATATGCTCTGGACACAGGTCTTAGAAGTGCTTTTCCCGTGCATCAACTAAGCCTGGATTCGACCAGTGAAGTTATTCAGCCCCTGCATGAAAACCTTTCTGCATCTCACTGTCTACTCCAACATAAAGCCCAGTCTTGGTGCGTGACACAAGCGCTTCTCACTCCAAGCCCCCCCTCCATCTTTCCCCGCTTCGACATCCATGGTCCAACTTGAATTGCATGGTTTCCCAAGACTACGCTTGCCTCCGTGTCTCTGATCATATGCCTAGAACACACCGACCCTTCCCCACCTCTTCCCCCGACTAACAGGGTCCTCCTTCGTGGATCAGGCAGCAAATCATATTTCAGGAAAACCGGCGTGACTGCCACACCCAGGAAGGGCAGGCAAAGTGCTTCAGTCTGTGCTTCTGAAGAGCACAGACTCTTTTTCTGTCTGTCTGTCTCTCAATCTCTCTTTTTCTCTATGTTTTTAGATCATTCACCACATTTATTTTAGTCAATTTGTGTGTGTCTGTCATTCCCTAAGCAGGTCAGGTCATGGACTCACTGTATCCGTTGAGGTTGTATTTGGCTGCAAGTAACCAAGCCCAAATACTGTATGGCTGAACCAGATTGGAGTTGATTTTTCTCAGAAAAAGATTCTGAGGGTGTGCTTTGTGCAGAGCTAGGCAGAGCCTTTTTTTTTGTGTCATTAATGTCCCAGATACCATCCTATTTTCCTCTATGCCACCTAGAGTCTATAGTTTTTTTTACTAACTCTTGTAATTTCCTGGTCTCAAAATGCCTGCTCCAAATCCAACCTTTATCTTCCCTCTAGATCAGAACAAAAACAAGGAAGGAAGGGGGAGAGTGGTAGCATCCGTGTATGGAAAGTAGAAATTCATATAAAATTCAGATACATTGAACAAGAATGCCAGAATTCCTTGGCTGACTTCTATCTACTTCTCATTAGACAGAATTGAGTTATGTGGTCATCTCTGGCTGCCAGAAAGTCTGGGAAGATGAGTGCTTTAGCTAGGCACATCACCAGGTGGGGCAACACTGGGATTCTCTCAGGAAGAAAGGGGTAAGGATATTAGGAAGCAGTTAGCAGAACCTAGCACAGTGGTTGCTTATTTTTATACCTTCTTTACTTAGCACAGCATCTGGCACGTAGCAGGCACTCATTCAATATTTATAGAAAAAGATGTTGATTTTAAGTCATGGAACGAACCTGGTTCTACAGGAGAGGGAAGTTGAGCTCCGAAGAGCTTAAATGACCTCACAAAAATCCACTGTTATGTGGGGCAGAGCTCTGAGAAGTTCTAGGGAGAAAACGAACCTGACCCTCTCGCATCCTTCTTGCAGGGAGTTTGGTTTGCATTCTAATTTATGAAACTAATATGGTATGATAAGCTAGAATAATGAATCCTGTGGGCTTTCTAGCTTGAATTTAAGATTCTTATTATTGGGTCACAACAATTTCCAGCCAGAGGCACATGACTCCTATTTTCACGCTGAAAACAAATCACTCAGAGACTACCCTTCAGATGTGTCTGGCTCCCTCCCTGCTGGCCTTTCATTATTTCTAGCCCAATAAAAGAGAATGAAATTTCCATTTCTTTAGGAAAATAAAAACAAATTACAGTAAACCTTAACAAGAAGAAGAAGGTGGTGGCCTGTCACCACTCCACTTCCTCAAATGGGTTATTTGATTTTGCTTAATTGTTGGTGAAATTTTCTCAAATTGGCAATTATAATCTGGAGCTGATTGCTTACCCAGGTAATTTACAGATATCTCATTTGGCAAGGATGCTTCATAACACTTCCCATGAAGTATGGTTTCATCATCTTTCAGCTGAATTTTCCTTTTTGTATATAGTCTTCATTTGGAGGATGTTATTACTTTTGCCCACAGGAAGTTTAGGTGCTAATTCTGTTAGCTGCATGTTTCTGATGAAATCAAGTGGTTGTTTTTTTACAATCTGTTTTAATCATTTAGGGTCCCAGTAGAAATGATTAGCTGTTCCCTGAAGCAAACTGAATAATCAGGTTGAGATAGAAATTTATCAAAATTAGTTGCAGAATAGTAACAATAAGTTACACTTTTTTGGTCCTGATGAGGGATTTTATGAGGTAACTGCTAGGCTGTCTCCCTCTGCCTTCTACTTTTTTTTTTTTTTTTTTTTAATTTATTTATTTATTTTTGGCTGCATTGGGTCTTCATTGCTTCGCGTGGGCTTTCTCTAGTTGCGGCGAGCGGGGGCTACTCTTCCTTGCAGTGCGCGGGCTTCTCATTGCAGTGGCTTCTCTTGTTGTGGAGCACGGGCTCTAGGCACGTGGGCTTCAGTAGTTGTGGCACACGGGCTCAGTAGTTGTGGCTCGTGGGCTCTAGAGCGCAGGCTCAGTAGTTGTGGCACATGGGCTTAGTTGCTCCGTGGCATGTGGGATCTTCCCGGGCCAGGGCTCGAACCTGTGTCTCCTGCATTGGCAGGCGGATTCTTAACCACTGTGCCACCAGGGAAGCCCTCTGCCTTCTACTTTTAACACAGTTTCCCTACCCACTCTCCTTGTCAACCTCATCTGAAATCAAAGTTTAATTGTCCTGATTTGTTCTTGTACTCTGTATTAGGATAGAGTTTATCCAGTAGTCCAGCTGTTTTCAAGATAATTAGTCAAGAATTCAACCTGCTATAAAATAATCCTTCTGGGCAAAGATCTGGGAACTGAGGACATATTCTCCAGGGAAACCAAATTCTCCACCACTTGTAAGAGTCACAGATTTTCTACCTCAAGTCAAACACTGTGAATTGAACTATCAAGTCAAGGGTTTGAATTATAAAGCACAGTTTCCATTGTTGATAAGTATCTGCTTTAGGAAATTTTTATTATTTCCATTTGGCGGGACCTTTAAAGTCTATGGGAAAAAGTTGATTCAAAGTCAATTTTAATGCAGTAGTCAATGGGCATTTTTGTTTAATTAAAAAACTTAATTCATTTGAGTAGTAGAAGGCATCTTTGTGCATAAATGTTGATGGTGTCTGCTTTGTTTAATAATTCATTCAGCAAACATTCATGGAGCCCCTATTATGAGCCAGCAGCCATCCTAGCCATCTGGGATGAAGTCGTGAATAAGACTTACTGCATTCAGGAAGTTTACAGTTTAGGAGGGATGACGTTTCTGTGGTTTCTTTCCTGTAGCAGTGAAAACATTTTCCTCGGGTGCATAGTTTACGAATTTTCTGGTGAGGTGTCCAGCTGGCTCTGGGTCTCAGCGTGAATAGGGGGTGACACAGTCAGGCCCTTCTTAATACATCCTATGAGTCTCATCTGTCCTCTGGGCTCCATGCTGTAGCTTAGAGGGAACCCAGCCAAGCCCCCAAGACAGCTAATCTTATAGATGCAGGAGATGAGGGGCAATGGATACTGATCACCAGCACCTAATTACTGCACTCATCTTCTGTAGAGTAACTGTAGTTCTGGACATGTCCAACCTTTGCCCACTTTCTTGGACAACAGCAGCTCCCTCCTTTGGTAGCATCCCGACCAGGGGAAGAGGAGCAAAGTGCGAACCTGATCTTCCTATTGAACTTCAGGTTCTTGAATTTTCAGGTCTGCTAACATTGCTTGCAGTAAGTGATGCTTTTCTTCTGCTGCTTTTGATTGAAGAACACTAGAAATCAGTCGGGGAGCAGGTGCTGCATTGTGTTAGATTAACGCTGATTGAATTCTTACACAGCCAAGCTGATTGAAGCACGTGTTCTGCAAGCTTATGATTCTGCCAACACTAGGTTGCAACCAGGAGGGTAGTTTGCCATATCATGTCCCTTAATCAACACCCGCCAATCCATCGATACTGTCAGTGGGAACTGAGATTCCTCGGCCCACTCTGTGCAATGACACCCTAGGCTGGCCACCAAACACAAAAATGGGTCTCTGGAGGAAGAGGAGAGTCGGTTTCAAATTCTGTTTCCTTGTCATGCTGAGTAGATGAACATTTAAATCATGAAAATAATCAGATGCTCATCAGACTTGGTAATGACACTGGATGGACATGGGCTTTCTTCTCCATTTAACAGCATCCAATTTGCTAACAGAATAAAAAAATCTGAGTTATTGGCACAAAAAGCTTGAAACTCCCCTTGGATGTGCACCAGGTGCTGCCCTGGGATGGTCTGGCCAGCACCAAACGGACGTGGAGGAGATGCTAAATGACCGTTACCTGACATTTTCAAAATGCGCCTTATGTCAGCTCCGTGACACTTCCCAGGCTGTGCTGCTGGGAAAGGAATGGAGTTGGTGGCTGGGAGAAATAACTCACAGGTGGGCGCAATTGCACAAAGGACTCAGATAATCCTGTGAAAATCAACAGACCGTTTTCCGCAAGGAATCACTTAGTCTTAAATTGGCTCAGAGGGTCCCCAGCAGGCTTATGAGCAGTTCTGGCTGGAGAACAGCTACATGAGGGATAATTACTGGTGAGAAAAATAGCTTCCCGCCATGGAACGCATGCTGGCCCGTCCTTCCTTCCTCCCTTCCGCCTTTCCTTCCTTCCTTCCTTCCTTCCTTCCCTCCTTCCTTCCTTCCTTCCTTCGTATTTCACATATTCACATGTTCTTCATCAATTATATATTGTGTAGCATATAAAATAACCTTAGCAGTAAAGAATTATTTGTGCCTCAGTTTTCCTTATATTTAAATGGGGATTTGATAGCACCTTTCACGGGGTTGCTGTGAGGCTCAAAGGACTAATCTGTGCGGAATGGTGTCTGCCGCCTGGGGAGCCCTGTACGAATGTTCAACCTTATTCGTGCTCTGAAGAGAGGATGGACCAACCTGAGAAGTTCTGTAATGCCGACTCCCCGTGTTGTCTTTGTACAGATGTATCAATACTTCTCCACATGGAGGCCTCACGATTCCCTATGGCATCTCCCTCTAAACAAACAGTTGCTCTCCAGCTGTCTTACAGCAGAGACCAAACTCCTGCCGGGCAGGGCTTGAGATGAAGCTAGACCCATCATCACCCCCATGCCACGGCCCTTGTCTCTCTTTCTCCATGCCATAGCCCAGAATCCAGCACTGTGCCTGGTATACACACACCTGTGCACACACACGCACACACACACACAAACACGCCATGCACACGTCGTGTTTGAATGAATGATTGAGTAGATACGTGCATAACCAGTAGAAGGAGGAAAGAATGGCCTGGTCTACTGCTCACTCCATTTCTCTACCTCTGCCTCAAGCACTGGCGCTCAGAGAATACGGAAGTCCATCACTCCACACGAGGATCTCGCTCTTATCTGTCCTCTGACGCACCCCGGCAGTGATGCTATTATACTCAGAGGCATTGGGCGAGCCCAGTGCGTTGTCTAGAGCACTGGTCCTCAAGTTGTGTCCATCATGGCAGCACCAGTATTACTTGGGGACTTGTTAGAAATAGTCCTCAGGCCCCACTCCAGTCCTGCTGATGCAGAAACTCTGGAAGTGGACCCAGCAGTCTTGTGTTAACAGGTCCTCCAGATGCTTGCGATGCTCACTGAGCCTTGAGAACCACTGGCTTCAGTGGAACCTAACCCCACATTCTGACTGATAGTCTGAGCCCTGGGCCAGTGTGATCCCGTGTTGTTGCCTGGAAGGCCCAGGAAACATGCCTAGACGGCTGCTTCCGTTTATAAACCAGTCACACATCACAGGACACATTCTTTTCTCTCAGCGGGAGATATGAACACTCCCACAAGTAACTCATTTTCCCTCAAATGTTTGCTGGAGGCACTCTGCAAATTTTAATTCTCCCTTAACTCCTCTATCAAGTTAGCTGAGCAAAAGGAAACTGCCCCCTTCCATTGAGGGAATGTACGTAGCTTCTCTCATGAGATAAAAATCCTTTTAAATTTGAGCAACTTGCACGAGGTCTCACAGGTAAGTAAGTGGATGAGCTGAGTTTCACTGTAGGTCTTCTGACCCCATAGACTCTGTTGTCAAATTCTGTGATTCTGCTCCTCATGCCTCATGATACCCACTTGCTGCCTTCCAGAATCTGGTGGTTAAATGACATTTCATGAAATGAACCATCGCGGCCACATAGAGCTGAGAAAATTTTCCCCTGATCTGTCCCTGGCTCTGAGTCTACTTTTGAATGAGGAAAGTTGCACGCGTTTCTTTTTCTCTTCCAATACCCCTAGCTAGGGAGAGGATCGTCGGTTTGCCTCCTAGAATCACACTTGTATCAATACAGAAACGTCGTTGCCCCACTCTGCAGAACCAAACCATTGCTGTTAACACCCAGATTTGGACTGTCAGCCATCCAGACATCTTTGCTCTTCATAAACTCGTCATTCCAAATCAATGAGAAAAACAAAGAGGGGTCTGATCCCAAGTGAGAAGCCTCACCACATAATCCAGTGAAAATCCCAAAGTAACAGTCAAATTACCCTTCACAATTTAAATGCCTTTATTGAGTACTTTCTTGGTATATTCTGAAAATAGGCCTAGAAATGTATTAAAAAGTAATTATGGAGACCTACCTTACTGCAGCCTCAGCATTTATTACACATTGTGTATAATCCATGGGACAACTCAGGAGCTCAGAGAACAGCCGACTCATTTTACTAACACTTTCTTTTTCAAATGTACGAAAAGGAGCTCTTTTTCACATATCAAATCTATTAGACGATCTGTTCTTTTGCTGAGAATGAAGCCTGGTTGTAATTGATGTAAGGCTCTTCACTACCAAGTCCATCAAAATAGTGATACTATCATTATATTCAGGCTGCATGAAATATAGTATCGTGTCTTGAAAGAGGTTAAAAAGACAAATTCTAAATTAAAGCCTCTAATTCAAAAGGCCTTGGCGATCATGGCATCTAACCCCCTGATAGTTCAGATTGGATATCTGAGGCCCAGAGAGGCTCTTTGGTCTCCCAAGGGCACACAGCTCATTTGGGCAAAGTCAGGACCAGATTATGGCCAACAGTTCAGTGGTCTGGTCTCAATTCATCACTTACTGCTGGTCAAAGAGGATGAGTAATGAGAAATATGCTCATCCATTCAGCCTTTTTTCTTGGTACAAAAGTTTATGTTGTATCCTTAATGGAGGGTTTTTTTAAGTTTATATTTTAATAAGAGTTATGGAAAAAATTATATGATTCCTCAAGAGAAAAGCAATAACGATAATTATTGTATATGTTCTTTATAGAAAAAGGGCAACGTTTTCAGACTTTTTTTTAGGAACCCTCATGAACTTCCCTTCTGCCAAAGAAATAGATGGTAGAATCATCATTTCCCAGATGGGGAAAGTGAACACCAGAATGGTTAAGTGATTTTGTTTGAATGGCACAGCAAGTTATCTCTAGATTTTTAAAGTCTCTTACAGTGCATTACACATTAAATCACAGAGAACTCAATTTGCAAAGCAAATTAGTAGAATTATCTGTTTTCTATCAAACATTTAACTTGAAAAAGTCCAGCCCTCTGCTTTTCAGAGAGTGCGGAAACAGTGGAATGCAAAGGAAAGTGACTGATGTAAATTAGACCAAAGATATTGCAAGAACCAAATCACTTTCTAAACATTTGGTACTTAGTGCTTCAATTTGGAAGTTGATTTTGTGACAAACAGGAGAGTTGCTTTCGGATGGAAAACACTATGATATGACATAAAATGGTGAGATTAAGATGGGGGAAGCTGATTTAAATATGTTTGACTTTTAATTCCCTGAGTAGTTGAGAGATTAAAAAGAAAAGAATAGAAAAGAAAGGAATTTAAATAATTAGTTTTTTATGCCGAAGAAAGGGTGTGATTTAAGTTTTGCAGAAGAACATAGGATTTGTGTCAGGAATCTCAAATCGCAAATCAATGCGACGGTACTTCTTGCTATCGAGATTAAAAAAAGTATCTATATATGTAGCTTAAGGCAGAGCAGTTTATAAGAACTACAGATTTTGAGAAATAGAAGACTAAGCCTTTAGCAGAGCATTCAAATCAACATAATGCTTAGTATGGCAAAACTGGCCTTAATGGAATAAAGCTAAATCAAGAAAAATTTGTCTCATAGTGGGGGGGGGGAAATTCTTAACAGTGATACAAATGAGACAATAAAATAATTTCCTAAGGAAATCGTTATTCTTCCTATTATTCAGTGTTTATCAAGTGCCTACAACTTTTGCAGTAGATCCTACTTAAAATAGAATTAGTCACAGTCTCTGCCCAATGAACCCACACTATTTGTGTGATTGTTGAACCTAAAATATAGGCTTCAGCTAGCTAGAAATATCTTGGGGGACATCTGAGTAGTGTTTAAAAAAAAAATACCCCCAGTATCCAGGATGGGTATTTGAGTACTCAGCCAACCTGCATGTAGGTCTGATTTCCACAGCCTTTTGACTTTGATCTCCTTCAAGAAGAAGTGTTTCCCTCTGAGATGAGGTTTCAGTGGGAAGGAAACATTTCTGATGGACCTGTGGGCGATGTGTCCAGGTTAGTGTCCTAAACATAAATAGGAGAGAATAAAATATACAGTGAAACAAATATAAACCGGTAACGGTCTTAGAAATTTAGGATAAATGGACAACTTAAGAAACCTTGGGACACTGGGGAATAGCAATGGGAAATGCTGCTCCTGGAGTGTTTTGCATAGCAAAGGAATTGGAATAGTAAGAGGTATCTTCATTTTCGTTCTAGAGAATTCCTGTGCTGGCCATAGACTGAAACTCTCTGTATAAAGAGTTTGGTGTCTGCAACAACTTCACAGCTGGAATAGGGGTTGTAGCAGTGGAGGACTGTTTGTTCAGTGAAGTCCAAGAGATCCCATCATTGCAAAGTTAACATGGAGTCAGCTTCTATAGCCTATAGTGTGTTTTTCTCCACCTTCCTCAGCAGTTCTTTGGGTGAGGACAGATCAGACCTTCTCCGGCTGAGAAAGCCTGGCAGATCACTGCTAAAAGTCCATTTTCCAGGGCAAGGCATTGAGAGTTCTGTCATTTTCAGTGTTGTTGTATTTGGAGCTGCCTTGTTCCCCAAAGGCAAGTTGCACAGGTCTGAGTTAGAATGGATGATCTGCACACATCTGCTTCAGGGAACCTGGGGCCAGCACCTGAAGGACAGCCTGATGCTGATCAACTGGAAATAGACCAGAAGGTTTGGAGAGAGATCACAGATGGGCCAGGATAAAGGAACGGACTGCTCTATAGGTTAGGTAGCTGATAAAATGATGGCAGGCGGGAACGGGCCTTCAGTGACCATGCCCCCGTGCCCAAGATTCAAAATAAATACCAACTAGAACAATGAGAGGGGCCCAAAGGAAGTTGCTAAGCTCCTTTTGGGATCCCTTGTATAAATCCCAAAGATGCACACTGCAGATGCCATGGAACCCAGGGCTAATTTAATGACTTACATTGTTTAAAAAGGATTAGCAAAACCTCCCACTTCGATGGTCTGTTGCTAATTTGCATCTTTAACGAGGTGGGATCCAAGCCAGGTTCTGTCCCTTCGTGTTTATTTGGTAGGACTGTGTTTATTTCTGATAATTACAAATAAATCTTCCTTCCTTTTCTGAAACTGACTGAATAAAAGATGTTGGGAGTATCTTAACTCCATGGCTGGAATAATTATCAAAACAGAGAGAAGTAAAATCCAATTATAACTCCTTCAAAAATATAATTAATGTTTTCTTCCCAAAGAGAATGGTTGCCACATTTCATTTTGAAGCATTTGTCTTCTTCTTTGTAACTTCTTGCAGCTTGTTTAAGAGAAACTTACACCACAGGGAGCAGTGACTCCAAACCAGGAGGTCATGACTGGTGTGTCATGAAAGATGATGGAACCAAGGAAATGTAGGTCAGAAAGACCTAAAGCCTAGACTTGAAATTTGATAAGGAAGTTTTCTGATTTATCTTCAAAGAGCTCAGAAAACCAAAGCAAAACTCTCAAAGTTGACTAATTTTAAAGGTTTGTCAAAGAAGCAAGGGAGAGATGTCAAATGTATTTCACTGACGCCATTCAGAAGTACTAAAGAGTCATTTCAATGACCACAGAAGCTGAAAGGGGAAACCTGCTTCTCATCTGTTCCCGTGGACTCCTGTACGGGGGTGGCAGGACCAGGTGAAACCTCACTGGGAGGGTTTTGGGAACAAGTGTCACCCCAAAGCACTCATTTTAAAGTTCCATTGAGAATAGGTGATTCAATCAGATTTGGGCATTAATCCTGATATAAAATTAAAAATAACTCCATATAAGCAAATATTAGGAATGTAAGTTCCTTCTTTTGCTAGGATAAGACGGACTAAATAAGAGAGTTATTACTGAGCACAGGCGAGGCTACGGCTCTTAAATATTTAATATTTGAACCAATCTTCAGCCCAAACTTAGTTTTTCCCTATTGCTTTAAGACGAATGAGAAATTCAAGTGAAGAAAGTCAACCCGAGGGAGGCATTCATCATCCTATACGAGTGACCACAAAGTTATTTATTTGTCTGTCTGTTGGCAGGTTTTGAGAAAATACATACTAACAGCAAAGTGCCACAAGAGCAGAGATTTCTGCCCATTTTTCCTTTGGTGATCCTCTGTGCATACATGGTATGCAGTACATAGTAGGCGCTCAAAAAATATCTGTTGAATTAATGAATCCATTGGTTTTATAAATATAATCTTTATTTTCGTAACAGGACTAGGGTTTTGTTTTTCTATTGAGGTAGAAAAATATGAATTAAAGTCCATGGAAGCCAAAGAGGAAATTTAATTAGGTTGAATATCTTTGTCCCCTATGGAAATGGCTTTATATTCTTGTGTGTCAATATATTTTGCTTTATATTAAAGTTATGAGATGTCATATGAATTAGGGATAAAAGCATGAGTTTTCTAGTCAAACCAGCTCTACCACTTACTAACTGTATGACCTGGGCAACACATGTGACGGTTCAGATACTCAACTTATTTTTCTGTCACATGGGAATCATGTCACCTGTCTCATAGATGTTGAGAGAAAAGAAGTAAAGGATCCGAACACTGTGTCTGGCATATACATACTAAACAAATAATGACAGTAGCTACCTTGATTTTTATTATCATCAGTATTAAGCAGCTGGTCTCCTCCCCTAGTTTATAAATTCATTAAAAGACAGGTTCGGTAAGTTCTTTATTTTCAGTCTCTCAGCTCACAGGTCGTTGCTCTGCATTCTACAGCTACTGAACACATACTTATTTACAAAAGTGGTTTTTAAAAATAGAGATAAACAGCATTGAGTTAGTTGCACTTTAATTAAAGTTGATGAAAATATAATGGTACAGATGAACCTATTTCCAGGGCAGGAATAGAGACACAGACACAATAGAGAACGGACATGTGGACACGGGATGGGAAGGGGAGGGTGGGATGAATTGGGAGATTGGGATTGACATATATACACTACCCTGTGTAAAACAGATAGCTAGTGGGACCCTGCTGTAAAGCACAGGGAGCTCAGCTCGGTGCTCTGTGGTGACCTAGATGGGTGGGATGTGGGGGGGGTGGGGTGGGAGGGAGGTCCAAGAGGGAGGGGCTGTATGTATACATATAGGTGCTTCACTTCGTTGTACAGCAGAAACTAACACGACATTGTAAAGCAACTATGCTCCAATAGAAAAATAAAATTAAAAAATAGAATATTAAAAAGGGTTAGTGCTAGTATGAAATTAGAGACACACGTTCAGAAAGGAACAACTCAGGAAGGCAAATTATGAAGGACCAGTAAATAGGCCCCAGAGGCACAGATGGTTTAGGCTGAGAGCGGCCTTTGATTCACTGTGACGCCATCACATCCTTTCAAGACAGTGACCACCCCCCCCCAGGACCTCTCAGCGATCTGCTTCGTGTTTTCACAGGGACAGCTAGGCAGCCAGAGCCACGAATTGGCACAAACGTGTTGAATATCACTCTGGGAGACCGATGCTGTGTTCTGTTTCCTAAAGGTGGAACGAGAATGACAGGGACACTGGGCCACAGTCATGAGCAAATTGGATTCACGAGTTACGGCTCCCACGCCTCTTTTACAGACTCCTCATTTTATCCTCACAACAGTCCAGGGTGGAGTCACCACGATCTTAAGGGTGAGGAAGTTGAGGTTTGGAGCAGTGAGTCCGGTGACCCTGAGTGGTGCGCCTGGTGAGCAGCAGGCCCTGCACTGGACATCAGGTTCTGTCACTAAATGGCCTGCTTTTCCCAGTGTAGACTGTGTTTCAGGAGGTACGGGCTCTCTTCAGCTTTAAGGAGCAGTCAGACTTCTCTTTCTAAGACAACAGCAGACCTATCAACTTGTATTTTTCTTACAAGTCGTGCAATTGGAGCATAGCATAAGGTCAATAGAAACTCCTCAGCTACTTAGCTCTAAGTTGTTTGTTAAACTGATAAGAACATCCTGTCCGGAACCAGAAGAAATGTTGGAGGCTTAGCTCTCCTGAGTGAACTTGAAGGCATCGTTTTTCCTCTGCCCCCCCAGTGTGCCAGTGTGTAGGATGGGGAACCTCTGAGGATGGTGTCGGTCAGTGAGGAGTGGAAGAGGTAAGTGGCCTCCACGTGCCAGGGAAGGACACCTTCAGGGCACAGTGGGAAAGACGTCCCCTCGTCCTGAGGGCCTTGGAACAGAAAGTAGCATCTAACATTCATTTGCTGTATCCATAAGGGGAAGAAGGTCTTGCTGCGGAGAGATCAGCTTTTCCTTTTGCTTACGGCCCATTTAGGTCCTCGCCGTAGGTCCCGTTCCAGAAAGCTCCCTTCTCTTCTGGTGTCTCTCTGGGAAGGACGATTGCCTTCTCAGCACTGTCTGTGGCTCTGTGAGTGGGACCGCGTGGCCCGGCCTCGGCTCAGGACCCACTTCCCCAATGTTCAGGTGCTGGTGCTTAATTATGTCCCGAAGCTGATTGCTTTCGCTGAACCAGTGTTTTAAAGAGGCTGGCCGTTTTCATACCTCACAAATGTGAAAAAAGGGAGGACAATTTTTTTTTTTAAAAAAGATATGTGATGAACTCTGCACGAGATGCTGGGTTCTCCTCCTGGCCGCTTGCTCTGTGTAGCGTGAGCTCCTGTGGTCTCTGCTGTCCTGTTACTGATTCTGTCAGCTCAGGTAGGAAGCATCGCCAGAGGATGAGACTTTGGGGGCGAGTCCTTCAACATCAAAACTTGATGGACCATCCTTCAGCCTCTCTTCGGGTTGCCTTGTCCTTTGGGCTTGGGAAGGACCTGCTGACTGCCTTGCCTTCCTGGCAATGGAATCCCGATAGTTTGGGAGATTATTTAGTAGAATCGTGGGTCATCTACGGTCACTAACACCCAGGCTGGCTCAGTGCTGGCCTGAGAGCAGGGGCCGCCGGGCCTGGAGAAGGAGGAAGCAGAGTGCGTGCGAGAGAAAGCAGGCCGTCTCTGCTGCTGAATCCTCCACGGCCACGTCCGGGAAGCTTGTCAATATCATGAAGGAAGCTGGGCACACCTGCCAGAGTGATTCAGGTGGGGGCCTGGCTAACAGTCCCCCAGAGCCGATGCGGGCCACCTTCTCTCCTGGAATATAAAGAGCCTATCAGCCGTGCTATCTGTATTGTTGACACTAAGTAAAATAATTCCTTGGAAAACTTGAAAATTAGCATTTAAGAATGAAGAATCGTTACAATTAGAGCAGAGGTAATGCGGCCGCTGCTGCCCCCAGCTCCGTCCTTCATGCATCTTCTCACCTAAATGCACTTGGAGCCACAGCCCTTGTCTCTTTAAGGCTCCTGAACCTGAATTTGTTATCCTTTGGCCCCGAGGGAGATGCATCAGGCCTGTCTTTATATGGGCAAAGGGAACAGCTGCCTACATGGTAGGGTGTTTTTTTAGCACCTCGCCAAGGGGCTGATTTCTCCTCCTACTTGGGAGGATATCCCGCCCATTAGTAACATTCTTTTACACTAGGTAATGCTGATAATTGCCCAGAGAAGATCACGACTGGAATATACAGGTTCTCTGGGAGGAGGCGGGTTAATGAGAGAGCCCCATACTAGGGTGGGCATTAGCTCGGATTGGGGTCATTGGAGGATTTGCAACCCAGCCCTAGGAGGATGGGTGAGAGGCGTGTCCACTGCGCGATGCCTTGACTGTGGCCATTCAGCTCCAGGGATAAAGCAGAGTGGTTCACAGCATTCCAGATTTACCACGGATGGCTTTGAGATTGCAGCCCATAGACCCAGCACATTCTGTAATACACATGGGTTTACACAGCATTCTGAATCCACAAAAGAAAAGAAAAATTGGAAGAACTGGAATTTCAGGTAAACTTTACTGTCATGTCTACTAAAATAATCTTCCTCCGAGGATGTAAGTCACCTTCCCTTGCCCTCCTCCGCCCGCCTCCACCTCCACCGCATCCCCAAACAGTTCCCTGGGGTAAGACTCTTACATGTTCACAAGCATAGCATGGATTCTGACTACCTAAAGATCAAAAATTTTTTAAACATCTTTATTGGAGTATAATTGCTTTACAGTGGTGTGTTAGTTGCTGCTTTATAACAAAATGAATCAGCTATACATATACATATATCCCCATGTCTCCTCCCTCTGGCATCTCCCTCCTACCCTCCCTATCCCACCCCTCTAGGTGGTCACAAAGCACCGAGCTGATCTCCCTGTGCTATGCGGCTGCTTCCCACTAGCTATCTATTTTACATTTGGTAGTGTATATATGTCCATATATACACTACCACTCTCTCACCTAAAGATCAAATTTAAAAAGCAATGAGGATATCTCTTTCAGTAATCCCTCCTTCATGGTGTAAGCATGCCCCCTTTTTAAATAACAGCTTTATTGAGATACAGTCCACACACCATGCAATTCACCCATTTAAAATGTACACATTAATGCTTTTCAGTATATTTACAGAATTAAGCAACTGCCTCCACAATCAATTTTAGAACATTTTCATCACCCCAAAACCAATGCTGTACCTATTAGCAGACATTCCACCTGTCTCCCTAACCTTCCCTCCCAACTCTAGGCAGCTAATGTCTGTCTCTGTAGATTTGCCTATTGTGGACATTTTATGTAAATGAAGTTATAAATAAGCGAGCTTTAGAGACTGGCTTCTTTCAATTAGAACTTTCCCTTCATTTTCAAGGTTTCGTCTGTGTTAGAGCAGGTGCCAGAACGTCATTCTTTTTCACTGCTGAATGATAGGCATTGTATTATATCTAATGGACATTTAGGCTGTTTCTACTTTTTCTCTATGGTGAAGAATGCTGCATGAACATTTATGTACAAGGTTCCGTGTGGACAGATGTTTGCATTTCTCTTGGGTGTATACCTAGTGGAATCGCTGGGTCATATGTTAACTCACGTTTAACCTTCTGAGAAGCTGCCACGCTGTTTCCCAAAGCAGCTGCCTCATTTTACATCCCCACCAGCGGTGCGTGAGGGCTCCAGCTCCTCCACGTCCTCGCCAGCACTAGCTATTTTCTTTTTCCTTTTTCTTTTTTTTAAATTATAGCCACCATAGGGGGTATGAAGTAGTATCTCATTATGGTTTTGATTTGCATTTATTTAATGACTAATGATGCCCAGCTTCTTTTCATGTGCCTATTGGCTATTAGTATATCTTCTTTGGAGAAATGTCTCTTCAGATAATTTTTTAAATTGAGTTGTTTGTCTTTACATATTCTAGAAACAAGTCACTTATCAGATATATGATTTGAAAATATCTTCTCATATTCTGTGGACCTCCTTTTGCCTTTCTTGATTGTGTTCTTTAAAGTACAAAAGTTTTTAATTCTGATGAAGTCCAGTTTATCTTTTTGTTGTTGCCGTTGTTTGTGCTTTCAATGTCATGTCTAAGAAACCATTGCCTATTCCAAGGTCACAAAATTTTACACCTATGTTTTCTTCTAAGTATTTTATAACATTAACTCATATTTAAGTATTTGATTCATTTTGAGTTAATTTTTATGTTTGGTGTGAGGTAGAGGCACAGCTTTATTCAGTTGCATGAGGATGTCCAGTTGTTCCAGCATCATTTGTTGAAATGACTCTTCTTTTCCCATTCAGTTGTCTTGGTATTCTTGTCAAAAATCGATTGATTTTTGAGTTTATTTCTGACTTCTCAATTCTATTCCATTTATCTATATATTTATCCCTATGCCTGTATTGCACTGTCTTGACTATCATAGCTTTGTAGCAAGTTTTGAAATTGGGAGGTGTGAGTCCTCAAACTTTTTTCTCCTCTTTTCAAGATATTTTGGCTATTTGGGGTCCCTTGAATTTCCATGTGAACTTAAGGATTGGCTTGTCAATTTCTGCAAAGAGGCCAGCTGGAATTTTGACAGGGATTTAATTGAATCTGTGGATCAATTTGGAGAATATTACCATCTTAACAGTATTAAATCTTCTAATCCATGAACATTGGCTTTTTTCTTTTCTGTTTATTTAGGTCTTCTTTAACTTCTTTCAACAACATTTTAGTTTGTAGAGTATAAGTTTGACACTGCTTTTGTTAAATTTAGTTTATAGTATTTTATTCTTTTTGGTGCTATTGTAAATAGAATTGTCTGCTTAATTTCATGTTTAGATTTTTTACTGTTAGTGTATAGAAATGCAATTGATTTTTCTCTATTGACCTTGTACCCTGAAATCTGGCTGAACTTTATTCATTCTGATTGTTTTTTAGTGGATTCCTTAGAATTGTCTGTTTACAAGGTCTCATCATCTCTAGAGAGATAGTTTTAATTCTTCCTTTCCTCCTTTCCAATCTGGATGCATTTTACATCATTTTCTTGCACAATTGCCCTGGCGACAACCTTCACTGTTGAAGAGAACTATTGAAGCATCCATTTTAGCCATAATGCACTTAACTACACAACTAAACTTAGTATTGGAGGTGAGGGTATAATTCGAGGTATGCATTATATACATGTGGTTTGTGTGTGTGTGTGTACCACCAAGCTTTTTGTAAATCGTCAGGGTGAAATCTTCTATGTAGGCAGCTAAGTTTGTGTCTCGTCTACATATATGGTAGAGCGTTGACAAAAAGCACATGTACGTGCTGTCATATTTCTAGTCATGGCAAAAATTAAACCACTGAGCTGTACCTGCTAGTCATGTCCTAATGTGACTCACCTTCCAAGTCTCAGCTCTCTTCTTGGAGAGGGTTGTTTGTAACCACACATAGGAATGGATGGATTAAAAGTAGATTATATAAAGATGCTAAGTAGAAAAGCCCAACCTCAAAATGATATAACTTAGAACGAATAATACAATTTTCTTCATCTTCATGAAGGATTACCATGGGGGAAAAGCACTGGATTTATCTGTGTTCCAAGGGGAAGAGCTAGTACCAGTGGGTGGGCTTTACTTTTTTTTTTTTTGGCCGCACAGCCATCTTGCGGGATCTTAGTTCCCTGACCAGGGATCAAACCCACACCCTCAGGAGTGAAAGCGCGGAGTCCTAACCACTGGACCACCAGGGAATTCCCCGTACCAGTGGGCAGGCTTTAAAGGTAGACTGCAATTCAGCGTAAGAAGTTCTTAAAAAAACCCAACTACTCCACGTTACAACAAACTTCTTGTTGGTTTAATAAACTACTTTTCGTAAGCTTCCAAAATCATCTATAGAAAGTAAAACATTTTACTCAGAAGTATTATGATCTTAAGAATTTATTAAACTCTAATGAAAAAAGCAGCCATTATCACCCCTCAAAGTTACCAAAAGGTGTCTTTGAAAGTAATTTAATTTTATAAGGCGACCCTACCTTGGGTCTCTCGGAGAGTACACGTGGATTTGGGGTGACATTTCCTCTTTGTCAAGAGATCAGCAACTCGAACTGGCCTATTTTCCATTTAAACAACACAAAGCACAGTAAATCTGATTATTCACTGGGGCCATCCCCCTGCCAAAAAAGTTCAGCCCTGAAAGATGATGCCAGGTTTCCTCCCAAGCCATCTGCCAGGCCTGGTTTAGCTTCCTGCACATTCATATACTTCCTGTTTCAGGTGCTTTTGAGTTTCTGCTCTTTCCACTCCCTAGACAGCCCTTCCACCCACATCGAAATCACAAGCCTCTGTAAGCCATCTCCTCTTTTCTCTCCCTCTCTGCTCTGACACTAAGGTTTCTCTTTTGGATTTGCAACAATAAAATTCCTTCAGAGGTGAGTGCAATGCCTTGAGGAGAATGTTAATGTATATTTGCCTTTGTTCTTAATTAGATTCCTTCAGGGGAGGACCTCTTGCCCTGGTTTATTATCTCGCTTTGTAAGAGATTGTCTGCTTTATCTAAACACTTTGAAGAAGTGTTTTCCCCCCCATATACCATAGCCTGTATGCTTACAATATAGATTTTCAAATACTGGTCAATTGGAAAGGGGTAGAATGTGGGCAGTGCAGATAAAGGAATGCTTTAGGGTAAATTGCTAATGATTGAGAGAGAGAGAGAGAGAGGAGGGAAGCTGGGGACGAAGGGAAGGAGAGGAGTGGGGAGGAAGGAAGAGAGAGGGAAGCTTTACCAAACTGCAGAGACCACTACCCTTGGGGTCTTGCCCTATCTAGTTACTATTCAGTGTTTGGCCCCAATTCAGCTTCTGGGAAAATTTAAGATTGCTGTTTTGACACGTCATCACAAGATGAGAAAATATAGGTGGAAAAATTCTCCCTGTGGAGTTCTAAATAGTTGGTGACAAATGTCCCTTCCTGTCTGAAGCCCGGGTCCCAATAACCAACGGCCACAGTCGAATGTGATTTTCCTAGGAAACCCTGAGGACCCCCCACCTTGTAAAACAGGGCTCCCCTTCTTTCCCCTCACCTCCATCAGAGCATGCATGGAGCTGGTAATCCTGGATTTAGTGGATTAGCTGAACATTGGCTCTTGTTCAAGAGGGGCATCTAGAACTCAGGTTCGTGATTCCTGCTGTTTGCAATACTCTCGGTTGGTATCTTTCCTGGGTTTTGAGATCCGTTATATAGACATTTTCAGACATCCAAGGGCCCACCCACCGCCATCTCTCTTTGCTCTTTTTTTCTGACTATATGCTCTACTTTTTCATCATCATCATCATCCATTCCCATGTTTTGTTTTGTTCTGTTCTGTTTTCTTCATGAGCCTCAGTTCTGAGGCTTGTCCCCGTTCTCTAAGGTCAAGCCAAACATGTGAGCAGACAGTTAACTGTCCCGCATGTAAGGAAGGACAGCACCGCCCACCAGGAAAGAGGGGCAAGTGTGTTGTGCAAAACGTCATATTTAAGGTGAATAACATCAACCTTATTGCCAGTGGATGTGAATGATTAGAAGTAGCAACAGGAAAATGACAATTAGGACTTCTTATTTTTTTAAACTTGACAAGTACAGGCCTAGAAAGAACAAAAATCTCCTGTTTCTCGAAGGGGTGAAATCTAAGGCCACCGGCTCTCTCATTCCCGTGTTTGTTTGCCCGGGCGCACACGTGATGGTAAGACTCCCGGTGAGGGTTTTCAGAATGTCGCAGTGGGTTTCATCCTGAGCGTGAACAATGACAGTGAAATCTAGCGGGAGGCAGTGAGGACCACGCGAAGTGTGCTGTCCCTTCGGGTCCACCTTTAGTGCAGCGGAATCAGGCACAGTGAACGTGGTGGTGGGGGTCGTGGAGGGGCTTTCCTGGTTTGGAAGCAAATCTCATTGTCTTCTTTACCTCCTGAGGACATGGCAGAAGCCAAGTGGAGGTCCCGCTGAGCTCCTCAGGTTGCATAAGTGACTTGGAGCTACAATAAAATAACAAATATGCTAGAAACAGCCTCTGCGTTAACAGGGAGCTGCACACACACAGAGCAAAGGGGGGGGGCGGTGCCAATGTCTATTTGAGCCTCTTCTTTCTAAGACCGCCGCCCCCAACCACTTCAGTCTTTAATGAGGGGAGGGGATGGGTCTTTGGAAACGCTCGAGTTTGAGTATTTATAGGCACCCAGATGCACCAGCTGTCTCTCTTACGTATTACTGCCCTGATTCTTCAGTGCACAAGATGAATAATTTACCCAAAAGCACATGTAACTATCTCTATCTTATTCATTACAATGAACTGAGACAGTTCATTATAACTTATCCAGACTCGGCTTGCTCTCCTACAGTTAATTTGTGTGGAAGGAGCCTCTTCCTCCTGGACGTGTGGCCTAACCAGGGCTTGCGTTGGTTGAGGTGCACGTGGGAAAAGGAGACGGGGAGGCCCAGACCGACAGACGGACGGCAAGCACAGTGTAGAGTCAAGTGCTAAGAGCACCGGCAGCAGGTCTGTTGGGTGCCAGGTAATGACGTATTAGAAAGGAATCGTCAAAGGATAACAGGAATTGGTAGTCAATGTGTGCTCGGGAAGTGCGTGATTATTTTCAATATTCACCTGCATAGAGCACAATTAAGAAGGCACAAACATCCGCTGAAATGTATGAATTATACATTTTCAGCCAAGCTAAAGGTTTATTCTTTCTTTCTCTTTTTCTTTCTTCTATAATCTTTTCTTTCCTTCCTTCCTTCCCTCCTTCCTTCCTTCCTTCCTTCCATCTCTCTCTCTCTCCCCCACTCCTTTCTTACTCTGTCCATTTATTTCTTTAAAATGCATGATTCAGTACTCTGCAATGGCATATATGGGAAAAGAATCTAAAAAAAAAACAAAACGAATGGATGTATGTATATGTATAACTGATTCACTTTGCTGTACACCTGAGGCTAACACAACACTGTAAATCAACTATACTCCAATAAGAATTTTTTTAAATGTTTTTAAAAAGTTAAATGCATGATAAGGAAACCCAGCCTTCCCATGTTATGATGAATAATTGGGTTTTCATGGTGTGTCTTCCCAAACCTCTCAGTGACAAGTTCTATGAGAAGATCACCTCTGATCAGAGCCACACATGCTCAGCCTCACGCTGGGAGTACTGAACGTATCGTCGTGTTTCTGCCCTCACTCAAGCGCGATGAGATGGGGAGAGCTGGAGAAATGCAGGCTTCCAGGCAGACTTCCGGTTCCTTGGTCCCCCCAGGAGACGGAGAATCCAGGAGCAGAGAAAGCCCTGTCCTCTCGGACACAGGTGGCCAGGACTCCAGATGACATAAATCAAAAGTAGCAACTCCCTGGGCCTGAAGTGGAAACATTTGCAAAACTTACCCTGTGACTTTCTTGCCCCCAGGGAATCTCCCCTTCTGGGCCTCTTATGACCCAAGGACAGAGTTTTCCCTGCCTTCTATTTTATTTTTTTAAGGGGAGATAGTTTGCATAATCTATGTAAAATAAGCCGCTATTCTGGAAAAGATGATTGGCTTATTAAAAATATATAACGTATATTTTTAAACAGGTCAGGTTGACATTCTGCAGGAGCAGTGCTTGTAGGAGCCGGGGAGCATTTCTGCAAGTGTCACTTCCCATCCCTTCTCCTCCATCTGTCCCTGCCCATCTGTCTGCTTAATGAGGGCTTTATTTTTAAAACTCAGATAAGGGACTTCCCTGGTGGTCCAGTGGTTAAGAATCCGCCTTCCAATGCAGGGGATGAGGGTTCGATCCCTGGTCGGGGAACTAAGATCCCCCATTCCGGGGGCCAACTAAGCCTGTGTGCTGCAACTAGAGAGCCCACGCGATCTGGAACCTGCATGCCACAATTAGAGAGACGCCTGCTTGCCTCAACGAAGGATCCCCCAGGCTGCAACTAAGACCCGAAGCAGCCAAAAATAAATAAGTAAATATTTTTTAAAAATAAAATAAAAGATAGATAAATAAAACTCAAATAAGGTTTAGTTCAGTTGTGTAGTCTGTTCCGGGGGGGCACAGGAAGAATCAAGCCGATTTATCGGCCTCCGAATCTCCCATGAAGCCATGATCATGGGAACACACACAATCTCTATTCCAAACCGGAGACAGCGTGGTCTATGGGTTGGATCCACCAAAAGGTGGATTCCCTACTTAATTTTCCAAACTTTATAACTGGTATATGCATACATGGGAAAATGAGCACGAAGGGAAGGTCAACATTGTTATAATGTTTGGGTTATCACTATTCTTTAGTTTTGGATAATTACAGAAATATGATAGCAAACATTTATTGACTATTAACTGTGCTCTCAGATTGTGATGATAACAGTATTAAAAGTATTATTTGTTTAATAATCACCATAGTCTATGTTTTCTTTTAATTTAATTTAATTTAATTTTTATACAGCAGGTTCTTATTAGTCATCCATTTTATACACATCAGTGTATACCTGTCAATCCCAATCTCCCAATTCATCCCATCACCACCACCACCCCCTGCCACTTTCCCCCCTTGGTGTCCGTATGTTTGTTCTCTACATCTGTGTCTCTATTTCTGCCCTGCAAGCCGGTTAATCTGTACCATTTTTCTAGGTTCCACATATATGCGTTAATATACGATATTTGTTTTTCTCTTTCTGACTTACTTCACTCTGTATGACAGTCTCTAGATCCATCCACGTCTCTACAAATGACCCAATTTCATTCCTTTTATGGCTGAGTAATATTCCTTTGTATATACTTACCACATCTTCTTTATACATTCATCTGTCGATGGGCATTTAGGTTGCTTCCATGACCTGCCTATTGTAAATAGTGCTGCAATGAACATTGGGGTGCATGTGTCTTTTTGAATTATGGTTTTCTCTGGGTATATGCCCAGTAGTGGGATTGCTGGGTCATTAGGTAATTCTATTTTTAGTTTTTTAAGGAACCTCCATACTGTTCTCCATAGTGGCTATATCAATTTACATTCCCACCAACAGTGCAAGAGGGTTCCCTTTTCTCCACACCCTCTCCAGCATTTGTTGTTTGTAGATTTTCTCATGATACCCATTCTAACTGGTGTGAGGTGATACCTCATTGTAGTTTTGATTTGCATTTCTCTAACAATTAGTGATGTTGAGCAGCTTTTCATGTGCCTCTTGGCCATCTGTATGTCTTCTTTGGAGAAATGTCTATTTAGGTCTTCTGCCCATTTTTGGATTAGGTTGTTTTTTTTTTAATATTGAGCTGCATGAGCTGTTTATATATTTTGGAGATTAATCCTTTGTCCGTTGATTCGTTTGCAAATATTTTCTCCCATTCTGAGGGTTGTCTTTTGGTCTTGTTTATGGTTTCCTTTGCTGTGCAAAAGCTTTTAAGTTTCATTAGGTCCTATTTGTCTTTTTTTGTTTTTATTTCCATTACTCTAAGAGATGGATCAAAAATGATCTTGCTGTGATTTATGTCATAGAGTGTTCTTCCTATGTTTTCCTCTAAGAGTTTTATAGTGCCCGGTCTTATATTTAGGTCTCTAATCCAATTTGAGTTTATTTTTGTGTATGGTGTTAGGGAGTGTTCTAATTTCATTCTTTTACATGTAGCTGTCCAGTTTTCCCAGCACCACTTATTGAAGAGACTGTCTTTTCTCCATTGTATATCCTTGCCTCCTTTGTCATAGATTAGTTGACCATAGGTGCATGGGTTTATCTCTGGGCTTTCTATCCTGTTCCATTGAATTAGATTTCTGTTTTTGTGCCAGTACCATATTGTCTTGATTACTGTAGCTTTGTAGTATAGTCTGAAGTCAGGGAGTCTGACTCCTCCAACTCAGTTTTTTTCCCTCAAGACTGCTTCAGCTATTCGGGGTCTTTTGCGTCTCCATACAAATTTTAAGATTTTCTGTTCTAGTTCTGTAAAAAATGCCATTGGTAATTTGATAGGGATTGCATTGAATCTGTAGATTGCTTTGGGTAGTACAGTCATTTTCACAATATTGATTCTTCCAATCCAAGAACATGGTATATCTCTCCATCTGTTGGTATCATCTTTAATTTCTTTCATCAGTGTCTTATAGTTTTCTGCATACAGGTCTTTTGTCTCCCTAGGTAGGTTTATTCCTAGGTATTTTATTCTTTTTGTTGCAATGGTAAATGGGAGTGTTTCCTTAATTTCTCTTTCAGATTTTTCATCATTAGTGTATAGGCATGCAAGAGATTTCTGTACATTAATTTTGTATCCTGCAACTTTACCAAATTCATTGATTAGCTCTAGTAGTTTTCTGGTGGCATCTTTAGGATTCTCTATATATAGTATCATGTCATCTGCAAACAGTGACAGTTTTACTTCTTCTTTTCCAATTTGTATTCATTTTATTTCTTTTTCTTCTCTGATTGCCATGGCTAGGACTTCCAAAACTATGTTGAATAATAGTGGTGAGAGTGGGCAACCTTGTCTTGTTCCTGATCTTAGAGGAAATGCTTTCAGTTTTTCACCGTTGAGAATGATGTTTGCTGGGTTTGTCATATATGGCCTTTATTATGTTGAGGTAGCTTCCCTCTATGCCCACTTTCTGGAGAGTTTTTATCATAAATGGGTGTTGAATTTTGTCAGAAGCTTTTTCTGCATCTATTGAGATGATCATATGGTTTTTCTTCTTCAATTTGTTAATATGGTGCATCACATTGATTGATTTGCATACATTGAAGAATCCTTGCATCCCTGGGATAAATCCCACTTGATCGTGGTGTATGATCCTTTTAATGTGTTGTTGGATTCTGTTTGCTAGTATTTTGTTGAGGATTTTTGCATCTATATTCATCAGTGATATTGGTCTGTAATTTTCTTTTTTTGTAGTATCTTTGTCTGGTTTTGGTATCAGGGTGATGGTGGCCTCATAGAATGAGTTTGGGAGTGTTCCTTCCTCTGCAATTTTGTGGAAGAGTTTGAGAAGGATGGGTGTTAGCTCTTCTCTAAATGTTTGATAGAATTCACCTGTGAAGCCATCTGGTCCTGGACTTTTGTTTGTTGGAAGATTTTTAATCACAGTTTCCATTTCATTACTTGTGACTGGTCTGTTCATATTTTCTATTTCTCCCTGGTTCAGTCTTGGAAGGTTATACCATTCTAAGAATTTGTCCATTACTTCCAGATTGTCCATTTTATTGGCATAGAGTTGCTTGTAGTAGTCTCTTAGGATGCTTTGTATTTCTGCAGTGTCTGTTGTAACTTCTTTTTCATTTCTAATTTTATTGATTTGAATCCTCTCCCTCTTTTTCTTGATCAGTCTGGCTAATGGTTTATAAATTTTGTTTATCTTCTCAAAGAACCAGCTTTTAGTTTTATTGATCTTTGCTATTGTTTTCTTTGTTTCTATTTCATTTATTTCTGCTCTGATCTTGAGGATTTCTTTCCTTCTGCTAACTTTGGATTTTGTTTGTTCTTCTTTCTCTAGTTTCTTTAGGTGTAATGTTAGATTGTTTATTTGAGATTTTTCTTGTTTCTTGAGGTAGGCTTGTATAGCTATAAACTTGACTCTTAGAACTGCTTTTGCTGCATCCCATAGGTTTTGGATCATCGTGTTTTCATTGTCATTTGTCTCTAGGTATTTTTTGATTTCCTCTTTGATTTCTTCAGTGATCTCTTGGTTATTTAGTAGTGTATTTTTTAGCCTCCATATGTTTGTGTTTTTTACGTTTTTTTCCCTGTAATTCATTTCTAATCTCATAGCATTGTGGTCAGAAAAGATGCTTGATATGATTTCAATTTTATTAAATTTACTGAGGCTTGATTTGTGACTCAAGATGTGATCTATCCTTGAGAATGTTCCATGCGCACTTGAGGAGAAAGTGTAATCTGCTGTTTTTGGATAGAATGTCCTATAAATATCAATTAAATCTATCTGGTCTATTGTGTCATTTAAAGCTTGTGTTTCCTTATTAATTTTCTGTTTGGATGATCTGTCCATTGGTGTAAGTGAGGTGTTAAAGTCCCCCACTATTATTGTGTTACTGTCAATTTCCTGTTTTAGACCTGTTAGCAGTTGCCTTATGTATTGAGGTGCTCCTGTGTTGGGTGCATATATATTTATAATTGTTATATCTTCTTCTTGGATTGATCCCTTGATCATTATGTAGTGTCTTTCCTTGTCTCTTGTAACATTCTTTATTTTAAAGTCTATTTTATCTGATACGAGTATTGCTACTGCAGCTTTCTTTTGATTTCCATTTGCATGGAATATCTTTTTCCATCCCCTCACTTTCAGTCTGTATGTGTCCCTAGGTCTGAAGTGGGTCTCTTGTAGACAGCATGTATATGGGTCTTGTTTTTGTATGCATTCAGCAAGACTGTGTCTTTTGGTTGGAGCATTTAATCCATTCACGTTTAAGGTAATTCTCGATATGTATGTTCCTATGACCATTTTCTTAATTGTTTTGTGTTTGTTTTTGTAGGTCCTTTTCTTCTCTTGTGTTTCCCACTTAGAGAAGATTCCTTTAGCATTTGTTGTAGAGCTGGTTTAGTGGTGCTGAATTCTCTTAGCTTTTGCTTGTCTGTAAAGCTTTTGATTTCTCCATTGAATCTGAATGAGATCCTTGATGGATAGAGTAATCTTGGTTATAGGTTCTTCCCTTTCATCACTTTAAGTATATCATGCCACTCCCTTCTGGCTTGTAATTTCTGCTGAGAAATCAGCTGTTAGCCTTATGGGAGTTCCCTTGTATGTTATGTGTCATTTTTCCCTTGCTGCTTTCAATAATTTTTCTTTGTCTTTAATTTTTGCCAATTTGATTACTATGTGTCTCGGCGTGTTTCTCCTTGGGTTTATCCTGTATGGGACTCTCTGCGCTTCCTGGACTTGGGTGGCTATTTCCTTTCCCATGTTAGGGAAGTTTTCGACTATAATCTCTTCTAATATTTTCTCGGGTCTTTTCTCTCTCCCTTCTCCTTCTGGGGCCCCTGTAACGCGAATGCTGTTGCGTTTAATGTTGTCCCAGAGGTCTCTTAGGCTGTCTTCATTTCTTTTCATTCTTTTTTCTTTATTCTGTCCCGCAGCAGTGAATTCCACCATTCTGTCTTCCAGGTCACTTATCTGTTCTTCTGCCTCAGTTATTCTGCTATTGATTCCTTCTAGGGTATTTTTCATTTCAGTTATTGTATTGTTCATCTCTGTTTGTTTGTTCTTTAATTCTTCTAGATCTTTGTTAAACATTTCTTGCATCTTCTCGATCTTTACCTCCATTCTTTTTCCGAGGTCCTGGATCATCTTCACTATCATTATTCTGAATTCTCTTTCTGGAAGATTGCCTATCTCTGTTTCATTTAGTTGTTTTTCTGGGGTTTTATCTTGTTCCTTCATCTGGTACATAGCCCTCTGCCTTTTCATCTTGTCTATCTTTCTGTGAATGTGGTTTTTGTTCCACAGGCTGCAGGATTGTAGTTCTTCTTGCTTCTACTGTCTGCGCTCTGGTGGATAAGGCTATCTAAGAGGCTTGTGCAGGTTTCCTGATAGGAGGGACTGGTGGTGGGTAGAGATGGCTGTTGCTCTGGTGGGCAGAGCTCAGTAAAACTTTAATCTGCTTGTCTGCTGATGGGTAGGGCTGGGTTCCCTCCCTATTGGTTGTTTGGCCTGAGGCGACCCAACACTGGAGCCTAGCCGGGCTCTTTGGTGGAGCTAATGGCGGACTCTGGGAGGGCTCACGCCAAGGAGTACTTCCCAGAACTTCTGCTGCCAGTGTCCTTGTCCTCACAGTGAGGCAGAGCCACCCCCCGCCTCTGCAGGAGACTCTCCAACACTAGCAGGTAGGTCTGGTTCAGTTTCCTATGGGGTCACTTCTCCTTCCCCTGGGTCCCAGTGCACACACTACTTTGTGTGTGCCCTCCAAGAGTGGAGTCTCTGTTTCCCCCCGTCCTGTCGAAGTCCTGCAATCAAATCCCTCTAGCCTTCAAAGTCTGATTCTCTAGGAATTCCTCCTCCTGTTGCCAGACCCCCAGGTTGGGAAGCCTGACGTGGGGCTCAGAACCTTCACTCCACTGGGTGGACTTCTGTGGTATAAGTGTTCTCCAGTTTGTGATTCACCCACCCAGCAGTTATGGGATTTGATTTTATTGTGATTGCGCCCCTCCTACCATCTCATTGCAGCTTCTCCTTTGTCTTTGCATGTAGGGTATCTTTTTTGGTGAGTTCCAGTGTCTTCCTGTCGATGATTTTTCAGCAGTTAGTTGTGATTCCTGTATTCTCGAAAGAGGGAGTGAGAGCATATCCTTCTACTGTGCCATCTTGAACCAGTCTCCCAGTCTATGATTTTTAAAATATTGTTTCCATTTTATAAATGAGAAAAACTGGTACTCACAAAGGATCAGAAGTTTAGTAAATGACAGATCTGTGACTGGAACTCGTGTACCCCTTATTAAAATATTCTTTTAACCAGAATATTATACAGAAATTATACAGATAGGATAAAAGCTCATCAACTTTCAACGTATTTTTTGTTTCATAAATAAATCAGTGCTTTAGCAGTTTCTGATAAGTTTCACCTGAACCCAGAAGGAGACGGGTTTGTTTATGCCCAATTCTGCAGGAAGAAGAATGACTTTTGAGGCTTTGCCTGACTTTGGGTTTCCATGATTTCTCACGTTATATGTGGGAAGGTATTTGTAGGGAAATCCGTGGGCTGTAATTTCTGTACCACCAGAGTCTTTGCTCCCACGATACTCATGCTGGGAGCCCGTGGCTGACTTGCTCCATTCTTCAAAAAGATATCAAGCTCCCCAGACTCTCTGCTTTTAATTTAAAATTTTAATTTATACTTTTCTGTGGATGATACGGAGACAGACATGGCCATGAGTAAATATGTCAGGATAATCTATTGAATGGAATTAAAATGGTGTGTGCTTGGTAAACATTTTAATTTCATCTTGCTCAATTCTTTGCCAACTATAATGAACAAATCGGGAGGCTGGGTTTTAAGGCTGTTGAGGATGTAGTGGTAGGGACGGTGGAGTGGGAGCCAGGGACAAATAAATAACGTGAACTGTTTGGGGTGGCTTCTCAAGGCATTCCCGACCAGCCACTGAGCAGCTTCTGCGATAGCTGTCGTCTGAGACAAGGTGTCAGGGCTGAGAGGAAAAGCCCGCCCGCCTTTTACAACCCCCCTGGAGTTCCACACCACTGGCCTGCACCAGAGGGGCAAGGAATATGGGGCTGGATGACGGGAAAGGAGAGGCTTTCATCATTCTTATCTTTAAAAGATGCTTTTCTGGGCTTCCCTGGTGCACAGTGGTTGAGAATCTGCCTGCCAATGCAGGGGACACGGGTTCGAGCCCTGGTCTGGGAAGATCCCACATGCCGCGGAGCGACTAGGACCGTGAGTCACAACTACTGATCCTGGGCGTCTGGAGCCTGTGCTCCGCAACAAGAGAGGCTGCGACAGTGAAAGGCCCGCGCACCGCGATGAAGAGTGGCCCCTGCTTGCCGCAACTAGAGAAAGCCCTTGCACAGAAACGAAGACCCAACACAACCAAAATTAATTAATTAATTAATTAATTAATTAATTAAAAAAAAAAAAAGCTTTTCTTCTTTACCCAAGGGCTCACTGCTTCTGAAATGGCTTTGCCTTATGCTATACCTTTCAAGAGGAAGTTGCAAAGGAAGAACGTGGAAAAAAGGTGGCTTCCAAAGCCACCTGTGATTCCAAATGTGAGGTGACCATCCACCAGTGACTAACCTGGGCATTGTTCTGTGGGGAGACCCTCGGCTAAATTCTGTGCTTCTCCTTCACCTGCCCTGAGATGCACCCTTACCACTGCTTCACCAGCTAACGGTGTCTCCTTGGGTTGGGAGTGAGACTCTTGGAATAATTTTCCCTTTTCCTTGGTGCCCTGCAGTACGTGTGCAGTAAACGTCTCTTAGAATTGAACATGCTGCTCTGAAGCTCCTGACCCGAAGTAATCCCTTCGACTGTGATCCTATCCCCATTGTCCCATTTCTCTTCAGCGCTTACACGGTTAGCGTTTGCTTTCAGCAATGCCTCGATCTGCTTGAGGATGGAATGTTCTGAGTACCTGGTTAAGGGTGAGGGTTGTCCTATGTGTACAGGGAAACTGCCCAAGACAAGGACACCACTGCATAAGCTGTCGGGCCTGCGGGCCAACGGGGATTCGCCTTCAGGTGTGCACAGCTGTACTGATTGATCTCTCAATTACGTATTTTAAGAAATACGGCATTTTACCAGCCACCGGTCATCAATCTAGAAACCAGCCCATCAACCACTGTGCTAGCACACTGTGAGCGAAGCCTGATACAAATACAAAGTTAAAGTTGTCTCAGTGGCTTTAGCTGAGAAAATAAACCTTAGATGGAAGTGAAATCCTACTGCAGAGCTCTGCGTAGGTCAAGTACAGAATGCTTCTCAAGAGTGAGAAAATCTTAGACGCGAAAGAGTCTATAGGTGGACTGAGAAAGCGTTGGACCAGTGTTCTGGGTTTTGGTAAAAATGTAAATCTCACCTTCTTTCTGAGCTATTAGTGAGTGGAATAACCTTTCTTGAAACCGGGCTCGAACAACCCTCAGTGGAACTCCATTCTGTATCTATTTGAAAATACAGAAAGAGAAGGCTTCAGAAGTCCTTGGGAAATGATAAACCAATGGATTCAGTATCACTTGGTTAAACTAACATACACTCCCATGTAACAGCAGTTGAGTTATGTTTTTCCAAATGCAGCAACGAGCTCTCTGACAATAGTAATAGAGCAGGTTCTGTTTAAGGAATGTTTACATGTGCAGGTACAATTCTGACTCTGGCTCCTGTATCAGTATTATTTCACTCAGCTTCATAATAGCCCTAGGAGGTAGGTGAGTGTGTACCTCCAACTTCCCAGACGGGGAAAGGGAGGCTCTGAGGGGGTAGACAAAGCGCCTGTCCTGAGGCTGCCTGTTGGTCAACAGCAGAGCCCTTGCCTGTCTGAGCCAAGGCCCTCTCCTCAGCACCGCAAGGTACTGTCTCTTTAGTGTCCAATTTACATACGTCATCAAAGCTCATAAAGAACTCTAGACTCCCCCGCATCATTCTCAGTATTGTCAAGAGTCATCTAGATGACCCATCTGGCCTGAGATGGGTTTAATCCTTCGTGGACGAGGGCCACCACTGTGTGGTCACCATGTATCCTACTTTCCATCACGTCCAGCCTCTTTCATGCCAACTCATTTGCTCAAGGACCTCATTCAAGCTTCCAGTGCATGGAACCCACCGGGTTCTCTCTACCCATCAGGGTGCCTGTCTTCATGTCTCCTTTCACTCATCTGTTTTCCAATTTCTTTAAAGCTTGGCTTCTTTTCCCTTGCCCACCTGGCACTCTTTAACACTGGATGAACCCAGCCATCCGCGTTGTCTCCGCCTGCAGCTCAGCAGCTGAGCAGATATTCTTGGTTGGAGAATATCCTCAAAGCTGGCAGAGTAGTGTCGCTGTAAATTCTTGGCCATCAACTATAAGTGGGGCCTCAGCACTGCCTGTGAATCCTAGTATAGTTCCCTAGCAATTTTGCTGTCATTTTCTGTGGCAGCTATTTCACTTTTTCTTGCATCTACCTTCCCCTCTTTCCTACTTTCCCACTTACCCTCAGCTGATAACTTTGCCCTCTACTTAGGAAAAGATAGAAACCATCACTCAGGAGCCTCCTTGCTTTCCCCTAGGCAGATCCACAAATCGATTTGGGTTGCTATTATTTTTTCCTTCTCTTATGACACAACAGCTGAAGCACCCTTCCTTCATGTGCTTTAGATCCCACAGTCTTTCACCTTTACCGTAATTTTTCTTTGTGAGTCATCTGCTTTTCCTACATCATCAGTTGCTCCTCCTATTCAATAAGATTGATCCCATCAGTATATGCTTACATATTAAGTATCGTAGTGTGTAAGTATCATAATGTAAGAAGGCTGGTCCTTGTCTTACTGACAGTTGCGTCTCTGGTTCACAGTAACATTGGGCTACTCAAAGTGTAGTTCCCCCCTCCCCATCAGCATGGTTACAGAGCTTGTTAGGAATGCAGAATTTTGGTTCCCACCCAGACCTAGTGAATTAATGACGTGCACAGGTAACTTGTGGGCATTTAAAAGTTTGAAAAGCCCTAGCACCCAGTAGGTATTCAGTAAATATTTACAAAATGAATAAATAAATTCCCAGTGTTTCCAATGCTAATATAAACAAACAAAAACACTCTGGAGAGCCCAGTGATATTTCTGGACTGCTTCCAATGACACTGTTTTCAGGATACCCCACACCTTCCTTGGTTTTGTTTAAATACTTTATGTCCTCCAGGACGCTCATCCTGCATGCCTTGGTATATGTTTCCTACTTTTCTCTGGATAACATCCCTCCCCCACCTACACACGTACACACGTGCACACAACACATACACACCCTTCCTGTGTATTAATGTGACTCCACACTCCAGCTGCTGTGAGCAAGGCACCATCCCCCAATTACATCCCCGTGTATCTGGCAGCCTCCAAAGTCAATCTCTTGCACTCCTGAAGACCCTCTAAGCAGCTCTGACCCCGCCCCATCCTCTGCAGAGGCTCTCCTATGTATTCTCCACCAGGACCCTATCCCTACATATTAGCTCTAGCAGAGTTATTACTCTCTCTGAATCATAAAATTTCCCCTTACGTAACTTAGGGTTCTTCTTGATGTTCTAGACTTGGCTGTATTTGTAACTCAGGAAATAACTGAGTCATTAAAGCTTCCCAGGAGAACAGCTTTGTGCAATTTAGCATACCTTAGGAATTGGTCTAAAAATTTTTAATTTTTTCTTCCCTCCTCTCCTTGCCTTTAAAACATTCCTTTATTATTGGTCCTTGAATTCTCTAAAGCAAGATCGCCTTCTTCCCATTTTTTGAACTAGCATTATTAATATATTTTGATACATGTAAGGTTTTTAACTGAAATTCAATTAACTCTCAATTTATTTTTAAAAAAAGGCAATTGACAAAACAAAAGCAAAAAAAACCAAAACTAATATCGTGGGTAAATTTAAAAATGAAATTCAAAGAAATGCATTTTTGGGTTTTACCATTCAACCCTTTTACCTTTTTCAGCATTTCTTAAGTTGACAACTTTCTGGAAGATCATTTTCTCAGGCAGGGGACAGGGGTGGGCAGAGACAAGGTGACCAGGGATTCCCAGTGGTAATACTACTTTTTAAATGTTATGTACATAAAATCATGAAACTAGGTATAAATGCCTTAACCTTATACCCTTCTATGACTCAAAAATCTAAAATTATAGATCATACACATATAAACTAATAAAATTAAAGTCTTCAGCATCAGTGGGGCAGATGATGCTTTATTCAAATTAATTTCCGAGTTGCATGGGAATATGGTGCTGACTGCTGCAAGGACTCCTCTGACTTCAGCATGTGCCCCTTGATGCCTAAGTTCTCCTCCACATGGGTTCACTGCAACTTTGGGGACCCCCATTGCTCTGGCATCACGCAGCTTTCCTTGGCAGGGACGCCTGCTGACACTGTGAGTCTACCTCATATGTTTCTCATTAGCCTCAGACAATGAAAGAAGTACTCACTGATGCCCTTGTACTAACAGACACAAGGCCAAACACTGAAATCTAACTGTGGTCAGACCACATCCACAACATGCATACGTGATATTTGTACAGAGTATTATAAAAATGAAAACAGTGAATTAAAAAATACAGCAGAGGACCTGTGGACCTTGTGTGTGTGCTTGTGTGTGGAAATGACTCATAGACCAGGGGATAAGGGGTGGAGGGATAAATTAGGAGATTGGGACTGACATATACACACTACTATATATAAAATAAATAACTAATAAGAACCTGCTGTATAGCACAAGGAACTCTTCTCAGTGCTCTATAATGGCCTATATGGGAAAAGAATCTAAAAAAAAAAGAGTGGATATATATGTATGTATAACTGATTTACTTTGCTGTATACCTGAAGCTAACACAACATTGTAAATCAACTATATTTTTTGCAAAGACTCATAGAGAGATACACACATACATATATCTCCGAGGACATTTAATTCACCTTATGTGGGTCCTTTTTTCCCAGCTTTATTGAGATATAATTTATATATAACATCGTGTAAGTTTAAGGTGTACATCATGTTGATTTGATGCATTTATTTATTGCCACATGATTACCTTTATAGAATAAGCTGTCACCTCCATCCCATCACGTAATTAGTATTTCTTTTTTGTGGTGAAAACATTTAAGATCTACTCTCACAGCAAATTTCAAGGATATGATACAGTACCATTAGCTATAATCCTATGTGGGTTCTTTTTATGTCAGTTTGAAAAACATTATCTTACATCTTTTTTTAAAAATTATTTATTTATTTATTTTTGGCTGCATTGGGTCTTCGTTGCTGCATGCGGGCTTTCTCTAGTTGTGGCGAGTGGGGGCTGCTCTTCATTGCGGTGCACGGGCTTCTCATTGCGGTGGCTTCTCTTGTTGCAGAGCACGGGCTCTAGGCACACGGGCTTCAGTAGTTGTGGCTCGCGGGCTCTAGAGCGCAGGCTCAGTAGTTGTGGCGCACGGGCTTAGTTGCTCTGCGGCATGTGGGATCTTCCCGGGCCAGGGCTCGAACCCCTGTTCCCTGCTTTGGCAGGTGGATTCTTAACCACTGCACCACCAGGGAAGTCCCAACATCTTTTAATCATTATAAGTATGTGCCTATCACCTACTAGCTGCCAGGTGGACCGTGGGAAGTGCTGGTGATACAAAGTGAAGACCACTGAGACGGTTATTTACAGCCTAACAAATAAGTACGTATCTGATTAAATCCAGTGTTGTAAATTCTGTGAAGAAGACCATCACATTACAAAGAGGTATAGACCGATGTGTCTGTATTAGTGATTAAACTCTATCTGCCACTGTGTACTCTTCATGAAGGCAGAGGGGCATGCGATATAATTTAGGTATTATCCCAATACCAAGGCATTTTCTAGTTAACTTCAGTTTCTCAAAATGCCAATTGTCAGTTCTTTGAACACAGAATCTATAAAGTTATCCGTAAAGGAGACACACCATTTGTTAGGCTGGTTTCCAAGACTTGTTCTCCAGCTCTCCAGATTATCTAAATGTTCCTCTAGCTATCTGTGCGTGTAAGTGAGATTTATTTTTAATCTGTGTATGTGACATTTATTTTTAATGCAGACTTGATTTTCAGACACGCGTCATATTGCATTCAGATTTAAGATGATAGAAACATCAGCATCTAGCAAGCAAGCACAGTGGGGCATTCCTGAGTGTATTCTCTCTCCGTCAAGGATGCTCCCAATCCCGGTGGCACTCTCCGTTCCTTGCCCTGCTTTCATTTTCACCAGTTACCATGTTCCGAAAATAATATACCTATTTACTTAAGTGCTTTTATTGTAGCCTCAAAGGGCATGACCTTTGTCTGCCTCTTTCAGGCATCTCAGCACCTACAACGTCACCTGGTACACATTAGACACTCATTAAATACTGTTGTGTGAATCGTGGCACTTTTTAGTTTTGTATTTTCAGAGGCAAAATATAAAAATGAGAACAAAATAACGACCACAAACAAAAACAAGAAAGCTGGCCAATTTCACTTTTCAGGAAGGCTTTGTTATCTTGATTGAATTCCTGCGTGTCTTTTGTCTTGTTTCTTTTTTTTTTTTTTTTTTAATTTATTTATTTATTTTTGGCTGTGTTGGGTCTTCGTTTCTGTGTGAGGGCTTTCTCTAGTTGTGGCAAGCTGGGGCCACTCTTCATCGCGGTGCGCGGACCTCTCACCATCGCGGCCTCTCTTGTTGCGGAGCACAGGCTCCAGACGCGCAGGCTCAGCAATTGTGGCTCACGGGCCCAGTTGCTCCGCGGCATGTGGGATCTTCCCAGACCAGGGCTCGAACCCGTGTCCCCTGCATTGGCAGGCAGACTCTCAACCACTGCGCCACCAGGGAAGCCCTTGTCTTGTTTCTTTAAGGCAGTGGTTCTCAAAGGGCAGTCCCCAGACCAGCGGCTCTGACCTCACCTGGAAACTGGTTAGGAAGGCAGATCGCTCAGCCCACCTCCAGCTCACTGAATGGAAGGTCTTGGGAGGTGGGCTGAGCGATCTGTGTTCTAAAAATGTCTCTAGGTGATTTTGATGCACAGCAAAGTTTGAAAACCACTGCTTTAAGGCATGGGTTTCCCCTAACTGTGAAACCAATCCGGGCACCTTAATCCCACGTTGCATGTTCAGCGGAGCTGGACGTGATGCTTTGCAAGCAAGACCCCTTTCCTCCACCGTCTTTCAGGAGTTCCTTTGCTCCTTCTGATTCTTATCTCCACGCCTCTCCTCACACACAGCTAGAGGCGGTTTACGGATGTGAAAAAATCACTTCCAAATATCCTTCCTGTTCCCCAAAGCTGTCTTATCGCTTATGAGAAGATTAAATAAGTACCATAACTTTGAGGGAAACTCTGGCTGGCCTAATAACTTGGGTTCTCAAACCACAAGCACTTTTTTTTATTATTATTATTAAGAAGAAGCCCTGAAGTACAGGGACCCCCGTGCCAGGCTGCCCAGGTTTGAATCCCCTGCCTGACGGTGTTAACGCAAGTTCGTGTGCCCCACACACAGTGAGGCCAAACAAACTCAAACTTCGGAGTTTGGAGCAGAGAAAAGTTTATTATCAGCTTGCGCACAATTCTCTTACTGTCTGATGGTGAGGCAGCAGGGTGGTGTCACAGGGGTTAACATCATCAGTCCCTAGGCTCCAGGAGGCCTGGGGCTATGTGCTCAAGACTGTCAAGTAGTTAACGTCTTCCATTTGTTGGAGGGGGGTAGGTTTACATCTGCAAAACAACTCAGGAAATGTGCATCAAACACTATTATCTAGGTACTTCAGAGAGGAGCAAAGCAGAGGATCTGGGGGAAGGCCTGCCTGCCCACCCAGCCTCTGACAGGAAGGCCTCATGGGGTCCTGCTCCATTACAATGGTGCCAGCCTTGCATGTTAGGAGTCCTCAACCTCTCTGTTCCTCATTGTACAATGTGGACAGTAATAGAGCGTCTCTCAAAGAGTAGCTATGGGATCAAGTGATTTAATATATGGAAGGTTCTTAAACTGTGCTGGGCACAGAACACTCACTGTGTAATTGTAGACGTTCCAGTAGAGGTGCCATGAGTTCTATCGTATTTGGGCCAGTAGGCAGGGTTAGCTTGGAATGTAAGAATTTTAAATACCTGAAAGGGTTTTCAAGAAATTGGAAAGCTGTCATTAATATTTCTTAACTTTCCTCTTGGCTCCCCCTTATTTAACATCAAAAACCCTCCTTCGTGGGCTTCTGATTAAAGAGAGTCCAAGACGTAGCCACAGCCAGCAGGGCAGGAGCGGGGTTTGGAACAATACTTAAGCATAATGTTAAGTCCTTTTCTGAGCTCTTCTTCCTGCGGTTCAGAGGACGGTGAAAGGGCCCCATCGTGATGGAGGAAAGCGAGAAGCGCTGAAAGGACGCATTCTTCTGAGGCACAGAAGCCTTAAGAGGCAGATAACTGTCCTCAACCGACAGAATCCTTCTGCTAAGTATCTTTGTCATCCGTTAGGTTCTCGGGCTGTGTAGACTCAGCGAAGCAGCTCTGCCCCATTAGAGAGAGAGATGGACTTACTTCCCTCTATGTGTTTTCCATGCCCACTAGTGAGGCCCAGGCTTGAGAGCAGGTGAATTGGACCTTAGTCATCCATCCAGGGTACGTCCACCGAGGGGTACACAAGGCTTTCCGAGGGCTGTGTGGCAGGGCACTGAGAGTGTGTGCTGCCCAGAGGGTAGATTTGGACTGCCCTGCCTCAAAGTCAGCCCCTACCAGACCCTGCGGCAATTTGAACCGGTGCGATTCACCCTCAACCTGCAGTTGTAGGTCTTACACAAGGAAATGAATCTAAAGAAGCACATTTTCAAGACCTAAAATGTCCTAAGATGGATCTGCCCGAGAAAGACCTGTGTTTGAGTTGTAGTTCTGGCTCTCCTTTCTGACTGCTCCCACTTTAATTGTCCGCGAGAGAATGTTCCTTTACCTTCATTGTCACTTCCACCGCTATTATCAATCTGTCATCAAACAGAGTATCAGTCTTGAGGGAGAGTCCCACCAAAGTAAAGCAGAGAAGTCCTGAAGGAAATGGCACAGTTTTTCATCAGTAATGAATTCATGGCAAAACTGGTACCTTCTCTATCTTGGAATTAGAATCCAGAGAGATAGAGATGTTTTCTGATAGAGATGTTTTCTGACAGAGGGCAAGGTGATTTGGCATATTAAAATAAACAGTATTTCAATTTTCTCCATCTTTCTCAGCGTATTGGGTTAAACAAAGTGCTTCTAAGTGACAGAATAACACATCTTTAATAGTCATTTGATAAGGCCTAGTAAAATTTTAGCAATATACTGTCCAGATACTGAGAAATTGAATGAATTTAATACTGGGTTACAAAGCCCTTTGCAAGTCAGGTATTTTCCAATTCATTGCTTTAAAAGAAATTGAAGGAGGAATTAATTGAATTGTCAGCTGTGAGATCATTAAAATAATTTTTGAAGCTATATTACTATGTGGTTTTTGGCATATATCTTGGAAGAGGTTCAAAGAATTGAGTGACATTGCTATACAAGGTTTTCATTTCTATCGCCTTGCTTATGTGAACTTGGTTTTTTTTCAAAGCAAAATAGGAATAGAATTGATCCTGAGTTCTCATTCTAGTATAATGATATTTATCGATGGTATAATAAACAGAAAAGCCTCATCTATCCCATTGAGAGCTATATTTCCAGTAAAAGTTTACTTCTTATGTTTAATTATTACTTAACCACATGTATAATATATTTATGTTGTTTTATCAATATTATCCTTGTAATGATAACTCATTCTAAAAGAAAATATTATTCAGAGCTTTACGGTCACAGAACATGAAAGAAATTTAAATTTCAATCTCTATACTTTATATATATTGTTGCAAATAAATATGATAGCTGACCAATAAAAGATTTTCAAGCATAAAATATGCTTGAAATATTACATCAGGATAAAATCCTGCAGATAAAATCCTGCAGAGGATATATAATAGATACACAAGTTCAGGTTTAGAAAAGGAGCAATGCACATTTTATGACTGTTAAAAAAAGAGCTTGTTCATGAATTTTGAAAGTAGACAATCATGAGTATCAAATTGCAATGGTATTTAAATTCGTATAGAGATATATGTAAAGGAACATTATGACATTTTAATTTTAAAATGTGAATAATCTCCACAGACCAAAAATGCATCTTTTGCAACTATTACCTAAACTTTAAAAATATTATGTCAACTTAAAATGTGCAAAGGGTTACGTAATTGACCAAAATAAAAGCAAGCATATTGTCTGCACTGTCACCTGGGTGTGTGTGGTTCCAGGGTCTGGGAGACAACACCCTTCACTCTGTCTGGTTTACCATCTACTTCCAGGCTGGCCGCACTGTACAGTAGAAATTTAACCTTTAGGAGTCATTCAAACAGGGATTAGATCTTCATGGAAATACAGCTGTTATTAAGAAAGTTGGCACGTTAATTCTTACCAGTGATTTGCAACTGAGAGTGAACAAATGCGTTTATCATATTTTTTTTCCTAAGAAATGCTTTTGAAAGTGGGGAGCAGAGAGGGCCCATTAGGGCTTTAGTCCTCATAAGGGAAATGGACAGTTGCTGTAGAAGGAACAAAAATGCACAGAAAGTGAACTAGGGCCCCAAGGGTGTGGAGGAGACAACGTGACCTTAGTTTTTCTTTTTTTTTTAAATTAATTTATTCCTTATTGAAGTGAAGTTGATTTACAATGTTGTTTTAGTTTCAGGCGTACAGCAAAATGATTCAGTTATACATACATACATATTTTTTTCAGATTCTTTTCCCTTACAGGTTACTACAAAATACTGAGTATAGTTCCCTGTGCTATACAGTAGGTCCTTGTCGTTTATATATTTTATATATAACAGCATGTATATGTTACACGCAAATTCCTAATTTATCCCCCCCCCTTCCCCCTTTGGTAACCATAAGTTTGTTTTCTGTGAGTCTGTTTCTGTTTTGTAAATAAGTTCATTTGTATCATTTTTTTAGATTCCACATATAAGTGATATCTTATGATATTTGCCTTTCTCTGTCTGGCTTACTTCACTTAGTATTGGGTTGGCCAAAAAGTTCATTCGGTTTTAAGTAAAAATAAAAGATGTATTTTTCATTTTCACCAAGAATTTTATTGAACAATGTAAATTCACTAACCGAACGAACTTTTTGGCCAATCCAATATGATAATCTCTAGGTCCATCCATGTTGCTGCAAATGGCATTATATCATTCTTTTTTATGGCTGAGTAATATTCCATTATATATATATATATGTGCCACATCTTCTTTATCCATTCATCTGTCAATGGACATTTAGGTTGCTTCCACGTCCTGGCTATTGTAAACAGTGCTGCAGTGAACATTGGGGTGCATGTATCTTTTCAAATTAGTGTTTTCTCTGGATATATGCCCAGGAGTGGGATTGCTGGGTCATATGGTAGCTCTATTTTTAGTTTTTTAAGGAACCTCCATACTGTTCTCCATAGTGGCTGTATCAATTTACATTCCCACCAACAGTGTAGAAGGGTTCCCTTTTCTCCACACCCTCTCCAGCATTTATTATTTGTAGACTTTTTGATGACTTCAGTTTTTCTTTATGCCAAATAGGCATCCATGAAGGTGGGAAGGAGTCATTGAATGTTACCTGAATACAGGGACTATTAGGTAAATGCAGCTGGGTCCCCAAAACTCACCTCACTGATCTTAGACGTATCTGGAAACAGTTACAGAATTCGATCTATAAGTACAGGTATGCAGGGATGCCTGTGGCCAAGTTAAAATAAAAGCTTTGTAAGAATATTAGAGTATGATTCTGTTTTAGGTAAAAACAAATCAACACAAGCTTTCCGTATGTGAATATATGTCTGTAAGGAGTAAGGTGAGGAAGACATAACAGGCTGTCACTGAAATAGCGACATCCAGGCAGGGAGTTGGGTGGAGAGAGAGATTAGCTCGGCCTTTAGGCATCTTTGTATTGTATTCGTTTACATGTTTATACATGTTTATTCTACTTTTGTGGTTGTAAAAAATAACAAAGAACATACAGAAGAGAAAAATCTCTTCCTTTCTCCACCTAATGATCACCCCACCCCTACCTCGAGGCTGCCCGCACCTGCTGAATGACAGGTGGACGTGTGCATAGCAGACCCCTCTGATTGGAAGCTAGTTTTATTTTTATTCCTCCTCCCCATCAGGGAGAGGGCCTCGCTAGACTGGGCGCTCACCCCTTTCAGTGGCAGCTGTCATTTCGGTGCTCCAGTACCCTTCTGTTCCCTAGACCATTCAGGCTATGTCAGGCTGTTCACTTTGCCAAGGGAAACACGTGTCTCCCCATGGCCAGTGTCCTTGGTGCTCCCACCTCCTGAGCCCTGGTCCAGGTCAAGATGGGATCAGACCTGGTGAGGTGTGGCCATGTTTATTCCCTGTCTCCTTACCTGAAGGTGCTGGCTTCACGTTCCCGGTCCTCAGGAGGCACTGCTCATACCCTCTCTGGTGGGACATCTAGGGAAAGCAGGTGTAATTTCACCTTTTCATTTGCCGAGATACTGAAACTCAGGTTCTGACTAGAGCGCTGAGTAGTGGGTAGACACACCTGGGGCCCTTTAACCACGCCCTTCATTGAACAACTCCGATTTCTAAAGGATTTCCTTTTCTCAGTTTTCCACCCACACATTCTAAGTTCCTGGGACACATTTGCAAATTTTCTTCCTGACCAGCAGGCACATTTGCTTCTGCATTAAACCTGATAACCTGCAGGTCATACACACCGACAAGGAAATTCCATTTGCTCGTAGCCTCCATTCATAGCCTCTGACTGTTGGGAAGAGTAGGTTAGGGTATGTGGGGTAGTGGTCGGCTCCTTACCTTGGTGACAACCAGGTGACATCTACTACATTGCTCTCGGTGGGTGTGGGTAGGGAGGATAGTGTGAGGTGGAGGAGCTCTGCTTGGCCACTGTCCCTTCCCTCTTCCGAAATCTTAAGAGGTAGCCATGACTGCCTCAAAGACTGTTGGCATTGTACCATGACTTTCAAGACTCTGTGTTATAAATTGCAGTTGGAGGGCTTTGGGCAGCTTAGGGGTACAGGAGATGGTGAACACGAGGGAGGTCTGGAGGTAAATATGTCCAATTTTTGACTTAACAACAAGTTAAGCATTTGCTGTGTGGATTATCTGTGACCTACTTGAAATACTGATGCACTCTCTCTCCCCTCTGGCCCTGGGCCACTTCTCCCACAAGGTGGTAACTGTGCTCGAGAAATATAAACTAATTTTCATAGACGCCTAAGGGAAAAAATAAGATGGAAAGCCACTATACAGCAAAGATATTCACATAATGTGTTCCTAAATCAAATAGAAATGATTTTGTAGCATCGGTTCTTCAGGAGGATTCAGGCCACTGTTGCCCTCTATTTAGGAAGTTTTATCAATAATTCATTCCCTTTAGCACTGGGCTACGTTATTTCATTTACCCCTTGAATGACAACAGCTGTGTTTATAACAGAATCTCTGAACACTTTCTCCCTCCCTCCCCTCCCCTCTTCCCACTCCTTCCCTCCCCCTCTCTTCCCCCTCCCCTCCCCGACCCTCACTCACAGGTGTACCATAGATGACCGGGTCACCCGGGTGGCCTGGCTGAACCGTAGCACCATCCTCTACGCCGGGAACGACAAGTGGTCCATAGACCCTCGTGTGATCATCCTGGTTAACACGCCAACCCAGTACAGCATCATGATCCAGAACGTGGACGTGTACGACGAGGGCCCGTACACCTGCTCCGTGCAGACGGACAACCACCCCAAGACCTCCCGGGTGCACCTCATCGTGCAAGGTAGGCGGCCTGGCCAGGGGTCTCGCGTTCCCCTCCGTGATGCGGGGGAAGCATGATCTCAGCTTGTCCTTCTACTCCTGTAGAAAGACACGAAAGGCCGTTTCCTCTGTAGAATCCAGAGACTGAGTGTCTGTCCTGGATTCCTTCCGCCTGCTGGGGTCTTGACTAAGTGCTGAGTATCTTTACAGAATTTCTCCATTTTCTCTCTGGCCCCTCTGCTCTCGTTAATAGGTTGTTTGGCACGTTTGAGCTGGTTGGGCTTTCTGGAGTTGGGAAAAGATATATTAGAAATATAGATTATGTTATACTATATTATATTATGTTATATTATATTATACTATGTTATATTATATATATATTAGTTACTTAGCACTCTGGAGTTGGGACAAGATATATTAGGAAATGGATACGGTATTACTGTCTGCGCCTTTTATTGTTCAGAGGCTTATTTCATGATAAAAGGTTAATGATATAGATGTGAAATCATGTGACATATGAGTGTCCTTGCATAGCTGCTGGTTGTGTGTGTGCCAGAAGGGGTTCTGAGTGCTGTTTGGCATTGCTGCTGAGTCTGTGTACACCCTTTTAGCCCCACAATGGAGTTGAGGTCAAGAGGGCTATTAGTCAAAATGTTATCTCCAGCTCTATGTTGGAAATAAATCTATGTAATTAAAAGGGGGGAATCCCTAACATTCTCTCCCATTCTCCCTTAAAAATCTGAATTAGTATAACCCAGGCATAGTAGTTAAGAGTTTTTCATTTGAATTTTACTTTGTAGGAGAAAAATGGGGTTGAAGAAATGTCAGAATCTCAGATATCAACTATTAAGTGTTAAGAATTAAAAACTCATGCAGAGAGCAGTCAAGAGAATTGGGGAACTGTCTTAAAACAAGGCAGCTCTACAAATGACCTTATGTTGAACTGCCCCCTACCAACACCCCCATGACTACGTAAAGCAGTTTCTATCAGGTATCCACTCACGGTAGCAATGGGGTGCTGAGCAGACTAGCTCCCATCCCCCTATGACATATCCTTCCTCCACCAAAGGAGAGGTTTGGGTGGACCTTTCTCAGTGTCCCCTATGCTGATGTCTCGTGGCCATGCCTTGAGCTCAGAAAGAGTCCCTGTGTGTGACTTAGTGTCAGTAACTGCCTTTTGTCAGATCCCATCTGCAGTTGATCCAATGGGTTTTATTTTTTTTCAGTTTCTGAAATGTGTATGGCATTCTTGCTTAGCTAATATGGATTCCCTCATCCCTGCCTTTCTAAAAAGTATAATTTTGCTCATTTCGGATGGTTTCATGGGAAGTTTGAGTAGGGGTTAGAGTCTTTTCATGCTTTGGTCACGTGTGCAAATCAAGGTGGCCATTCTTTTCTTTTGTCTGGAACGGCTCTTTGCTAGCAGAGCATCTGGGGCTTTGGCTCTGCACACCGTGGTAATGGCCTAAGCTGGGCCAGAGGTCTGTCTGCTGCAGCCCCGGCTCCCGGCAGGCCCTGGTGCTGCCATAGTGCTGAAGCATTGCCTCTGTTCAGCCTCTAAGCCCTTCTCTCACCCACACGCTCCCAGACTCCCACATCTGCCTGCTACACGAGGACACCCGTGCTCTGCTGTGTCCGTTCTCCATCCATGTCCCACTAGGGGTATGGCTTGGGGATGATCTGCTTGGGAGCTACAAGACGGCCTGCCATTGGGAGATAAAGACAAGTGTCACGGCTGATGCTTCTCCTCAGAGGCTGGTGGAGGCCCTCGCTGAGATCAGTCGTCTGAGATGAGCGGGGATGTCTGCAGAAAACAAGGGAGCTCAAGCTCTCACCACTCGCCTGCCACCTGGGCTTGGCTCCAGAGGAGCAGAAATTCTTGGCATGGGAAGTGACGCCTCCGTGGCGCCTCCCTGGCACCTCCGTGGCACCTCCGTGGCCTTGACAACAACGTTATCTTCAAATACAGGAAATTCGTCACTGAAAGAAAAAAAGAACTGTCAGGCACTGTACAGAAACAGACTCAAGCAGAACAAGGCTATCACTTTTCAGGGAAGAAGACAGACTGTATACGCATGTCAGAGCCAATACAGGCCATAAAGGGCTTGTGGCACAGAGCTTCAGGGATAATGTTCTTCGTAAGAAGCTTGGAGTAATTCCTGTGGCTGAATGTGAAAGCCAGTGGGGTCTCAGAGCTTTGGGTCAGAAAGACTCTGGGAAGAGGCAAGAAGCAGGGCAGTGGAGTCCTTCATTCCAGAGGTGACGTCCTCAAGTGTCCACGCTTTAGGCCAAGCAACTTCCTGTAGCTCCAGGCAATCCAATGCAAAGATCAGGAGGGCAGAGGAGGAAGGGGAGCACCTCCTCTTGGAAATCTTAGCAGACTGGGCTTTACATTTACTGAGAGGCTAAAAGAAGGAGCTAAGGGAGCTGTTCTTCCTTTGGGAATCAGTTGAGTTTCCAGTGGGTGGAAGCCGAGACCCCACGGCTCAATTAGAAAAAAGCCCAGAAGTCTCCTCTTTCCCAGCAGCTATCAGCTTTTGTCCAGTCTATAGATTAATTTTTCAGGCTTAGTGTTAGTTCAGGTTAAAGATAATGAAAGTTTCCTAATCCTCTTAAAGAAGATTTATCTGACCGAGTAGAAAGCTTTTGGAATACAATAAGGCATATATAAAACTGAGGTCTAATCTTGCCTTTAATTTCAAACTGCTGATTGGTATTGATTTTGCAATGAGAAAAACTGAAAAATTTCCAAGCTGCAACTTGTCTATCTGCATATGTGTGTGTGTATATATATATATGGTATTTATTTATCTTCTGTCTATTTGAGAATGTTACAATCTCATCACCTCTGCCAGACGAGTGTCATTAGCAGAAGGGCAATCCCACGGGGTCTAGGCTTCGTTGCTCCCTCCTCCTGCAAAGTGAGTAACTGAGAGCTGCTCTAACACTACCTCACAGCCTGTCCTTTCCTGGTTTATAAGGTGGCCTTTCCACGCATCTGATGGGATTAGTTTCCTAGTCTTCCTCTTTAAGGGAAGAAGCTGCTTTCATTAAAATAGCACTGGTCCCCAAGGTACATCTTGGTCACTGAAGGGATAACTTTAAGGTGCCACGTGATGGTGAGGCTGTGACTTTGTCCCTGGTGCGTGACAGCGAGGCTGTGACTTTGTCCCGGGTGCGTGACGGTGAGGCTGTGACTTTGTCCCTGGTGTGTGACCATGAGGCTGTGACTGTGTCCCGAAGTGTTAAGGAAATCCAGAACAAGGGGCTCAGATTAGTCAGGGCAGGAAAACCAATCTGGCAGCCCTGTGTGGGAGGGGGTGCCATAAAGGAGCTGGAGGCATGGGATGGGCAAGAGGTCATGCCCATCACTCAGAAGGTGTGAGGCCAGCAGATTGTGGGTCTCCCTGTAGGAATGGAGAAGCTTCCTTCAAGAGGTATCATCCAAGGGAAATTGAGAGGATTAATCCCAATATCTTGAAATAGGAAGAATTAAAAGGATATCACCTCCCTTTTTGAGTTTGGGGAAATGTTAGATGTTCCCACTAGTGATTGCAGAGTTAGGGTCCTGAGCCGCTGGGAGAGGAAAGTGTTAGGCTTGTGAGCTTTAGGGATAAAGAAAACACAGACACTACACAACTGTTATAGAACTAAGAAACAGGCGTAACTCAAGACAAGAAGGGGTTTGTTTGAGATTTATCATGAATTTACTAGCATGAGAGGAGGTAAGTTTTGTGAGATTAACTCTTCCTACTTGAGAGCAACAGGTGGCCCGGCACACAGCACACTGTCTGAGGGGTCCTAGGCATTCAGCAAATGTTTGTAAAATGAACACAGGACAGAGGGATACAGCAAATGAAATGGCATAAGAAGGCAGTGATCATAAAGTCCCTTCAGGCAGATAGGGGCAGGGGATGAGTCAGGCTGTCCAGATGACTTGGAGTGGCCAGTAATTGGGAAAAGGTCCTTAGAGGGATGAGGTCTTCCATGTGACAAGCCAAGAGATACGTTCTAACAGCGATCGCATGACTTCCGTGTGTTTATTGAGTACTTGACAGCACTGGTCACAGTCTTTGGCTCACGTGACCCTCACAGCAAGCCCTGGGAGGCTTCAGGGCAGTGACTGTTATCTCCATTTTGCATGAGATCACTGCAGCTCACAGAGGTTAAGAGACTGGCCAGGGTGCCCTGTGAGTCAGCAGCTGTGCTGGGTCTGTACCCCAGCCATGCGACCCCACGCTCAGTGTGCCTCCAGCACAGGCCACCCCCCCCACTGCCAACCACGTCCAAGGTGATTCCTCTAATCTAGATCCCTGGGAATTTGCCAGTTATCCTTTCTTTTTTCCCTCTTTTTCCTGCTACTGATGTTTCATTGTACTAGCAGAAATTGTGGACAAAACTCAAGAAAGAAAATGAGCAGCGGGGGAGCAGGAGTGGGATGCCAGAGCCCCAAAAGATGATGTGGAGAGGCTGAGGGAGAGGCAAAGAAGAAGATAATTAATTTACCAGTAGCTCATCCCTCCAGGGATACGCATTCTAAATGTTACCTCTTTCCCCTATGTAAGTACTGAAAATGCTGGCCCCTTTGAGAATCCAGAATCTAATCGTCACTCTGATTGTCATGAACTCTTCAGCATTCTGGAATGTGTGGATATCGCCGTGTCACAGTAGTTGTCACTGTCAGGGAGCGATAGACAGGAAGATCTGGCATCCTTTCTCCTTGGCTGTTGGTATCTCTATCTGCTCTCTTGGCTAGTCCAAAAATCTGTTTACTGCCAGACACTTCCTTTCATGGAGCAAACTACTCTTGCTAAGCCCAATTTTAGGCAAAGGGCTAGAAAGGATGAATGATGTGAACAAGCCTACGCAATTTCTATGTCTTCAAAGACTTTGGGGCTTTGAGCCTGGAGTCAGTTCAGGTGAGACTACTTGGTACCCAAGGTTTAGTTTAGCAGGTAGAGAAGTCTGATTCTCTACCCAGTCCAGCCCTAGGTTTCGCTGAGTGTCAGCCAACCTCTGCACTGGCCACATTGAGTGTAAACTGATCTCAGTTGATCCTCACAACATCCCTGAAAGGTTTATGCCATAGTCACATCTTACAAATAAGAAAACTGAAGCTCAGAAAGAGTAGAAACTTGCCCAAAGATGATAGAGCCACTAAAAGCTTTAAATTCCCTTCACTAGGCTTGTCTCTAGGTAAAAGCTATCAAAACACACAACAGTTAAAGCCCTCTGCATTCATGATCTCTTCTGATTATTCTTCATTGAAGCCCTGGGAGACGGAACAGAAAATCACCACATTCCAAGAAAAGAACCTGAGATTCAGAGAGCTGACATGATTTGTCCAAGTTTTATACTGGCTAGCAAGTGGTGAAGCACCCCTTAACACCAGGAGTTTTATTTTTACTTGAATAGTTGATTTACAATGTTGTGTTAGCTTCAGGTGTATAGCTAAGTGATTCAGTTATACATATATATTTTTTTCCCTTACAGGTTATTACAAAATATTGAGTTCCCTGTGCTATACAATAGGTCCTTATTGGTTATCTGTTTTATAGATAGTAGTGTGTATATGTTAATCCCAAACCCCTAATTTATTCCCCCCTTTCCTCTTTGGTAACCATAAGTTTGTTTTCTGTGTCTGTGAGTCTATTTTTGTTTGTCTATAAGTTCATTTGTTTCATTCTTTTTAGATTCCACATATAAATGATACCATATGATATTTGTCTTTCTCTGTGTCTGGCTTACTTCATTTAGTATGATAATCTCTAGGTCCATCCATGTTGCTGCAAATGGCATTATTTCATTCTTTTTTATGGCTAATATTCCATTGTATGTATGTACCACATCTTCTTTAACCATTCATCTGTTGATAGACATTTAGGTTGCTTCCATGTCTTGGCGATTGTCCATAGTGCTGCAATGAAGGGGTTTTAATTCTAGACCCAGTATTGTGTTCACAGGCCAGATTGCTAACTCATAGCTAAGTAAAAGGGCAGGTGGATGTTACTATTTGTGAAAAAAATATAGAAGTTCTGAGGTGCTACTGAGAAGGGTGGTTCCTGAGAAGATCGTTGCGGAGTAGAGGGGGCCTGGCTAAAGCTGGTTGGGGTGGATGGGGGCCGGGCACCTGGTGGAGCTTCCCAGCACGTAAGGGAGGCACACCTGCCCACGGGTCACACTTTTGCAAGGACCTACCTATTTCTTTTTAATAAATTTATTTATTTTATTTACTTGTTTTTGGCTGCGTTGGGTCTTCGTTGCTGCGTGCAGGCTTTCTCTAGTTGTGGCGAGCGAGGGCTACTCTTCGTTGCGGTGCGCGGGCTTCTCATTGCGGTGGCTTCTCTTGTTGTGGAGCACGGGCTCTAGGCACGTGGGCTTCAGTAATTGTGGCACGTGGGCTCAGTAGTTGTGGCTCGCGGGCTCTAGAGCACAGGCTCAGTAGTTGTGGCGCACGGGCTTAGTTGCTCCGCGGCATGTGGGATCTTTCCGGACCAGGGTCGAACCCGTATCCCCTGCATTGGCAGGCGGATTCCCAACCACTGCGCCACCAGGGAAGCCCCGGACCTACCTATTTCTAACCCTTCCTTTGTTACTCACCTCTTTTTCTCTGCTATTTTCCCCTGTTTTCCCAAATAGTCTTTAAATAATTATTTAACTGTGTAATTGTGGGCCTAAAGGAAAGCAGGCAGTCAACCTGAAATAAATTTAATTTATTCAGCCTCTATTTTAAATTATAATCACACTTGCTCTTCACAGAGGCAGGGTGGGAATGTGGAAAAGAACAAGACTGGGCATCAAAAAGCTCCCTCCCCAGCCTGAGCTCTGCTCCTCCCATCCAGACCTGTGCCTCTGGGATGTTCCCTTCCTGGCTTCTTATTCTGAGTGAAGAATACAATTGAATGTAGTTGATTTCCTTCAGGTACACACATGCACACCTTAATCTTAATCCTGTGTGTGTGTGTATGTGTGTTTATTAACAGATATATATGAAAGACATCCTTTCCTGCTTCACGTGATATTTGTAAACTCCACAACCCACATCCGATGGTGTATATATAATACTAAGATTCCTAATTTCAGGGTTGGGTAAACTAAGAAAGCAATTACAACTTAGAAGGAATCAGGATTGAAGTCGGTGCCCTCAGAATGCCCTCTGGACCCAGCCGGGGAAGGCACTTCACGAGTCGTCCTTCACAAGAAGGGTGTCCCCCTGCAGGCTCCCTCTAGCCCGGCCTCGGGCTTGGAATGAGACCCACACTCATACTCACACTCTCCGTGCAACTGTCCTGCCCTTCCCTCAGATTGTGTTACTCAGACATTGTCTGAATTTGACATGTCCTGTAGCTGAAATCAAATTAGTATTCACCTCTCCCCAATCCCCTAGGTTATCATGTCTTTCGTGGCACCATGTGTAGTTAGTTGCTGACAACACAGTACGAAACACATTTTGTAGAAAGAATATTTCTCCTTTTATCAAGCCTCTACTCCCATTCTTGTGAGGAGAGATATGGGGCTTTGTTCTGCTCTGCTTAGAAACTAAAGTTATAACATCACACAGACACACACACTCACAGCTTTTGCAGTTTTCCTAACTACTTCTTTTGTGGCCCCTGGAATTCCATCCTTCTCTCCATTAAATATGCAGGTCCATCCTCCCTCTAGTAAGGGGCTGGAGGATATCTGCTCAATTCCTCCTTTAACACTTATAAACTTTTAGTTATAGGAATAGGAAGAGTTACGGTGTTCCAAGCTGAATGAGACCAAAGCAAAATCTGATGGACTCATAGTCAGAGCTGGAGGTGGTTCGACCCTGTCTGCCAAGAGGGCAACAGTACTGTGTGAGATTCCTGGCTTTGAGAGGGTGCATCAAAGTGCATGAGCCTGCTGGGAGGCCACAGCAGAGACTCTTGGCATGATCCAAGATGGTGTTGCCACTCCTGGCACCTGGTTTGGGATACATACAGGAGCCAGAAAGAGAAGTGGTGGGGTCTGGAGCTGTCATTTGCCTTATTTGCAGTAGAACAAAATAAACAGAACAGTCATGAAGTCTGTTCTCAAAACCATCACTGATGTGGAGATGCAGGAGGAAATGAAATGCCTGTTATGTTCTAGTCAATTTGCATGGTGATCTCAGCTTGTGTCCTAAGAGCCTCATCTGTCAACAGCGCAAGTAAACACAAAGAGAGCTTTCCCAGTGCTGTCAGCAGGGGAAGCAGTCACGCTTTCGAAGAAGGGTAAGTTAGTAAATGTTCATAAGTTCCCCCAATGGTTTAAAGTTCATCATGACCCCCATGTAGTCAGAATCCCACCTAAGATTTCAAACTTCACCACCCACAGGTTTAGTTACAGTCATGGCTTAGCATCAGAGTCATCTGCGAATTTAGTGTGGTGATATTTTCCTACATGCGGCATGTAGACACAGATTTGAAGAGTCTGACTTGCATTCCAAAGCCTGGTTGTGAGCCCCTCGTTAGCAAGTTTTACCTGAAACACGGTGTCTTAGCACCAGTACCTATCATTTGTACTTATTCCTATTTTGGCTTCTCATCAAGGTATCAAAAAGCCTTTGACTGTTCTCTTCACTAATCATTCTCTTCACTAATCATTCTCCTCTATAGCTTCAGAAATTGAAGAGCATTAGAAGTGAAGTAAAATAATCACAAGGAAAGCAGTCAAAGATGCGTCTTAGAATAATTATAAACCGTGGTTGTCATGCCTGAGTACCAAGCATAGCAGTCACTTTACAGACACGATCTAATTCTATTTCCCAATTAACCCAAGAGGGTGGGATGCATTTTACTAATTTTTTGAATGAGGAAACTAAGGCTCAGAGAGGCTGAGGAACTTGCCCTAGGGCAAAAGCTGAGAGGTACAGCGGCGTGATTCGAGCTCTGCTTAGTCTACAGGGAAAGCCAGCACTTAATCTCTACGTGGAATGTCCTCTTCATTCCCTCCCTTTTAAATAAGTCTCAGGCCAGACTGACAGACCCATTCATTTACAAGGCGCAGGCTTGCCTTGTCAGGTTATCTCTGTTTAAAGGATTTCAGTCTAATATCTCTGCAGTCAGGATCTGTCCTCCTTAAACCTTTTCCTCTCCTCCTACTTTATGTATCTTTGTGATTATGACTTCCTCCTTGGAGTTAATATCAAGTCTGTATCCGTGACTCTGAAATCTACATTTCTACTTCTTAATTGCTTCCCTAATTCTAGTCTCTCCTTTCCGATTCTTTCCTGAACTCTTCAAGGTGGGTGTCGCATACGTATTTCACGTGTCCCACGTTGGACTTTTCTTCGCTCCAAAACCCGTTCCTCCTCTTTTAATTCACATTTATATTCATGGACACACCAGCCTTGTATAAAACGTTGGTTTAAGCGTTGACTTTCTTTCTCTCCTGCTTCTCTATCAAAGCAGATGTCATGTCCAATAAAGTCATTCTCTTTCTGTTCCCACAACCACAACCATAAAAGTGCGGCATCTTACACTCTGGTGACGTTTCACTGCCACGTCCTAATTGCTAACCCGTCCTCAGTCTCTGGCTCCTTATAATTCATTTTAACACTGTTGTCTAAATATTCCTGATGCACGCACCAGATCATGTCACTTCCCCCTGCTTGTAATTTTAATGACTCCCTTTTGACAATACAGTAAAGTCAAAACCTCTTAGATCACTTTTCCAAGTGCTCAACAATTCAAGGTCAGACCTCCTTTTTCACTCTTACTTTCTATTCTTCCATTTTTATATCCTACACAGAACTTAGCCAAACTTGTCCTTGTAACACCTCCGCCCCCAGTGCCCTGCATTCTTTTCCATTTCTCAAACAATCTATCTGTCTTGAATGTTCTCTTCTCTGGATATCCAAGTTCTACGGACCCTTTAGAGCAGGACTGTCCTATGGACCTTTCTGTGATGATGGAAATGTCCTATATCTGCATTGTCCGACATGGTAGCCATTAGCCATAAGGGGCTATTAAGAACTAGAGATGTGGCTAGTGAGTTGTCAGTATTATTTCATTTTAATTAATTTAATTAAAAATAGCCACACATGCTGGTGGCTATCATATTGAACAGTACAGTTTTAGAGTGGCTAAATCCCCAAAGCCAAAGGCTTTCTTTGGAATTCCAAACCTTTACCTGCACTTCCTTATGCTACCTGTAACTTCTCATTTCATATTTCAGCTATTGGTGGATCTAACTTTTTCCCACACCTAGATTTTTCCTTGAAAGCAAGAGCCAGAGCTGGCTCTATCATTTTTAATATGGTCACAGTTTAGGGATTGCAATCTGAATTGGCAAGACCATATAGATAGCTCTTTAACAAATTTATATTAAGTGTTACTAATCCATGAAAATAATGGCAAATGTCCTAATTTGGAGGTTATTGGAGACCATACCACAAAGTGTGTCATCCACCTTGGATTTATTACCTTCTCCCCATGCTTAGGACAGATCACTGTATAGGCAGGCACCAAAAGCATTTATTTCTACTGAATAAAGAAGTTCTTAGTGAAACCTTTTTTAAATTTCCGTAATTTAGAGCTTCAGGGGAAAGATCCGACACAGCCACGTTTTTTAGTGACATTGGAAATCACCCCAAACAGGATGGCCCAGAGGGCAGCCTTGGCAGGCAGCTAAAAGGGCACCCCCCCCAGCCTGCTGCAATCAACATGATGGCATCAGTGACACACCCTGATTGGCCAGCAAGCACACATTAATGACCAGCTAGCAACTGTGTTCAGGTCAATTAATTTATATTTGTATTTTGCAAACGAAAAGTTGCCCTGTTAGATTATTGATTCTTTGTCCCTGTATTCAATTTGTTTTTAATTGCACCGTTGCTGGGCCAGGCCCTCCCTCCTGGCACGCTGGCAATAAATCTGCCACCATCTCAACGATCAACAATAAATGTGTCTCTTCATGTCATTATTAATATGCCTCTTGGACTGGTTCATTACCATGGCTAACAGTTTATAAGAGCGGGATGGCACACTGCCAGGAGGATTCCTTTTCCCGAGGGCTATTTTGTCATGATAGGATTGATGTTCTCAGGCCTGTGTGTGTCTGAGGAAAGGGGCCTGGGATTTAATTTAATATAGCTGGAATGTGAGCTGCCTAATCCTCTCCTAATCATAAACAGCTTTAGAAGAAGATTCTGTTGGAATAGAGATTTTTACCCTCTCTTCCAATTCTTCCTCTTTCTTCTCACTTTTTTCTTTATTATCTTCTTAATTCCTTCTTAGTTTCTGTTCAGATAGGTTTTTTTCCCCTCTCAAAAACAACATAACAGCTACCTGGGTGATCTAAAATCCCTAGGTAAGGGAGCCATGTGTCCCCCAGGAGCTGGAGTTTTATTGTTGGTTTATTGGTAGCTGAAAGCAGAGGGGAGTTCCCTGTGCTTGATGTGTGAATGGTGATTAACAGAGCTGCAGAAAGGCTGCCCTCATAATGTCACCTTAATTGAGGTCAGTATTGAAAAAGAATAAGCCCTATCTTATAGTAGAGATAATCGTGAATTACAGTATTGTTATCGGCTCTTTCAGTTATTAGAATTTTTCAGGGAGAAGCACAGATTTTAGATGAATTTATAGGTTGGCAGAAGAGACCCTGTGTGTCTCAGATATGCCAAAGGGGACATCTAAATGGGACGGAGTGTTTACAAGGGTCCTGCTGTGGCCTGAGATCTAATAATAGTCCAGATGTTGGCCATTTTCAAGGCACAGGTTGCTCCAGGACAAGAAATTTGGCATCCCTCCCTCAGATACAGAGTGAACGGTCAATTTTTGGTTCAGGATAGAGATTTTTATACTTAATTTACTATGAACAGTGCCCATTGCACTTCTTGGTACAGAGCTCTCCAAAACAGGTCACACTGGGCTTATTGAAAGAGAGGGGCATGGGGGTGGTGTGACACCTACTGTTTCTCTTGATAGGAGTCTAAGTGGCCCAGGGAAGTGGAGGGAAGGAGCCTGGGACTTGGGCCAGGACGATTTAGAAGAAAAGGTGGCAAGGGAAAGCTGGCAGAAGACTGAAGATGCCTGCAGAAGGCCAGAGCTACAGATGGAGGATGTGATGGGAGGCAAGGGAGCAGAGGAGGTGGGGAGGGGTTGAGAGAAAGGGGAAGAAGAGACAGGGAAGCCCTGCCCAGGGCTCAGCGCATGGAGAACGCCTCCCCTCAGGGACGCGGGGCACCATGGCCAGGCTGCTCCAGTGCAAGCGCCTCTGTGCCCATGACACCCTGGGGTTCTGTCCACTGCTCCCCTGCTGCTTTGCTGCATCTCGCTCCGCCTGGCCTCCACGCGAGGCAGGAAGAGACTGATGCAGTCACTGGTGTGGAACCCAGGCTCAGGAAGGCTCCTGATCCCCACCCTCTCCCGCCTCCCACCTCCCCCCATACCAGTGAGAACGGATCCCGTCTCTGCAGACTCATGGCTGGGCTTGCGTTTTCCAAGTGCTGTCATATCCAGGCTAATCCAACAGAAAAGGCAGTGTTATTGATAAGCAAAGCCTTAATTCAAACACGTACAGAACAAAATGCATTTACCAGGCTGCCTCTAGGTAAGAGGCATGAAAAATTCAACTCCTGGTTTGGCTACTTGCTGTATGATCTTAAATGAGTTACTTAGTTTCAAAGTCTTCATCTGTAAATTTTGGGAAAAAAGGCTGTCCTACCTCCTTCTTATGGCTGTTCTACATTAAGTGGACAGCACTCTATACTAGGTCCTGTACAATGGAAATACTAAAATCGTTTGTTGTTTTAAGCTGCTAGGTTAACTTTAGAAATCAACCGACCCTCTGAGTTTACATGACAGGTGTTATGCTGGGGTGATTCATTCATACTTAGAACTCTGAACCCTCTACTCATCCTAATACAGTTTTCACATTAAAATATAGCCACTGGCCCCTTATATTTTAATAAATTTTGTTGGATTTTATGGGTAATAATGGAAGAACCGTGGCATCTTCTGAGCGTATCTGAATGTGTGTGATATCCCCATCCTTGAAGTTTTATGTCACTCTTATTATTTTTAAATATTCTTCTCAACTATTTTTATATTGTCATCATAATTTTATAGTCTCATGTCCGAAAGGTACTTCTGAAAAATACCTATAGTTATGCTTATTGATAGAGAATTGAGGTTAAGCAGACAACTTTGAGTCAAAAGGGAAATAACACTAAATCATCATCAAAGGTTTGTTTTCTTTAAGAACCTTACATCCTCACATAAATATGCAAATCTTAGAGACATTTCTAAAACCATATCTTTAAGGGGCTGCTACTGTATACTGAAAGGCATAGCTTCATTTCTAACGAATCCCCCTTATTGAAATCACATCCAAAATAAAATAAGAAAAGGCTATGCTCCAGTTTCAAAAGGGAAAAAAAAAAAAAAAGTCAGGCTGCAGCGCACACATCCCCAAGTGCCCACTTTAAATGCCCCACCAATGGGAGTGCGAAATGAAGGGCCCTGAGCCCTGGCCATGGTTAATCCAAAGCACCAACGACGCATAACAGAATCAGAGAATGCAAAACAGCTACTTGAGGAATAAAGCTTCCCAGCCCTTGGTTCAGCAGCAGCAGGGTGGAAAGTGAGGGGACAGGAAAATCAAAGTCCCTTTAAAAAAAGTGATCACACATCGAGACAAAATGTCCCCACAGCAGGAAAGAAAGTGGAAAACACACCAAATCAATCACGTTAAAAATAAGGCTTAAAATCTTCTACTACCTAAGATGTAGGTGGGGAGGGAAGAATGGGTCCGGCAGCTTGAAAGTCTTTTATTAAACTGCACACTGACTGCCATGGCACATACAAGAAAATGCAATTAAGGTCAGGCCATTAAAAAGGTGCCCAAGGATAGCTCTGTGAAAGACCAGGGGGCAGTCTGCAGGAGCTCAGGACACTCACTTTGAAAAAGCGCCAGGCGGGGCGAAGGGCCTCTGATGGGACAGCCCTGAAGTGAGGTCCCGATAGAGGCAGGAGGAAAGCGGAGGTGGGAATTCTTGCCTCGCCTCCCAGTGCCCGCTGGAGTGGCCCCAGCCCAGTTCTCACCAGTCCTGTCTTCCTTCAACCACAGTGCCCTCAGCACCATTTAGGATAATGTGTCTCCAAGGGACATTCATGGTCAGCAGGGGATGACACCGCAGGTACACCATCACGTGGGCATCACTCTGGCCCGCGGTCGCCCTTCCTCTCCTTAGACAGGTCCAGGTCCACATCTACCGGCTGACTGAGAAGGGCAGGTGTGGAGCCCGGATGGGGCACACGCCCCCGCCTCCCCTTGGTCGGAGGGACCAGGCTGGGCTGAACTGATCCGCGAATGAAGAGCTTGGTCTCCCATCGGAAGCTCCAGAGACACCGTGTACTTCAGAGCTGTCTCTGGGTTCGGGCTTTGCTGGGCATGCAGTGTGGCCGGCTGCTCACAGAAAGCACAGAGTGATGGTGACTGGCCCTGATCCCTCCCTCTCAGAGCACCCCCAGTGCCCCACCCATGCCTGCCCTGTTCGGGGGGGGGGGCCTCCCCTCCAAAGACCTGGAGGTGTTACAGGAGCTGGGACCTTCCAAGGGTCACACCGCCTGGGTATAGCTCTGTGACACTGTGCTGTCTTCACTGGTCACACATCTGATCTCCCCACCAAAATATAAGCACCGTGAAGTCAGGGACAAAGTTTTCACCTCCCTGCGGACGCAAACGTTTACCTCTCATGTAAGCAGGGCCTCACATAGATTAGAGGTCTAAAAATATTTATTAAATGCGTCTGGCATGTAATGAGCAATCAAATAAGTATCAGACGATAAGATGGATGGAATATTCAGTGGAGGGGAACGAATTGGCGTTGGCATGCATGTGCGCAGACCGACCCCAGTCTCACACTGTACAGGTGTAGCTTCCCTGGGAGTCTGGTGCTCACCAGCAGCTCTTCCTTCCTCCACAGCCCGGAAGTGAATTCCTGAGTCAAGAGTGGGTGGGACAGTGCTTATCTCCTGTGCAGCCTGGCCCGTCTCTCTTCTTGTGCGGGGGCCGCACACCACCGTCCCACACGGCCTTCTCGTTGCCTTTCGCTGGAGGTGGCCTGCTAATTGCCGAAGGTTTCCAGGGCGCTCGCAGCGCTCAGGCTCCAGGCCTTTCTATTTCCCATCTGCTGGAGTCCGGGAAGCCGTGACCCGGCCACCTGAGCAAGTTCCTGGAAGCTTTCTAGCAGAAACACCAGCTACAAAGTGCCCATCATGGCTGCAGCAAGAGGGGTTTACAGACTTCTCCGATGTTAGGAAAGGGAAAATCATTTCTGGGTATAATACAGTTTGGAACATGCTCCCATTTTCTTCAGAAACTATTGCCTTGCAGTGATTTTCTGTCTCTGGCAGTGAATGTTCCCTGGGCTGCAGCTACCGTGAATCAAAGCCGCTCCGGTGCTGGCTGAGCAGGGTTTGTTGCTGGGTCATTTCTCCCCTCCTTCCATGCTTACATCTCCTTTCCCCACTTTACTGCTTTCTGAAGTTGTCCCTTGTTCCCCCTCCTCTCTTCTGCTTCTTTTGTCCTACCCCTCCAGGCAGGGCTGTTCACCTGCTTCCAGCGGCAGGGAGGGCCTGAGGACCAGCCAGCGTTGCCAGTACATCTACATACATTTACATCTCGTTGGCCTGCAAACATGATGATTATGCAAAGTTCTCCTCTGAGCAGTGAAAGGATTCTGTTTGGATTCAGGAACTTTGGGTTGCCCAGGACACAGCTAGGAAAGAGAGGGTGCAGCCCCTGCGCTTCCACAGAGGAGGGTGTGGATGTAATGTATGGGAGTGACTGAGGGACCGGGTGTCAATGGCACAGCTCCAAGGACAGTGGTCATCCAACCGGGCCCCTGCCTTGACTTGTCCACGTCTCCTGGAGTGCCACCTTGCCCCCAGTTAGGGGACGAGGTAGAGAGCGTGCCCTCCGGCCAGCGGCCTGAGCAGTCTCCCATTCAGCCCACTTTCCTGTCCGCAGCTTCTCTCTTTTGGTAAATTCACACCTCTGTGCGGAAATAAGTTTTCAGGCCAGCCTGCTCTTTCATCACGTGTTGAAAGCTGTACTGCGGCCCTGATCTATCCTGTTTCTTCTGAGTCAGGTAGGACCTTTAGGTAGGGCCGCGTTGCCAGCATCCATTCGTAGAAAATAATCCTGTGATTATAAGAATACCATGTGGTGAGTCGAAAGATCTAGAAAACAACTTCAGTATCCATGACTTATGCTCTGAGGCACCTGGATTAACCTCCCTGGATCTGTTTCTCGCTCTGTAAAGTAAGGGAGCAGAAGTAAATGGTCTCTGAAGTTCATTCCCACTCTAAAATTCTGGATTTTTATTTCTGGGATGATGTATTTTCTCTCTATATTTGTTAATTCTTCCACAGATGGTTTTATATTGTAGCCTATCCACTGTTTCACTTGTTCACACACTGAATATTTAACACCTGCCATGTGAAACCGTATTCAGTGATGTCTCGAGGATCATACCTGTATCAGGCACTTTGCTTCAGATGCAGGACGACGTAAGTCTGCCTTTGGTAGGGTTATGTTTACACTTCCTCCCACTGTATTCTAAGTCCTTGGGGGTAGACATTGCTTGTGCCACAACCTGAACACCTAAAATGTGCGATGGGGTTGCTAGCACTCAACAATGTTTGCTGAATAGAATTAAATCGAATCCCTCTTTCATTCTGAAGTTTTCCCTACTTTTATATTTTTTTAGTGGAGAAAGAAGACACTGACAACTAAGAATAGTCACCATTAAATTATGGAGTTTTCTTTTTTATTAATTAAAAGAATCTTCTGGGGAATGTTGAGGCAGGTGAATGGCTAAACCACTCTTCCCGTCTTACCCTAAGCATTCTAAGATGATCTGGGTGGGTCTACATCCCCTGGAAACCAACAATCACTCCTTAAAAAAAAAATCAGTCAACCTACCTAATTATTTATTGAATGTCAGTTATATTCATGATACATTAGGAACTATTCAGAGGAGAAGAAAACTCCAAGGAAGGTTTCATTCTTGAGGGGAGACAGAATGTACACCTTTAAAACAATTAGAGACAACTATTTAAATTGAGCACCAGGGAAAGCGTATTTCAGTTTGGCTGGTCAGTGTTTCATCACTTTGCCGGTAGACTGACCTGATGTTTTCTGCAGCATGTCGTAGGGGCACCTCAGAGTCAACCATGTCCAGAATTGAACTCACATCGTCCTACACCAGTGTCCCCTCTCTTGGGGTTTGGCACTACCGTGATCTAGTTCCATGGACCAGAAACATGACCGTCCTTCTAGAGACCTCACTCCTCAGTCGCTTTAGCCAACAGTGCTGCCTTAGTCTCCTCAAGCTGCCTCACGAAATACCGCAGGCTGGGAGGGTTAAACGGCAGACATTCATTCTCACACAGTTCTGGAGGTTGGAAGTCTGAGATCAAGGTGCCAGCCGGGTTGGTTTTGGCAAGAGCTCTCCTCCTGGCCTGTAGAAAAATGGCCTTCCAGCTGTGTCCTCACATGGCCCTTTGTGTGTGTGTGTGTGTGTGTGTGTGTGTGTGTGTGTGTGTGTGTGTAGAGAGTGATCTCTGGTGTCCTCTCCTCTTCCTATAAGGGTACCAGTTCTATCAGATCAGGGCCCTACACAATGACCTCATTTAACCTTAACTACCTCCTTAAAGGCCCCACTTCCAAACAGTCACATGGGGGCGGTAGGGCTTCAACACATGAATTGGGGGGGCATAATTAATTCCATTGCAGATACTAACTAAGGTAATCCCAGCTTCTCAGACCTCAATATCTTAGTGGCTTAACACAATAAAATGGTACTGCTTGTTCAGAAATTCCAATTACCTGGGAGGTAGGGGAGGGTAAGTGCCAGGTTCCATGCCATCGTTCAGGAATAAAAGTTGACTGAGGCTCTGCCCCCTTCAGAACATGGTGACAGTGTCAACTCTGGCCGTAGACATCCAGCCGGCTGCCTGGAGGAGAGGGTAAAGATGGGCATAAAAAGATGAGGGTTTTTGCGGGGTAAGGGCTTGTATTTATTTGCTTGCTTGTTTGTTGTATGGGCCAGGCTTCGTGGAAGTGTGCGCAGTACTTACACTCACTTCTGTTCCTTTGGCTGGAAATACAGTCCAGCTGTGTGTCCAGGAAGAGAAGAATAGATTTGGTGAATAGCTAGCCCATCTCTGAGATACCAAATCCCATTCACCAGTCACCAAAAGTACGTCTTAGATCTGTCCACCTCCTTCTACCTCCACAATGCAACAATCTAAGACAAGATACCATTGTCACTCACTTGAATCATTACAAAATCCTATTCGGTTTTTATCCACATGGTCTCTTTAACTTTTTTAGAGTAATAAAATACATGTAAGATAAAATTGACTATTTTAACCATTTTAAAGTGTATAATTCAGAGGCATTAAATACATTGACAGTGTTGTGCAACCATCACCACTGTCAACCTCTAGAACATTTTTATCATCCCAAACTCTGTACCCATTAAACAATAACTCCCCATCCCTTCCTCCCCGCCAGCCTCTGTCACCCCCTCCACTTCTACTCTGCATCATGTTCAGTTGCCCCTGCAGCCAGAATGATCTCCTAAAACAGTCTAATCATCACACACACACACTGTTTAGACTCTTACATGACTTTCCACTATTTCCAGCAAGATTACAAACATCCCTACGGTGGCCCACATACCCTGGGAGCTCGTGTCCGTAGCTGCCTCCCTAGCTGGTGGGAGAACGCACCCCCTCAGATTCTGTTCTCCAGGCACCCACAGTGCTCTTCATTCAGCCCACGTGTTTCTCACGTTCCCTCCTTCCTCGGGATCTCTGCATCGGCTGTTCTCTCTCGGTGTTCTCCCCTCCCCATTCCTCCGTCATTCATCAGATTTCCTCTCATCCGTCACTCCCTCTGCCTTCTCTCACCCTCCCGACCATGCCATGCCTGCCCCTTCCAGAACACTTCTTGCATTGTTACACATATTTTTCTTTTAATTTTATAATAAATATATATCTTCCCACTGGGCCTTAAATTCCATAAGGGTGGAGACTGTACTGTTTATGTTCACTGTTTCATTCCTGGTACCAAATGTGGTGCCTAGCATGTAATAGTCACTTGATGACTAAATGATGAATGAACAGATGAATGCTATCGGCACCAGGAAGGGTTGAAACCAGAGTTATACAGAAGGTGGCTTGGAAGAAAGGAGCATGAAAACATTGGCAAAATCAGCCTAAGACAAAGAGGAAGACATTCCCCACTGAATGAAACAGCCTAATTAGTTTACTATTTTATTATTTATTCATTTCCCATGAAATCTCTTTTAGGATGTCACTTCTTTCTAAATGTTAGTGATGATGGTATGATGATCAGGATAATGAAAAAGAAGAATATTTCTTAATTCTAGAGTATATCCTTCTTTGCAGGAAACGGGAAGAAAAAACGATATTGTTGAGTAATAAGTACAGGGCAAACAATTTCACATGATACTATATTTGATATTAAAGTTCCCTAAATAGAGTATCTTTGACATCTATACTACATCCTTGGGAGCTTGAGAAGAAAGGAAACTGTGCCTCAGAGCCATGGAGTAAGTGCACCGAAATTGCAGCTAGGAAAGCCAAGGCTGGGGCTTAGTCATCCAGACTCTCAGCTAAGTGTTGTTTGCTTGTTTTTTGCTTTGTTTTGTTTCTTGTCTCACTCTTGGTCCTGGTTTCCCGGCTAATACCCTCATACTTCAGTGCTCTAGAAATTAGATGGATTGAGAATATCAACCAAACCCATTTAAAATCTTTGGAAACGTTTTAACCAAGCTACCTTAGTTCTGGGTTCCTAGGGAACAGATCCTGGGGCAGAGACTAAACACTGATGTTTTATTTTGTGGCGAAATCCCAGGGCAGAGAGAGTGAAGGCAAAGGGAGTGCGGAAGAAAAGGATGGGAGGCAGTACAAGGTGGTGCCTGGTCAGTGTCGGGTACAGATCGACGATGGACAGTCCAGAGGCAGAGCTGGAGCCCTGGCAGGTGTTTCCACTCAGCGGCGCAGGAAGTCTACAGACCAGCTCCAGAACGAGCCTGTGCCTTGAAACTATCCATCGACAGGAAGGACGGAGAGGGATTGCCTGACCTGACTCCCTCCCCGTCTCAATCACTGCCGTCCTTTGGTGCAAGTTTACTCTGCAGGGAGTGAGCTCCCCAGACTTCAGGATTGCATTGCATGTCCCCTGCAGCCACCACCAGGGAAGCAGACCCCATGCCCTGAAGGCCGGCATTTCATCTGAGGTTGGAAGTGGCAGAGGATCCAGGGACCTCGAGGGCTCAGCTGGTCAGCTGCAGGTGGTAGATATGCAAGGGTACACGTGCTGGTCAGCCAGGGCAGCAGGGGAGGTGAGGCAACCAGCTGAAGGTGTAGGAGTTAAGGAGGCCACGAGAATTTGAGGGGCAGTGTAAGGTGCCTAATAGGCACAGCTTTTGAAAGATTGGAGTATTTATTATGGTTACCTTTTCAGTTCTAACCTCCTCTCACCCTGGCCAGAAGGCAACAATTGAAGAAGACTGAGGACACTGGATGGGTATCAGCTGAAACAATCACTGTGGCTGGGAGTTGGCTCAACTATGTTGGAAAATTGCTTAAGATGATTTCTCTTAAATCTAAACATGCATCTATTGGGACTTACCTGGTGGCGCAGTGGTTAAGACTCCACGCTCTGAATGCAAGGGGCCCAGTTTCCATCCCTGGTCAGGTAACTAGATCCCACATGCATGCCGCAACTAAGAGTTCGCATGCCACAACTAAGGAGCCAGAGAGCCACAACTAGAGAGCCCGTGAGCCGCAACTAAGGAGCCTACCTGCCACAACTAAGACCAGGCACAACCAAATAAATAAATAGTTAAATAAATATTAAAAAAATAAACATGCATCTATTGTATGGCCCCCAAAATAAACATCTGGGTATTTTCCCAATGGAGATTTGTATATGTGTACATTAAAAGACATGAATAAGAGTGTTCACAGTAGCTTTCTTCAGAATACCCCCAAAACTGGAAACCACTCAGTGTTGACCAAGAGAATGGATAAACAGATTATGGAACAAATATAATGAAAAGCTGCATAGCAATAAAGAAAGAACAAACTCCTAAGACCTCCCAAAACATGGAGGAATCTCAAAGGTACTATGTTAAATGAAGGAAGCCATGCACAAAACAGTACCTATTATAGAATTCCATTTATGTGGAATTCAAGAGTCATAATAGTGGCAATCTTTGGAGAGGTATTGAATAGGAAAGGGCAAGATGGAAGCTTCTGGAATGAGGCCATGTTTTATGTCTTGTTCGTATGGTGACTACATGGTTGAATACACATGTACAGGTTCACCTACCTGTGCATTTCAAATCTCTCTTCTCTGTTTTATCTAAGTTATACCTTAATTACGCACACGCCAAACCTCTCCCTTCCTGAGATTTTATGAAGCAAATCTCGACTGCTCTGAAAACATATGGGTCTAGAGCATTAAAACCCACAGCTTTGGGATTTGTCCAATAAAACCTTTTGTTTAGGAAACATGGAATAAGTTTGTCCTCCATGGAATTTGTAGACACTACAAGAAAGCATTTTCAGTTACTGGAAAAGGGACAACCCATTGTCTCCTCCTAGCCCTAGAGCCCTAACAGCTACAATTAAAATAATGAATTATCAAAGGGAGAGCAAACATTTAGGTCAAAACACAAGCGACTGAATGGATCAGATAGACGGCTAAGAGAGATTTTATTTTTGCACCAAGAAAAATGATGAGGGAAAAATACTGACTCACAAAGAAAACACAAAGAAGGATGACAAAGCTTTAGTCCAGCAGAAAAGATCAAAATACGCGTCCCTGGAGTGACAAGAGAAGGATCTAGGGGAGACTAGCAATGAATAGAGGGAAAGGCAGCCTAGAAAGAGGAGGCAGACAAACAAAGACGAGGGAGAAAGAGGGCCTCTTACAAAAGGGCCAAACGTGAAAAGAGGAGAGAGAAGCACGTAACCTATAACAAGCCACTGAGGGAGGGAAAGCACGAGAAGGGAAGGACTTGAGATGGAAAATAAAAATGAAGAAGATGAAAAGGAAGGGGTGAAATAGAAGGAAATGGACTAACCCTTTGCTCTGAAGAGAGACGAGGCTGTGCTGGGAAATGGATGTTTCCGCGGGCAGAGGGTCATTGGGCTAGGCCACCCCCTGCTCAGCTGCGGCCGGGACGGCTCTGGCAGGTCCAGCCCAGGACGTCCACAGAGGTGACCAAAGTGCTTCTCCGTGTTTTGGTTTGGGGTCTGCAATGCCCTGTCTGCTGTCGATCAAGGTTGAAAGAGTGAATCTGATTGAATGGGCATTGGGAGAGTCTCTTCATACCATGGAGCGAGGAGCAGAGTCAGAAACCCGGGCGTGATGTCTCGTCCTGCAGAGGCTCAGGCAACCCATTGTCTCTCTTTGAGCCTCGACTTCCTCGGCTGTAAATTGGAGATAATGCTCACTCTGGCAATCCTTTGAATGGACTAATCTAGAAGAAAGACTTTTCATCCAACACAAAGCACTATAGACGTTTCAGGTGTTATTATGACCAGGTTTGTTACTGGAGGACATGGGATGGAGACCTCAGGTCACTTGTGGATAAAGTCAAAGGGGAAAAGGACGTGCATTGTGTAGGCATGTCTTGGACTTAACGTTTGCTCCACAGGGAAGATGCTGGCATCTGTGTCTGAGTGGTAAAACCCCGGAGACAGCGGACATAAACCCTGGTTTATTGAGCGGCGTGGCTGCCTGTGGAATGTGAAAGAGCTGGCTCCAAGCTTCCCATCATCATCTGGAGATGCTAAATGGCTCCTTCGTTACCTGCAGTTGTGCCTGCCTGGTGCATTCTGAAGAACAGAAACATTAAAAACAACAACAAAACAGAACTGATTAATTACTGCAAAAGCTGTTTTTGGTGGGGGGAAGAGAAAAGTTGTTGTTCTATTATATTTCTGAAAAGTGAGCATTTTATTGTTTCTACAAATTGCTCCCTGGAAAGTACTTTCATTTTCTAATTGTTCATAAATTTACTGACAGGTGGTTACACAGGTGTAACATCATTATTTCATTTTATTGTATACATTGTTTTAACGAGAAAATCTGGAAGGGCTGGGTACCATATATCACTCGATGTACCCTGCAAATGCGTGGGTGGCTAGGCATAGCCCAAGGCTGCCGCTTCCTCACGTACACCTGGGTCTGGTTTCCCTCACTCGGGGTCAATCTGGACAGCTGTGACTGGTTAGAATACATTAAGACGTGACAGCGAAAACGAATCGCTTTTTTATAGTTATTCTTTTGCTTAGAAAAAAAAGAAGATTTAAGATTTCTTTTCACTTTCACTGAATGATCTGTCCCAGTGTTCCTTGCCAAGGACAAAACAAATTTCAGAGTTGACGTATACACTAAAGAGTTGATATTTGATGAACATTCGTTGTGCTGGACAGATTGCTCTTTTCAATTTAACCTATATTAGTACTTGCACTATAATAGATCCCTAACTCTGTAAAGCTAGGAATTATTTCAGCATTGTTTAGCATAATTGTAACACTTAGCATTTTGGCTAGATTACAGCAGGCGCTCAATAAATATTTGCAACTTACCATTCCAACTGTTATTCATAATTTATGTGCAAGGCTGAGCATATCAATTAAGAAAACTACCCTCTCATGGAAATAATAACCTTACGATTTACATAAAGGCAACTACAGGCAATTGAGTTCAGCAAGTAGGTTCACGTGTTTAGGAGAACTGAGGAGGTGGAAAGAGCAGGTAAAACCGGCTTCTGCCCCGCCTTGTAGGAACCGCTCATGTCAAGGTTACCATTAACATCCAAGTAGCTGGCTCTGTTTCTTCTCACACGTCACCCCTCAATAGGTTTTGAAGCTGGTTGCCACTCTCTCCTGATAGAAACTCTCTTGTTGCTATGAGGTCACTCACTCCCCGTTGTCTACATAACCCTACTCACTCCTTCTTGATACCAGAAGGTAGGTTCTTGTCTCTTTGAAGAAAGAATTCAGAAACAAGACAGGGAGGTCAAGAAAGTAAAGTGAGGATTTATTTAAGCAATAGTACACTCTCAAGGGGAGAACGGGCAGTCTCGCATGAGTAGCTGCCCTGAGTTTCTCTGGCAAGTTGGTTATGTGGGGCATGGAAATGAAGGGGCAGAATATTCACTGGGGAAGGAGGGGTTTGGGGTCATATTCCCTGATTTTCATCCCAGCTCCATCTTCCTGAGGGGAGGAGGGATTTGTGTCCTCATTTAGCCTTGATGGGAAGTGTCATGGCGTCAGTGCATGATGGATACTTCTTATCTACTAAAGCTAATTTTATTGTAATGAGGGCATAGTGAACAACAATCCTAGGATGCCGGAGATTCCTGCCTTTTCCCACCTTTCTTTGTCTGTCTCCGTGACGCTTATTGCCCCCAAAATGTGTGGTTTCCTGTCAATCTGGAGGCTCCTGCTTTTCTTTGTCTGCCCACGGACCCCCGTTGTTTGAAAGATGTGTGATTTCTTGCCCTTTGGCCTGTGACCCCCCTTCTCTGCTCATCTCTAGCTACCTGCCTGCTCTAACATTCTCATTCTCTCTCAAGGATGCCTTGCCTCTGTATAACCTTGCATGGAGATCCCATCCAGGGTCCACCTTTGTGCAGTCTACACGGCCCCAGGTTGATCTCACTAATCCAACTTTTAGTCATAGCTCCACGGTCTGCATGTTTCTGTTGAACTTCTCAGTGACTGTCTCAGACACACACCCCTGAGTGTCCATCAGCTGGTTCTGAACAGCCCACCGTGACCCCCTTAGCTCTCCCCGCCCTCCACCCTCCTCCTCTTTCTGGTCTGTATCATCATTCAAGCTGCAAGTACAGCTGCAGGATTTAGCAGCAGAAAGAACAGGACACCAGTTAAATTTAAATTCCAGATGAGTAACAGATCATTTTTTTAGTATGTCTGCTCAGTGCTTTTTGTTTTTGTCTTTTTATTTTTTTCCTGCTTTATTGAGGTATAATTGACAAATAAAAATTGTGTGTATTCAAGGAGTTCAATGTGATGATTTGATATACATAACACACCCTCACGTGGTTACTATTTCTTTTCTTGTGGTGAGAACACTTAAGATGTACTCTCTTAGCAAATTTTGAGTACAAAATAGAGTTTTATTACAATGCAGAATTGTTAACTATAGTCACCATGCTGTACATTCGATTCTCAGAACTTATTTATTTATAAATAACTGAAAATTTTATAACTGAAAATTATATCCTTTGACCAACACTATTTGACATTTAAATTCAGATTTAATAGGTAATTTATCTGATAATCATAACCCCTACTGAAACCAGGGGACCATCTTTCACACGTCCCTCTCTCTCTTGTTCCTCCAAATACAATCACCAAGGTATTTAAGTCCACGTTTCTAGTATTTTTAATTACCTGAGTACTTTTCTTAATAATTGAAACCAGTGCTTCAAGACAAGTTATTTCTTCTTACCTGGATTCCCCCAATTTCTGTGTTTTTTCCCTCGTGCCTCACCTTTTTCAGTCTCTGCCTCACAAGACATCATATTGACCTTTCACTATGGTGTTAAGTTGTATGAACGCTGATGGCCACGGGAGAGCTCATGTAGCCTTTTACAGAGAGTGGGGGTGTGAAAAGATGTGCGTTTTAGAAAGCCCTCTGTGATCTGAGTGGGGCTTGACGACTTCTGTCAGCTCCTATGTTTCTTCTTCCACCAGCTCTAAGATCAGCCGGCTCCGGTACTGCCTCTAAATCACCACCATGATCTTCGCATCTCTGAGCCGCGGCAGGCACTTGTGCCTTTTGCCGAAACACCCCTGCTCACCCCCTCAGAATGCAGATCAGGTGTCATCTCTTCAGGAAAGCCTTTCTGAAACTGGAAGGTTAAATAAGGTGCCTTTCCTATGTGCTGCCGCATCCCATACATACGCCACTATTCCAGAGCCCATGTGTGCCATTGTCGGCTTCCTATTCTGTCTGGTCTGATTTTGGAGGCAGACACAGGGCCTTTCACCTCCTTAAGCCCAGCACCTAGCACGGTGCCTGGCATCGGGGAGCTCGAACACGTGTGTGTGGCGTGAATACTAAACGGGGCAGAGGCCTTGCCTGTGGGCACCTTGCACAACTCCTAACTGTTGCCATCCTTAGGAGTCCTCATGGCCATTTAAAGTGCCCCGAACAGAGCCGCTGGAGCTGTAGGCTATCTTCTCCCTGCAAATCAGGAATAATTCTCTTGTATCACTTAACTACATTGTATTGTCTTTAGATGTTTAATTACCTGTCTGCATTCGTTTTCTTCAGCAAACATTCATTGAGCTCCTCCTATGAGGTAGGCACCAGGCCCTATGCAGTTCCTTTCTTTGAGGACCTTATAGTCTTTGCTATAAATCAAATAAAGATGTCAATAGACAATGAATCTCAGGCATCTTGATACATGTATGAACAGGGTGTAACAGAGCCTAGAAAAGGAAATAGTCATCCCCTTATAGGGACAGCTGGGAACATTTTAGAGAAGGGTTGACACTAAGATTCTGGAAGGATGATTAAAAATAAACCCAACTGACAAGGGAGAACAGGCGTGGCAGGCTTGGACCTGTGGAATAGCATGGCCTATTCGAGAAAATCTAAGGAGCTTTGCATGGCAGGAACATATGGAGGGAGATAAAGCCGGACAGAAAAGCAAAGTCAGATGCTATGGGGAATTCAATACAAAAATAAGGAATTTGGAAACCACAGAAGGACTTTCTGCTGGGAGAGAAATATGATTAATGTCACTAGATTTTGATTTTAAAAAATATACGTACCTTATCGTGAATGCAGATAAAGTGTACAGAAGATATGGGAAAGGCCTGGTAAAGAATGAAAAATCAGCTTATCTGTATGAATAGCTTTTCCTCTTGGGAATAATGATCTACTAAGGGCATCTTGACATGGCCTAAATAAATGACTCTACCAGAAGAAGTAGGAGTAGGTCTAGGATTCAAATAAACTGGTTCATTGCTGTGTGATGTGAGATATATATATGTTAAAAAAGGATTACTGATCAAGCTTCCTGGGTTCTGGATTATGTACTCTTTCACATTTGTTCTTTTGCTGAAAATATCTCTCATATACAGAACATTTTAAAGGGAACATTCTATATATAGATATAGTCACTCTTTTAAAAACAACTCTTTTTACAATATATTCAAATGTTGAAACATCACACCTGCCAACACTGAAAGGCTATAAATAGAGAGTGAAGCACAAATCTAGAAAGAAAAATAAGCAGATCCATTATATATCTGTTGCAATTAGGAGAGTATTTTGGTGTCAGACTACAGAGAAATGGTTATTGAATTGCTCAAATAACTTAGCAACAGGAAATATGATACATAGTGACCAGAAAAAACTATATTATCTATTGAAAGAATTATTATGGTGGCAATGTGAATTATCTAATAACTCTACCATCCCAAATGAATTGATTGGATTTACTCAATCTGTAGGTAAAATGTTGTGTCCGCTAAGCAGGGTGGGGGGAGGGGGAAGAATTCAAACCCAATTACTTACAGCAGTCTTTATAGCAGGGGTGTTGGGGGCAGGTGTTGTATTCAGGATTCCTAGTCTTCAATGTTCATGCTTCAGCTATAGAGCACCTCCTGTATACTCACTATCTAAATATTCATGCTTCGGGTAAAGGGCACCTGCTGTATACACATGATCTGCCTGGCTGTGGAGACGTGCCTGTGTGTAAGGTGTGGTCTCTGTCCTTCCGCAGTTCACACTATGGTAGTGGAGGCAGACATGGGAAGTAAACAGCTATAATCAAATGCTAAAATACAGATGTGTTCAAGCAAATATCGTGGCTTCATAGAGGAGAGAGTGCCTATCTGGTATGGTCACGGAGGTCTTTACTGAGCTGAGTTTCTGATGATGAACAGATGATTTCCCTCTGGATAAGTCCTGGGAACAGCATTCTCTGTAGAGAGAAAAGTATGCAAAATCACAGCAGTGAGGAAGTGCTGTACTAGCCCAGGAGTAGGTGCAAAATGAAACGTTTGCCCTCAGGGAACATCCAATTGGAATAGGAGGCTGATGCATTTAAAATGAACAGCCCTAGATCAAATCCAATCAGAATTAATTTGTATAACTGTCCCTGGGAAGAGAAGTTAGATAAGAGTAAGATAGTGCTTTGAAATAGAGATGGAGCCTTGAATAATGGGTAGTATTTGGAAAGATGATGGTAATTAAGGAAAAGGGAATTACAGAGAAAGACTATTTTAATCTAGGTTGGAGACTTTGACTTGATACGAAGGAAAATAGGAGGCCATTTAAATGAGTGGCCTGAGAAATGCAGTATTTAAAGATTACGCTGTCCCAGATATACAGAAGAGCTGGGGGAGAAAGGACAAGAGTTGGGAAGGTCTCCTGGGAGGGCATTGCTGTCACTGTGACAAAAGTAAGGAGGGACTGAAAGAGAGGCGAGCAGAGAAGGGAGGGGGAGAGAAGAGATGTAGGGTACCTTCCGAAGGGAAAAGAGACTGGAGTGTACAATTGTTTGGATAAGAAGTTTAGGAGAAAAGAATAATTGTAGTATTTGGAAACTGTGTGGAAAAGAATATTTTTCAAATTCTATTTGCAATATAAAGAAATTTGACGAGTTTTTTTTTTTTTTAATCAGTCATCAATTTTATACACATCAGTGTATACATGTCAATCCCAATCGCCCAATTCAGCACACCACCATCCCCACCCCACCGTGGTTTTCCCCCCCTTGGTGTCCATACGTTTGTTCTCTACATCTGTGTCTCAACTTCTGCCCTGCAAACCGGTTCATCTGTACCATTTTTCTAGGTTCCACATACATGCATTAATATACGATATTTGTTTTTCTCTTTCTGACTTACTTCACTCTGTATGACAGTCTCTAGATCCATCCACGTCTCAACAAATGACTCAGTTTCGTTCCTTTTTATGGCTGAGTAATATTCCATTGTATATATGTACCACAACTTCTTTATCCATTCGTCTGTCGATGGGCATTTAGGTTGCTTCCATGACCTGGCTATTGTAAATAGTGCTGCAATGAACGTTGGGGTGCATGTGTCTTTTTGAATTACGGTTTTCTCTGGGTATATGCCCAGTAGTGGGATTGCTGGATCATGTGGTAATTCTATTTTTACTTTTTTAAGGAACCTCCATATTGGTTTTTTTTTAAATTTTGTTGAAATATAGTTGATTTACAATGCTGTGTTAATTTCTGCTGTACAGCAAAGAGACTCAGTTATACATAGATATATACATACATACATATATATACATATATATACACATTCTTTTTCATTCTTTTCCATTATGGTTTATCACAGGGTATTGAATATAGTTCCCTGTGCTATACAGTAGGACTGTGGTTTATCCATCCTATATATGATAGTTTGCATCTGCTAATCCCAGACTCCCAAGAGAAGGGTGTTTCTGTTAACATATGTATTAATAACTCTGTCTATATTTTCTGTGTTCTGATGCTTGGCATCTAGAGCCTTGCTGGCCCTGGAGGGACTGCCCTTCCCAAGACTAACCATTTTTCAGGATAGTAACCAACTGGGCAGCAAGCAAGCACACCTTCCATACACAAACAAACCTATCCAGAGCCCAAGCTCCCCACCACTTCCTTTCTCAGGATTTCCTACTTAGGGCCACTCTGTACCTGCCCCACTCACCCCAGGGCCAGGGACCAGGCAACTAGGACAGTATCTACACTCCAGATCCTACAGAAATTATTTAAACTAGCCAATCCTGAACCTGCATGCCCTGCCTTGCCTTGACCTTCCCGTGGAAACCACTACAAAGGCTCTTGCCCACATTTTCCCCACTCGCTCTGCTCCTGAGCTGCCCTGGTCCTGCCCCATGTGGCCTCTGTGCTGTGCTCTGCCCCCTGTTTCTAAGGATCTGTAAGTATAAGAAACGTCTTCCCTCAAGACAGTCATTTTCATGTCTCTGTGTGTTACCATACCTGATCAAAACAAGTCCCAGGTACCTGCCTGAAACAACACACTGAATGCAGTTGATAACCCTTGGCTTGTCTGTGTAACCTAACTGACCAGAAGAAGGTCATGAATACCTGTGAGAATTTGCATGTCTGAATCATTGCTTTCACTTGCCACTTGCACTGCGGGCAACCTTGGAGATGTTAGGGGGTTTGATTCCAGACCACCAAAAAGCAAATATTGCAATAAAGCGAGTCACACAAATGTTTTTGCGTCCCAGTGCACATAGAAGTCATGCTTGCACCATACTGTAGTCTATTAAGTATAGTTTAATAGCATTATGTCTAAAAAAGTACATACCTTAATTTAAAATATTCCATTGCTAAAAAATGCTAACCATCATCTGAGCCTTCAGTGAGTCATAGGAGTAACATCAAAGATCACTGATCACAGATCCCATGACAAATATAATAATCATGAAAAATAATCATGAAAAAGTTTGAAATGTGAGAATTACCCAAATGTGACACAGAGACACGAAGTGAACAGACGCTGTTTGGAAAAACGGCACCGGAGCAGGGTTGCCACAGACCTTCAGTTTGTGAAAAACACAGTATCTGCAAATCAGAATAAAGTGAAGTGCAGTAACACGAGTTATGCCTGTATACAGACATGCCCTTAAACAGGATCAGCTAACTTATATTTAATCTTTAGTGTAGTTTTATCTGCATTAGTGATGTCTTAAAAACGGGGATTACTCTGAAGATAATTTAAAAATTAGTAACAAAACGCTGCTACATAACCACATTTTTTTAAACTACACCAACAAAATCCTTTTTAAATGTCAGAAACACCTAAAAATGATTATTTTTTTTTGCGCTTTCTTTTGCTTTTTCTTAATTGGCCCCAGGTACAGCATTGGGTTCATCACATTCTGCAGTTTATGTCATCTTGTCATCTTTGCTCTGTAGAAGTTGTTCTATTTAAAGCAAAATAGAACAGTTAAGAAAACTGGAAAAATTATTGACTGCAACTATGTCAAGCGTAGGGTTAATATCATTATTCTCTAAATAGGCAATGATAATTGATTGAAGGAAAATAAAAGGCACTAATAGATTAAAAAAATAGATATTTTAAGAGGATATAAAATTATTAACACAAGTTTGTACACAAAAATAAACTAATTCACTTAGGAAGATATTACACAGTAAAATGCCATTTTTCAATTATTACATTGACATTAAAAAACTGTGGGACAGTTATGGTAGAAAAAGTCACTGTCAGAGGTTATCCGGGTATAAATTAATTTAGAAAGCAATTTGCAATTTGTACCCAAGACCATTGAAACAGTCTTATTCTTTAAGGTGGTGATTACACACCTGTGAATTTTGACTAAAGCAATGACTAAAACCCAAATGTCAATGTTTAAAGATGTTCATCATGCTGTTATTTATGATAGTAGAAAACTTGTTATTCTGATTCGTAGAGAGATGATGGCTTACATATAGTCCTTGTGCTTGTAAAGAACATTTGTAATATGAGAGAATGTGTATGTTACAATGATAAGTAAAAAGGACACGTGTGTGTATGTATGCGTGTGTGTGTTCTCTGAGTTGAGGGAATACACCACTAGACACCTACTCGCTTGGCAGAGAGTAAAGAGACTAGCAACACCAAGTGTTGGTGAGGATGTAGAGGTATTGCAATGCTCATGCATTGCTGGTGAGAGTATATAAAAGTACAGTGCTTTTTAAAACATTTGGTAGTTTCTTATAAATTTCAGCATGCATCTCTTTCATGACCCAGCAATTCCACTCCTTGGTATTTACCCCAGAGAAACAAAAACATACGTCCACAAAGAGACTTGCATAAAAATGTTTATAACAGCTTCATTCATTATAACAAAAATCTGGAAACAAACCAAATATACATTAATTGGAGAATGGATAAACAAATGGTGATATGTTCATACAATGAAATACTACTCAGCAAAAAATTAAAAAAGAATGAACTATCAGTATATACATCATCTAGAAAAATTTCAGAAGCATTAGGTTAAGTAAAAAGTCAGACACAATAGGCATATTTTCTATGAGGCCATATAGATGACACTTAAATGGGTAAAACTAATCTATGGTGATAGAAATCAAAATACTGACTGCTAATGCAAGAAAGTTATGAGGGAACTTTATAAGGAAATATTCATTACTTGTTTTAGATGGTTGTTACCTAAGAATATAACTTTTTCAAAATGCATCAAGTTATACACTTAAGGTCTATAATATGTAAATTTTATCTCCATAAAGTAATCCAGCTGAATTTTAAAAATGGATTAAATACTTAAATGTTAAAATAACAAAATAACCTCAAAGGAAAATTTATGAATATGTATGCCTAGACTATATATATCTCTAGTTTTAGGGTGCATTTTTTTTTTTAGGGTGCATATTTTTTAACCCAAGAGAAGAAACCTAAAAACTAGTTTAAAAAGGAAATAAATATTCATATTTGACTCTGTTTATTAAATAATTACCCTATGGCAAAAGTATTAAAAAGTCAGTAGACTAAGAAGGGAAAGAACTGTATTTAAAAGCATAAAACATAATGTCTAGCATTAAAACATAGGGAAATCTATCATAGAATATTTGTTAAGAGCACAGGTTGAATCAATACTGTTGCTGTTGTTGTTTTTTTTCTGTTAACACCAGGTCATCTTTGAGATGCTGAAGGTCTGTTTACAGGAGGGCACTCAATCATAATGTTTGTTCAGGTTTACAGTTTGGTGACAAAGCACGTCTCTGGAAATGAACATGGGACAGTCATGCTTATCTATCTGGGCTGGGCTGTTAGAATGATTTCCACCCAGAATGAGTCCCTCCTGTAAACATCCCCAGGATAGGGAATCTGGGTCCAGCTGAACACAACAGAAGAGAATCCTGGCATGATTGTGCCAGGTAGAGATGTGGACAGTTTCTTGGAGGCCCCTGAGGGACACTCTGAGTCCCATTCCAGCAGCTTTGCTGGTGGGGTTTGGGGAGAGGGTGAAGAAAGGGTGGGATGAGATCATAAATTTGTGGACCTGCCATCAAAGCAATCTATGACATTTATATACTTCTTTATGATTATAAATTTTCCTTTGCATTCATTAACTCATTAGACCTTCACAACTCTGCAACCTAAGAAGAGGAGGTAATAAATACCATGTCCATGTTAAAGATGAGAACATTGATATTCAGAAAGACAAAGTCATCTTTGTAAGGTCAGATATCTTTTAAGTAATAGAGCTGGGACTTAAATGGAGGTCTGTCTCTCTCTGAGGCTATATTATTTTCAGTGCGCCATTCTATCTCTAGGACAAGACAGCCTAGCCTCAGAGAAGTCTCCTCCTGAACGATTCCATGATATTCAGCCTGAATGTATCTCTTTCTTTCTGTCTTTTTCTGCTTCCCCCCTTCAGCAGGCTTGGGTAATCATTCTTCTTAGTATGTGAAACATATATCTACTGTCGTAACTGCCTCTCAGCTGTCACTTAGCCAAACTATGCAAATCTCACCATCTCCATCCCTCCGTGTAAGTCTTTCCTTTAGCCGAGCTATTGTTCAACTCTGGACGCCTTCCAACTGTTCAGATGGGCCGGGAGGAGTTTCACCACCAGAGGATATAAAGAAGCATAACTATTCAGCCTTCTTCATACATCTACCAAATATCTAACGAACGATGTTCTCACCATATTGAAAAACATCTAAGATGTTGAATTTATTTCCAGAGCCTTCATGACAAGTAAATCAGTTCATCAGCAACCAGAATTATGTGTGAGCTGGACGCTGAGCCCTGAGCTCGGGTGACAGGAAAACCGAAGGAAATGGCCTTGTCCCAGCTATAAAGTTGGCCCTAATCTAATCAGAAAATCTGTATAAACAACATAAATATTTGTTTTCTGCTGTAAGTAACAAAACACCGACTCTTGGTGTTTAAGGAGGGCTATTAGTAATGTCTCTTTGTCCTGGCCAACTTCAGGAAAACTTAAAAGTCAGGAGAAGATAGAGATAAAAATAGCACCTTCATTTCTGATGTTTCTGATAAAAATTGACGGTAGATAATGTGGTTTATATCTTCAGGCAAATGGGCATTCCAGTACTGAATGTAAGTATTAGCTGTCCATATCCACATTTGCAGGGAATGCTGGGAAACTCCAGCCCCCCCGGACCAGGCCTGCCTGGCCTCTCCCATTGCACAGTGCAGGACCTCTGTGCAAAGGTCCACTCCCAAAAGAAAGGAAAAGGCTGATATGTCCTACTTTATCTTTCCAAAATCACTCATCAGATTAAGATATTCCTCCTCCCCTGGTGGTGACAGGTGTTTTGGAAGCTCTGAGAAAGGCCAACAGGGTCACTCAGATAAAAGGGAAATCTGTAATGGTGAAGAAGCATCTCCTCCCCCACATCAGTTCAAAGGGATGTAAACAATAAAGACATGTATTATCTCACAGGAGAAGTCAGAAGATGCGTGGAAATCAGGACTACAATTGTAGTCTCAGGACCCAGACTCTGTCTTTTCTCAGTATGTGGGTTTGGTCGTCAGGTTTGAACCATCAGAATTAAAAAGTGGTGTTGGGATTTGCAGACAAACATGGGGACACAGCAATATTTAGGAGAAGAACAAAGAAGGAGGGTTTTCTCTTATGTCCATTTTCATTAAGGAGGGGAAGTTTCTCTAGATATACTCCCTCGAACTTACCCTCAGACCCTGCTAATTAAAATTAAGATTTGATGGTCTGCCACGTCCTGCTCACTGCAAGAGAGGCTCAGAAAATGAGTTTCTGGTATTTGAGGCTCTTTAGAGGAAGGTGGTCTCTGTCATACAGGAAGAAGGTTGTTAACAATCGGTCTTGGTTGGAAGAGCTATTGAGTAGGTAAGCAACAATGCCAACCTTAATTACACGTGAACATTATACAAAGAGCGTCCGCAAACATGAAAGTCACTGCATGATGGACATACAAAGCTCCTAATAACTTAATATGTTTTTGAGTTCTCATTACATTTCTAAAATAAAACAAGACACAAGGAGATCCAAACTTAAATATTATTGTCATTCTTGGACCTATGCCCTGTTGCTTGATTCAAGAGTGGGATCATACTTGGAACAGGCTGATGGAGTATTCGCTCTGGACCTCGATGATTAGTTAGTCCTGCCTCCTCATCACTAAAGATGTCCAAACTGGTTTCCAGAGAACTAAATCATTTTTTTCTACTCTCACCCAACTTCTTAGTGAGGATTAACCGGGGCCATACACTCAGGGCCAGAACATAAAATTCTAATTCAGGTTAATGTGCAAGTTAAGAATATAATACCCTCTTACACGTATATAAGATTTTCTGCAGAGAAGCTCATGTTCAAAGGTGAACATTTTGCTGGAGATCGCAGTGGTTTTAAGATCCAAAAGGTTGTATTTATTCAGCATCATTTTTAAGTCTGAGAGAGAAACGCTGCACACAAGTACTGCAGTATGGAACCCTCTTTCAGATCAGTATTTGGGTGTAAGATAGTGATGAACAATTGATTAGAAGCCCTCCTCCCTCTAAACATCTGTAGATACAGAAAACCCAGATGCCCCTGTCTAAAACCATGGGGTCTACTTATTTTACAAATGTAATAAAACAGCTCCTGTCATTGCAAAATGAAAACTAGTGTAGGGCTTCCCTGGTGGCGCAGTGGTTAAGAATCTGCCTGCCAATGCAGGGGACACGGGTTCGAGCCCTGGTCTGGGAGGATCCCACATGCCACGGAGCAACTGGGCCTGTGAGCCACAACTACTGAGCCTGCGCGTCTGGAGCCTGTGCTCCGCAACAAGAGAGGCCGCGATAGTGAGAGGCCCGCGCACCGCGATGAAGAGTGGCCCCCGCTTGCCACAACTAGAGAAAGCCCTCGCACAGAAACGAAGACCCAACACAGCCATAAATAAATAAATAAATAAAAATTAAAAAAAAAAAATAGTGTAGATGTGCAAAGTCCTAAGAACGCTTAATTTATTTCCAATCCATTCTCACATCCCTTGTTCTTGAGGAGGGAAAACACACACACACACACACACACACACACACACACGCAAACTTTAGTTAAATGCTGATAAGGCTCAGGAATGATTAATGGTTCATGTGAAAAGTCTTCTCTGAAGTGCATGATTTGGAAAGAAAAGTGACTCATTTTTTCTTCCAGTATATTTTTTCATGATTTTTTTTCTTTCTAGAATGGAGTTTTATTTAAAAGAAAAGAAGCAAGACTTCATCATGTAGGTCTTGCCTAGCAGAGAAATTGACAAAAAAATAAAATGTGTTGACCAAAATCTAGCTGTCAGACATACTTAATCTATTATCTTGATAAAATCAACTTCAAGAAAGATCTCAGACTGTGCTGTCATCCAAATTGATTTTATCCAGCAAGATCATCTTTGCTGTCAACCAGCAGCACTTTCTTAAGACTCCTAACATTTCTTGTAGTCACCCCGCCCTATTGCCCTTGGAAGCCAAAGCAAAGTTTACAAGACAATGAAGATGCTAAGTCATCACTTAGAATCTCCCCAAACAGAAACAGAACTGGAGCTAGCAGCTTTCAGACCACATTCACATTTAAGGAAAAGGAAGCCAAAATGGTGCATTTACAAAAAGCTGCATGTTGAAAACAGACCCCCAGGAGACAGGTGTCCCCAAATGAAACCTTCCTTTGCATGCACAATTGGGCGTATTCTCCCATCAATGCCTGATTGTGTATGCAAATGAGCGTGCACACAGTTACCTGTTTGTTGTATTCCTATTTTTAGGGTCGATGTAAGTGCTTTTATTATTATTTTTTAATAAAATTTTTCTAAATTGTCTGCGGATGAGTGATGCTTCGGAAAATTGTTGTTTCCTTTAAAATCCAGATTTAAACAAGCCCCTCCAAAACCTTTCCACGAACAGATCTGTGTTAAGGAAGTGAAATGCAGAATTAAAGCAATTATCTGGGTGATTCAAGGTAAACATACCACCAGGCATATACTTGCCACATTATTCTGGTTTTTAGGTAGAAGAAAGGCTCTCGATTGTCCAGAGCATGTGGCTTCCTGTAGCCAGGCCAGCCATCCCCAACCAGGGCCTGGGAATACAAGGCAGCTTGAGCCTCTCCTTAGAATATATTCTGGCAAAGAGAAGTGGATCCATAGCCTCACCATGATCATATGTCCAAGCAAATAAGCTTTCCGTATAATGCTTCCTGACTTGCATTTATTCCGGCTTTTCTCAGAAAAGAAATAGCAGACGTGAGGATACACTAAATTAAGGCTACTGTGAGTGGAGAAGAAAAATCTCTGAATAATTTTCTTGACACTGCATTCAACCCCTTCAGGGCCCGTGGTGATAAAGCACTGAAGATTTATTTTAATGTGTAAAAACCCTGTTCTGTTCCTCTGGGAGATAGTAAAGGAGACCCTGGGAGGCTCGGGAATAGTTTATATTTATCAGGTAAAGTGCTGTCTGCTCGCTAATAAGCTTCATAAATATTTCTCCCTTCTCCTGAAAGGCACTAAAAAAAGATCCAATTTTGCAATCTGAAAAAAAAGAAAAGAGCAGAACCAATTTCCAAAGGTTCTAATACTTTAGTAGAAAAATGTAGCTGAGTTACTAGCCGCCTTCTTGGCAAGATTGTTTGAACATCCCTTATATCAAACCCTGGCTTCGTCAACATACCACCCACTAGCAAGCACTCCAGCACCCAGACAGATGACTAGGTCAGGCTCATGCTATACAGCCATATATTTCTTATCTCTGTAGTTGTTAAACCTAGAAAAAGAATCAGCTTTTTAAACTGCATTTGAAGCTGATTTCTTCTGTCTGGGTGGACCTCTCTGTCTACAAGATGTACAAAATAGTCCCTTTAATGGTGTGCCTGCTTCCCTCTTATTTCTGCTTTTTCCTAATCCCAGCAGATATGTCCTCCTTCAGCCACATTTTTGAGAACAGTCCACCTCCATAGTTTATGCCCAGTTCTAACCTTAAGTGGAAGAAATATCGGGAATCATGTGCCAGGCTTTATCTGAGACAGTGTCAAACCAGCCTTGCTGAGGGTATTCAGGGCTGGGGAACCTCAATCTAGTGGCTATAGATAACTGCCCTTGAACCTCAGCTTCAAAGAGAGTTTAGCCTGCAGCCTTAGTTGCCCATGTTCAGCAGATTTGCATCCCTGGCACCTGCTGCCAGGTCTTCCCACTGCTCGACTGTGGTATTTCACCTGTTACTACTTCTAGACTGACAGCTTACATTCGGGCCTTTACTCAGATCTTTGTTTATGGCATTGCAGTTCCACTTGCCATTTTTCCTCTTCAATAAGTTACTTGTTGGTTTGTTTCCTCATATTTCCACAGGCATTTATTGAGTGCCTATTATGTTCCAGGCAAATATTTGGTGCCAGCAGTACACAGGACAGACCAGCACTGCCTGCCTCTAGATCCACAGTGATGGGTCAGGTACCTGTGTTTAGAGTCAAGGATCTGATCTGTAAATGGGTCTGGTCTGACTGGCCTTCTCTGCCATATCCTGTCATTGTTGAGTCCAGCTTAGGAAAGCCCACTTCAGGAGATGATAATCTGGTTTGGAGACTGGGAAAGCTCTCTTGTCTCCCCCACCTCATTGGACATGATGCCGGAGAAGGACCTGGGTCTTGGGTGCTGATAATCTGGGACCCTAGGGGGCAATGTGTCATGAAGGAGCATGAATTTCCACATTCATGTAAAATTGGATATGAACCATTCGTGTTGAGAAACAAGTAGAGCGATGTAGAGTTAAGTATCAACCTGGACCACTTTTCTTAGGAAAACGGAATAGCTGTACAGTGCAGAGTGTGATATGGGATAGAGGATGTTCGGTCGCTCAGCAAACATTTGCAGAGTGTCTCCTGCTGGCCTGGCATGGACTAGGTCGTTAGGAATGCAGAAATTAAAAAGAAAACTATGTTCGAGTTACTAACAGTGTCGCAAGGGAGATAGTTATGTGCAGCTATAGGACCGCGTTCAAAGGCTACAAGGGGTATACCTGTGATGCATGTGAGTGGCCCCCGTCTACACACATTTTTCTAAAGTGAGGGAAATACAGTGAGCAAGCAGGTTATAATCCACTTTTTTACATTGTAGGACTACAAATTACTCAAGCAGATCTTTAGTATATTATTAATCATTCAATGTATTAATTAATATAGATGTTGTACCTTCTGTGTTCAGATCCCTACATTTAGTAGATATAGCAGAAATCATCATGGCTGGTCACAGAGAGAAAAGTTATGTTCTGTGACTCTATGTCAAGAAAGAGCTCTATTTCAGTAGTGGAAACTATGAACTGTCTTATCAATTTGTGCATCCACTTAGCCAATATGTATGCATAAGGATCCGGTCAACTGGATAATGATTGGGTGAGTTTCCTTTGGCTGCTCACGGTCTTTTCTCAATAAGAATGGTTCATATCCAATTTTAAAACACGTTGGAAGTCATGTCTCCAAAGATGCAGGTAGAGACATGGTAAGTAACACAAAGCATTTTTATGAAGCATAAGTGGAATTATTCTGGGTTGGTCAATGTCCCAGAAATAATTTGCTAAGTGATCTCTTTATTTCTAACCAGCTGGGTGTAACAGACCTGCTCCTTCAGGTGTGGTCTGTATTCTTTCTCTCTTCGTCCTCACATCTCTGGGCTTTTATACCACTTGCTGTTGTGGCTTTTCTTGTCACTGATCCTTTTTTTTTTTTTTTTTTAATCTTGGCTACTCATCTTCTTCCCATTCCTGAAACATAGACTTTGCCTAAAGTTCGTTTTCTCTGTAGTCTCTAGTCCTAAAACTAGTAACAGCTTAGATGTACCGAGTTTTTACAATGAACTTTGCTAAACCTTTTGTGTGCATTACCTCATTTAATCCTCACATCAATTCTTTGAGGACAATACCATTATTAGTCCTATTTTACAGATGAACAAACCAGGGCTTAGAGAGATGAAGCAATTCTCCCATGATTTCACCACTAATAAGATGGCAGAGGAAGGATATATGCAAATTCCAATGCACCCAGTGACTTGTGATCTTTTCCCCTTTGCTATAATGATTCACTCAGAGCCCACAGATATCAACTTCCTAGAACCTTAGCAGAAGGCAGCAGTCCTCTTACTCTTTTTAAAATGTTATTTTTGACCTATCTCATCTACTGTGTCCCATATCATAAACACAGTCAAAAAAAGAAAGAAAAAAGAGAAAAAAAAAGGGTAAGCTCCTTGAAACTCAAACAACTCAAACTGGTTGGTTTTTTTTTTTTTTTCCATTTTTTTAATTCCTTGTAGAGTCTAGGGGTTATTTGAATGAAATATATGAACATTATTCATATGTGCAATAAATGTGTCATATTTAATTTGAATTGAACATTCCAGTTAATCAGCCCCTTGGCAATAAAAACTGTCAAACACTCAGTATAGTGGTGAAAATTAGGAAATGCTTGTTAAAGTAATCAGATTTAAAATAGAGATAAAAATATAAATCTCAGTACATAATTGGACTTTCCAGCTTATGAAAATGAACAAATAGTTTCCATATGCCTACTTTCTCTTAGACCTAAGCTCTAGCTTTGAAGATCTTGAATCAAATTGTATTCGGAGAAATGCCTGTCTTATTATCCATGCCATTTTAAAGCTTTCACCTTTAACTCTAGATTGAATTTGAGGGAAAGATCTTTTTTTTTTCTCTCTATTCATCTCAATTAAATAGATTCAAATGTGTAAAGGCCTTCCTCTAAGTTTCTCAAGAATTCAACATTTCCGGTAGACCCTGTCCTAAAAGAGCACATCATTTGTGGTGAGAAAACACTGCATGTGAAGATCATAAGACAAATATGCAAACAGGCATAAAGTAAGAACGCATCAGTGCAAAGGACCAGGGAGGGTCAGAAGAGGAAACTGTCGCCACTGCTAGCTGCTTGGGTCACCTTGAGCAAATCCAGTTTCTCTGGGCTTTAGTTTTTAAAGATAAATGAGGGGTATGGTTAGGAGTCACTCAGAATGCTTTTATCTCAAAAGCAGTATGACTTTGATGATGACAGAGCTTCATCCAGGAAGCAGAGTTTGCATTGGAAGAAGTCTGGTGGGAGGACACGGGGAGAGGATTGGTGTTCACGGAAAGAAGAACAGAGAGCAAGTCAGGTAGAAAAGCAGGAATTGCCTGGAAGCACAAGCAGGTCAGCTTAGCCACGTGAACAGAGGGTCTCTGAGAACTCTGAGGAGGGCAGAGCAGGGTGAGGAAGGGGGAAGTTGCTTGGGGTCATATTTTGGAGGCTTCAATGCCTTTTTTTTTGTTTTTAACTTGGTCACAGTCAATGGAATACAACCTCGATTCTTATCAGGTCAGTTTTAAAGAGCATTGACTTTGTTGACTGCTGATCTGGACACCGGGTGGAAAGCTTGTGTTTGGTAACAGGCTTGACTTCTAAACATAAGCGACTGAGAACTCAACAAAGGCATCAGTGCACCCGCAGAAGAGATTTCCGGAGACTTCTGGTTCTCACATTCCATGCAAGCATCCCCACATACCATACGCCACCAGGAATTTCTCCAGCATCCATCGTCTGGTTTCCCAGAATCTTTCTTTGCCCAGCTATTCAGCAGGCTTTGATGCTATTAACTATTTCTATTTCTCGAAAGTGAAAAATATGTCTGTTCTCTAAATTCAGTGCAAGGTGTTATCTGCTGTTCCCTCTCCAGCCCCCTAAAAGGCCATTTATCTTTGCTTATCTTTCAACATTTGCAGATATCCCTAAGATTTGTTATACAAAGAAGTGGGAGAAACACCCAGGAGTCCAATATCTATTTCCTTGACCTTCTTTAGGGTGTTTAGGGACAGTTTCAACAGTTCCGCAGAGAAGGTTCCCAAGAGAATGCCCGCGTAGGAGAATGCTTAGGCGCATAAGAGTCAGTGAGCAGTGTTGTCTTGTTTGTTGCCTGGTTGAGTTACTGCACTTCTTGCCACACCCTGAAGATGTAACCGTCTTTGAGGTTTGCCGGACTTGATCCAAGGCACAATGAAGATGCTCTGATTTAGATTTGAACTCTGAGCTCCTCCTTCTGTAAAAGGGTTTGTATCCTGTATGTAACTGGTAAAGGTTTACCTAATGTGCCGTGTTTTTAAAGAGAGGGATTTCAGTGTTTTTTGCTTTTCTCCGGGACGATAGCCGTTGGCCGGGGCTTGCGCGCCTCTTTGGGAGGCCTAGATGTGCACAGAGTGACACACCCGGGGGCAGCAGCCCACCCCATGCCATTTCCTCGGCAAGAAAAGGGGGTTATTTTTCTCCAGTTTCTTTTCCTCTGTTCTGCGCCTTGGGAAATGGGATATGGCCCAGGGGTAAGCTTCTCAACGCATTGCTTAGTCACAGATTCCCCTGGCCGTCGTCTGGTGGGCCGTCTAGGATGACCTGAGGCTGATCCTTGAAACCTTGAAGTGAGAAGCGACTTCAGGCGCATATGTGGCTCTCCAGGGGCAGGGGGTTTCCTACACAAGGAAGAACAAAGAATGGGCAACCAGACAAAGAATGGGCAACCAGAACCCAACCATCTACGTACTAGGACTGCACCAGGCCCTGTGCAAACCCGGCTGCTCTGGCTGTGATCTGGATTGCTGCAGCCCTCAGCTCTCCCAGGGCTCCTGTGTTTCTGTTCGTACTTACTTTGGCTTCTGAAGTCTCTGCTTTTGCTGTGACCAGTCATTCCCACCGTGACTCATTTTATCTCCTGAGCATTTGTCTTCTGCCCTTGCCTGTTAGCAACTCCCAGCTTCTAGTCTCTGTTATAACCTCGCCTCCCAAATCTCCCCAGTTCCAATGCATGCAGCATGACTGAATTAGCACATTGAGGAGATTCCCAAGATAAATCAGGTCTCAGAATCTGCTATTCACTCAAAGCTCGAGAAAAATAAGATGAGGGAGGTTGGCTCAGTTTGTGACTTGATTTGGAGCACAAAACTAAAAGCTGTATTAATTTCTCTGGCTAATATCAGTTATTTAGACTACAAACTTGTACTTAATAAGTGTATGTTCGTTAGTGAGAACACAATGAATTTATGTAGAAAGTTAATACCACAAGGCTTAAAAAAAAAGATTTGGGGATGTGGATGACATATTTTATTTTCTAGAAAATTTAATGTCAGTTTTTCTGAGCTGCAGCCTAAATACTTCTTGATGGAATATAAATCAATCCAATTAATTCTTCTTTTGCCCTCAGTAAACACATAAACAGCTGGCTACCATATCCTTTAATGCCATAGAGAAACTTGGAAGAAATAATTATACACTTTTTCAACAGTATAAATAATCAAATGTCAAGGTCAGAAACACTTTCATGAAAGGGTATCTTCACTCTGCATAAGCAATACTTCCCGTTTCCTGTCCAGGCCCCCCAGACTCCCTGGGTAGCCCTCAAATTAGGGACCCTGGCCTCCTAAATAGCAGCGCCTGTGGTGTATTCAGAGGTGTCCTTTTGGAAAGCAGCCAAGTAGGATGAATAAGGGCCATTTACAATGGACCCCAGGCCATTGGGTTTCCAAACAATGTGCTTCGTTCGAGATCTACTGTCATCCTCAATGTCTCTTACCTCCCCGTCATGACAAATTACTTAGTGGACTTGAAACTTCTGTGAACAGGAAGGGAAGCCAGTTTCACTGACGAGTTACAATGAACCACTGCCGCTCTCGGGGAACTGTGTAGAGGACGGGCCCGGAGTGGGCAGCCAGTCTCACTGACGAGTTACAATGGACCACTGCCGCTCTCGGGGAACTGCGTAGAGGACGGGTCCGGAGTGGGCAGCCAGTCTCACTGACGAGTTACAATGGACCACTGCTGCTCTCGGGGAACTGCGTAGAGGACGGGCCCGGAGTGGGCAGCCAGTCTCACTGACGAGTTACAGTGAACCACTGCCGCTCTCGGGGAACTGTGTAGAGGACGGGTCCGGAGTGGGCAGCCAGTCTCACTGACGAGTTACAATGGACCACTGCCGCTCTCGGGGAACTGCGTAGAGGACGGGCCCGGAGTGGGCAGCCAGTCTCACTGACGAGTTACAGTGAACCACTGCCGCTCTCGGGGAACTGTGTAGAGGACGGGTCCGGAGTGGGCAGCCAGTCTCACTGACGAGTTACAATGGACCACTGCCGCTCTCGGGGAGCTGCGTAGAGGACGGGCCCGGAGTGGGCAGCCAGTCTCACTGACGAGTTACAGTGAACCACTGCCGCTCTCGGGGAACTGTGTAGAGGACGGGTCCGGAGTGGGCAGCCAGTCTCACTGACGAGTTACAATGGACCACTGCCGCTCTCGGGGAACTGCGTAGAGGACGGGCCCGGAGTGGGCAGCCAGTCTCACTGACGAGTTACAGTGAACCACTGCCGCTCTCGGGGAACTGTGTAGAGGACGGGTCCGGAGTGGGCAGCCAGTCTCACTGACGAGTTACAGTGAACCACTGCCGCTCTCGGGGAACTGTGTAGAGGACGGGTCCGGAGTGGGCAGCCAGTCTCACTGACGAGTTACAATGGACCACTGCCGCTCTCGGGGAACTGCGTAGAGGACGGGCCCGGAGTGGGCAGCCAGTCTCACTGACGAGTTACAGTGAACCACTGCCGCTCTCGGGGAACTGTGTAGAGGACGGGTCCGGAGTGGGCAGCCAGTCTCACTGACGAGTTACAATGGACCACTGCCGCTCTCGGGGAACTGCGTAGAGGACGGGCCCGGAGTGGGCAGCCAGTCTCACTGACGAGTTACAATGAACCACTGCCGCTCTCGGGGAGCTGCGTAGGGGACGGGTCCGGAGTGGGCAGCCAGTCTCACTGACGAGTTACAATGGACCACTGCCGCTCTCGGGGAGCTGCGTAGAGGACGGGCCCGGAGTGGGCAGCCAGTCTCACTGACGAGTTACAACGGACCACTGCCGCTCTCGGGGAGCTGCGTAGAGGACGGGCCCGGAGTGGGCAGCCAGTCTCACTGACGAGTTACAGTGAACCACTGCCGCTCTCGGGGAACTGTGTAGAGGACGGGTCCGGAGTGGGCAGCCAGTCTCACTGACGAGTTACAATGGACCACTGCCGCTCTCGGGGAACTGCGTAGAGGACGGGCCCGGAGTGGGCAGCCAGTCTCACTGACGAGTTACAGTGAACCACTGCCGCTCTCGGGGAACTGTGTAGAGGACGGGTCCGGAGTGGGCAGCCAGTCTCACTGACGAGTTACAATGGACCACTGCCGCTCTCGGGGAACTGCGTAGAGGACGGGCCCGGAGTGGGCAGCCAGTCTCACTGACGAGTTACAATGAACCACTGCCGCTCTCGGGGAGCTGCGTAGGGGACGGGTCCGGAGTGGGCAGCCAGTCTCACTGACGAGTTACAATGGACCACTGCCGCTCTCGGGGAGCTGCGTAGAGGACGGGCCCGGAGTGGGCAGCCAGTCTCACTGACGAGTTACAACGGACCACTGCCGCTCTCGGGGAGCTGCGTAGAGGACGGGCCCGGAGTGGGCAGCCAGTCTCACTGACGAGTTACAGTGAACCACTGCCGCTCTCGGGGAACTGTGTAGAGGACGGGTCCGGAGTGGGCAGCCAGTCTCACTGACGAGTTACAATGGACCACTGCTGCTCTCGGGGAACTGCGTAGAGGACGGGTCCGGAGTGGGCAGCCAGTCTCACTGACGAGTTACAATGGACCACTGCCGCTCTCGGGGAACTGCGTAGAGGACGGGCCCGGAGTGGGCAGCCAGTCTCACTGACGAGTTACAGTGAACCACTGCCGCTCTCGGGGAACTGTGTAGAGGACGGGTCCGGAGTGGGCAGCCAGTCTCACTGACGAGTTACAATGGACCACTGCCGCTCTCGGGGAGCTGCGTAGAGGACGGGCCCGGAGTGGGCAGCCAGTCTCACTGACGAGTTACAACGGACCACTGCCGCTCTCGGGGAGCTGCGTAGAGGACGGGCCCGGAGTGGGCAGCCAGTCTCACTGACGAGTTACAGTGAACCACTGCCGCTCTCGGGGAACTGCGTAGAGGACGGGTCCGGAGTGGGCAGCCAGTCTCACTGACGAGTTACAATGGACCACTGCCGCTCTCGGGGAACTGCGTAGAGGACGGGCCCGGAGTGGGCAGCCAGTCTCACTGACGAGTTACAGTGAACCACTGCCGCTCTCGGGGAACTGCGTAGAGGACGGGTCCGGAGTGGGCAGCCAGTCTCACTGACGAGTTACAATGGACCACTGCCGCTCTCGGGGAACTGCGTAGAGGACGGGTCCGGAGTGGGCAGCCAGTCTCACTGACGAGTTACAATGGACCACTGCCGCTCTCGGGGAACTGCGTAGAGGACGGGTCCGGAGTGGGCAGCCAGTCTCACTGACGAGTTACAATGGACCACTGCCGCTCTCGGGGAACTGCGTAGAGGACGGGCCCGGAGTGGGCAGCCAGTCTCACTGACGAGTTACAATGGACCACTGCCGCTCTCGGGGAACTGCGTAGAGGACGGGCCCGGAGTGGGCAGCCAGTCTCACTGACGAGTTACAATGGACCACTGCCGCTCTCGGGGAACTGCGTAGAGGACGGGCCCGGAGTGGGCAGCCAGTCTCACTGACGAGTTACAGTGAACCACTGCCGCTCTCGGGGAACTGCGTAGAGGACGGGTCCGGAGTGGGCAGCCAGTCTCACTGACGAGTTACAATGGACCACTGCCGCTCTCGGGGAACTGCGTAGAGGACGGGTCCGGAGTGGGCAGCCAGTCTCACTGACGAGTTACAATGGACCACTGCCGCTCTCGGGGAACTGCGTAGAGGACGGGCCCGGAGTGGGCAGCCAGTCTCACTGACGAGTTACAATGGACCACTGCCGCTCTCGGGGAACTGTGTAGAGGACGGGCCCGGAGTGGGCAGCCAGTCTCACTGACGAGTTACAATGGACCACTGCTGCTCTCGGGGAACTGCGTAGAGGACGGGCCCGGAGTGGGCAGCCAGTCTCACTGACGAGTTACAGTGAACCACTGCCGCTCTCGGGGAACTGTGTAGAGGACGGGTCCGGAGTGGGCAGCCAGTCTCACTGACGAGTTACAATGGACCACTGCCGCTCTCGGGGAGCTGCGTAGAGGACGGGCCCGGAGTGGGCAGCCAGTCTCACTGACGAGTTACAATGGACCACTGCCGCTCTCGGGGAACTGCGTAGAGGACGGGTCCGGAGTGGGCAGCCAGTCTCACTGACGAGTTACAACGGACCACTGCCGCTCTCGGGGAGCTGCGTAGAGGACGGGCCCGGAGTGGGCAGCCAGTCTCACTGACGAGTTACAACGGACCACTGCTGCTCTCGGGGAACTGCGTAGAGGACGGGCCCGGAGTGGGCAGCCAGTCTCACTGACGAGTTACAACGGACCACTGCCGCTCTCGGGGAGCTGCGTAGAGGACGGGTCCGGAGTGGGCAGCCAGTCTCACTGACGAGTTACAATGGACCACTGCCGCTCTCGGGGAACTGCGTAGAGGACGGGCCCGGAGTGGGCAGCCAGTCTCACTGACGAGTTACAACGGACCACTGCCGCTCTCGGGGAACTGCGTAGAGGACGGGCCCGGAGTGGGCAGCCAGTCTCACTGACGAGTTACAGTGAACCACTGCCGCTCTCGGGGAACTGTGTAGAGGACGGGCCCGGAGTGGGCAGCCAGTCTCACTGACGAGTTACAGTGAACCACTGCCGCTCTCGGGGAACTGTGTAGAGGACGGGCCCGGAGTGGGCAGCCAGTCTCACTGACGAGTTACAATGGACCACTGCCGCTCTCGGGGAACTGCGTAGAGGACGGGCCCGGAGTGGGCAGCCAGTCTCACTGACGAGTTACAGTGAACCACTGCCGCTCTCGGGGAACTGTGTAGAGGACGGGCCCGGAGTGGGCAGCCAGTCTCACTGACGAGTTACAGTGAACCACTGCCGCTCTCGGGGAACTGTGTAGAGGACGGGCCCGGAGTGGGCAGCCAGTCTCACTGACGAGTTACAATGGACCACTGCCGCTCTCGGGGAACTGCGTAGAGGACGGGTCCGGAGTGGGCAGCCAGTCTCACTGACGAGTTACAATGGACCACTGCCGCTCTCGGGGAACTGCGTAGAGGACGGGTCCGGAGTGGGCAGCCAATCTCACTGACGAGTTACAATGGACCACTGCTGCTCTCGGGGAACTGCGTAGAGGACGGGTCCGGAGTGGGCAGCCAGTCTCAGTGACGAGTTACAATGGACCACTGCCGCTCTCGGGGAACTGCGTAGAGGACGGGTCCGGAGTGGGCAGCCAGTCTCACTGACGAGTTACAATGGACCACTGCCGCTCTCGGGGAACTGCGTAGAGGACGGGCCCGGAGTGGGCAGCCAGTCTCACTGACGAGTTACAGTGAACCACTGCCGCTCTCGGGGAACTGTGTAGAGGACGGGTCCGGAGTGGGCAGCCAGTCTCACTGACGAGTTACAATGGACCACTGCCGCTCTCGGGGAGCTGCGTAGAGGACGGGCCCGGAGTGGGCAGCCAGTCTCACTGACGAGTTACAATGGACCACTGCCGCTCTCGGGGAGCTGCGTAGAGGACGGGCCCGGAGTGGGCAGCCAGTCTCACTGACGAGTTACAATGGACCACTGCCGCTCTCGGGGAACTGCGTAGAGGACGGGTCCGGAGTGGGCAGCCAGTCTCAGTGACGAGTTACAATGGACCACTGCCGCTCTCGGGGAACTGCGTAGAGGACGGGTCCGGAGTGGGCAGCCAGTCTCACTGACGAGTTACAATGGACCACTGCCGCTCTCGGGGAACTGCGTAGAGGACGGGTCCGGAGTGGGCAGCCAGTCTCACTGACGAGTTACAATGGACCACTGCCGCTCTCGGGGAACTGCGTAGAGGACGGGTCCGGAGTGGGCAGCCAGTCTCAGTGACGAGTTACAATGGACCACTGCCGCTCTCGGGGAACTGTGTAGAGGACGGGCCCGGAGTGGGCAGCCAGTCTCACTGACGAGTTACAATGGACCACTGCCGCTCTCGGGGAACTGCGTAGAGGACGGGTCCGGAGTGGGCAGCCAGTCTCACTGACGAGTTACAATGGACCACTGCCGCTCTCGGGGAACTGCGTAGAGGACGGGCCCGGAGTGGGCAGCCAGTCTCACTGACGAGTTACAGTGAACCACTGCCGCTCTCGGGGAACTGTGTAGAGGACGGGTCCGGAGTGGGCAGCCAGTCTCACTGACGAGTTACAATGGACCACTGCCGCTCTCGGGGAACTGCGTAGAGGACGGGCCCGGAGTGGGCAGCCAGTCTCACTGACGAGTTACAATGGACCACTGCCGCTCTCGGGGAACTGCGTAGAGGACGGGTCCGGAGTGGGCAGCCAGTCTCACTGACGAGTTACAATGGACCACTGCCGCTCTCGGGGAACTGCGTAGAGGACGGGCCCGGAGTGGGCAGCCAGTCTCACTGACGAGTTACAGTGAACCACTGCCGCTCTCGGGGAACTGTGTAGAGGACGGGTCCGGAGTGGGCAGCCAGTCTCACTGACGAGTTACAATGGACCACTGCCGCTCTCGGGGAACTGCGTAGAGGACGGGCCCGGAGTGGGCAGCCAGTCTCACTGACGAGTTACAATGAACCACTGCCGCTCTCGGGGAGCTGCGTAGGGGACGGGTCCGGAGTGGGCAGCCAGTCTCACTGACGAGTTACAATGGACCACTGCCGCTCTCGGGGAGCTGCGTAGAGGACGGGCCCGGAGTGGGCAGCCAGTCTCACTGACGAGTTACAACGGACCACTGCCGCTCTCGGGGAGCTGCGTAGAGGACGGGCCCGGAGTGGGCAGCCAGTCTCACTGACGAGTTACAGTGAACCACTGCCGCTCTCGGGGAACTGTGTAGAGGACGGGTCCGGAGTGGGCAGCCAGTCTCACTGACGAGTTACAATGGACCACTGCCGCTCTCGGGGAACTGCGTAGAGGACGGGTCCGGAGTGGGCAGCCAGTCTCACTGACGAGTTACAATGGACCACTGCCGCTCTCGGGGAACTGCGTAGAGGACGGGCCCGGAGTGGGCAGCCAGTCTCACTGACGAGTTACAGTGAACCACTGCCGCTCTCGGGGAACTGTGTAGAGGACGGGTCCGGAGTGGGCAGCCAGTCTCACTGACGAGTTACAATGGACCACTGCCGCTCTCGGGGAGCTGCGTAGAGGACGGGCCCGGAGTGGGCAGCCAGTCTCACTGACGAGTTACAACGGACCACTGCCGCTCTCGGGGAGCTGCGTAGAGGACGGGCCCGGAGTGGGCAGCCAGTCTCACTGACGAGTTACAGTGAACCACTGCCGCTCTCGGGGAACTGCGTAGAGGACGGGTCCGGAGTGGGCAGCCAGTCTCACTGACGAGTTACAATGGACCACTGCCGCTCTCGGGGAACTGCGTAGAGGACGGGTCCGGAGTGGGCAGCCAGTCTCACTGACGAGTTACAATGGACCACTGCTGCTCTCGGGGAACTGCGTAGAGGACGGGCCCGGAGTGGGCAGCCAGTCTCACTGACGAGTTACAATGGACCACTGCCGCTCTCGGGGAACTGCGTAGAGGACGGGCCCGGAGTGGGCAGCCAGTCTCACTGACGAGTTACAGTGAACCACTGCCGCTCTCGGGGAACTGTGTAGAGGACGGGTCCGGAGTGGGCAGCCAGTCTCACTGACGAGTTACAATGGACCACTGCCGCTCTCGGGGAGCTGCGTAGAGGACGGGTCCGGAGTGGGCAGCCAGTCTCACTGACGAGTTACAACGGACCACTGCCGCTCTCGGGGAACTGCGTAGAGGACGGGTCCGGAGTGGGCAGCCAGTCTCACTGACGAGTTACAACGGACCACTGCCGCTCTCGGGGAGCTGCGTAGAGGACGGGCCCGGAGTGGGCAGCCAGTCTCACTGACGAGTTACAACGGACCACTGCTGCTCTCGGGGAACTGCGTAGAGGACGGGCCCGGAGTGGGCAGCCAGTCTCACTGACGAGTTACAACGGACCACTGCCGCTCTCGGGGAGCTGCGTAGAGGACGGGCCCGGAGTGGGCAGCCAGTCTCACTGACGAGTTACAGTGAACCACTGCCGCTCTCGGGGAACTGCGTAGAGGACGGGTCCGGAGTGGGCAGCCAGTCTCACTGACGAGTTACAATGGACCACTGCCGCTCTCGGGGAACTGCGTAGAGGACGGGCCCGGAGTGGGCAGCCAGTCTCACTGACGAGTTACAACGGACCACTGCCGCTCTCGGGGAGCTGCGTAGAGGACGGGCCCGGAGTGGGCAGCCAGTCTCACTGACGAGTTACAGTGAACCACTGCCGCTCTCGGGGAACTGCGTAGAGGACGGGTCCGGAGTGGGCAGCCAGTCTCACTGACGAGTTACAATGGACCACTGCCGCTCTCGGGGAACTGCGTAGAGGACGGGCCCGGAGTGGGCAGCCAGTCTCACTGACGAGTTACAACGGACCACTGCCGCTCTCGGGGAGCTGCGTAGAGGACGGGTCCGGAGTGGGCAGCCAGTCTCACTGACGAGTTACAACGGACCACTGCCGCTCTCGGGGAACTGCGTAGAGGACGGGCCCGGAGTGGGCAGCCAGTCTCACTGACGAGTTACAACGGACCACTGCCGCTCTCGGGGAACTGCGTAGAGGACGGGTCCGGAGTGGGCAGCCAGTCTCACTGACGAGTTACAATGGACCACTGCCGCTCTCGGGGAACTGCGTAGAGGACGGGTCCGGAGTGGGCAGCCAGTCTCACTGACGAGTTACAATGGACCACTGCCGCTCTCGGGGAACTGCGTAGAGGACGGGTCCGGAGTGGGCAGCCAGTCTCACTGACGAGTTACAACGGACCACTGCCGCTCTCGGTGAGCTGCGTAGAGGACGGGCCCGGAGTGGGCAGCCAGTCTCACTGACGAGTTACAACGGACCACTGCTGCTCTCGGGGAACTGCGTAGAGGACGGGCCCGGAGTGGGCAGCCAGTCTCACTGACGAGTTACAACGGACCACTGCCGCTCTCGGGGAGCTGCGTAGAGGACGGGTCCGGAGTGGGCAGCCAGTCTCACTGACGAGTTACAATGGACCACTGCCGCTCTCGGGGAACTGCGTAGAGGACGGGCCCGGAGTGGGCAGCCAGTCTCACTGACGAGTTACAACGGACCACTGCCGCTCTCGGGGAACTGCGTAGAGGACGGGCCCGGAGTGGGCAGCCAGTCTCACTGACGAGTTACAATGGACCACTGCTGCTCTCGGGGAACTGCGTAAAGGACGGGTCCGGAGTGGGCAGCCAGTCTCACTGACGAGTTACAATGGACCACTGCCGCTCTCGGGGAACTGCGTAGAGGACGGGTCCGGAGTGGGCAGCCAGTCTCACTGACGAGTTACAATGGACCACTGCTGCTCTCGGGGAACTGCGTAGAGGACGGGCCCGGAGTGGGCAGCCAGTCTCACTGACGAGTTACAATGGACCACTGCCGCTCTCGGGGAACTGCGTAGAGGACGGGCCCGGAGTGGGCAGCCAGTCTCACTGACGAGTTACAGTGAACCACTGCCGCTCTCGGGGAACTGTGTAGAGGACGGGTCCGGAGTGGGCAGCCAGTCTCACTGACGAGTTACAATGGACCACTGCCGCTCTCGGGGAGCTGCGTAGAGGACGGGCCCGGAGTGGGCAGCCAGTCTCACTGACGAGTTACAATGGACCACTGCCGCTCTCGGGGAGCTGCGTAGAGGACGGGCCCGGAGTGGGCAGCCAGTCTCACTGACGAGTTACAATGGACCACTGCCGCTCTCGGGGAGCTGCGTAGAGGACGGGTCCGGAGTGGGCAGCCAGTCTCAGTGACGAGTTACAATGGACCACTGCCGCTCTCGGGGAACTGCGTAGAGGACGGGTCCGGAGTGGGCAGCCAGTCTCACTGACGAGTTACAATGGACCACTGCCGCTCTCGGGGAACTGCGTAGAGGACGGGCCCGGAGTGGGCAGCCAGTCTCACTGACGAGTTACAATGGACCACTGCCGCTCTCGGGGAACTGCGTAGAGGACGGGCCCGGAGTGGGCAGCCAGTCTCACTGACAAGTTACAATGGACCACTGCCACTCTCGGGGAGCTGCGTAGAGGACGGGCCCGGAGTGGGCAGCCAGTCTCACTGACGAGTTACAATGGACCACTGCCGCTCTCGAGGAGCTGTGTAGAGGACGGGTCCGGAGTGGGCAACCAGTCTCACTGACGAGTTACAATGGACCACTGCCGCTCTCGGGGTGCTGCGTAGGGGACGGGTCCGGAGTGGGCAGCCAGTCTCACTGACGAGTTACAATGGACCACTGCCGCTCTCGGGGAACTGTGTAGAGGACGGGCCCGGAGTGGGCAGCCAGTCTCACTGACGAGTTACAATGGACCACTGCCGCTCTCGAGGAGCTGTGTAGAGGACGGGTCCGGAGTGGGCAACCAGTCTCACTGACGAGTTACAATGGACCACTGCCGCTCTCGGGGAGCTGCGTAGGGGACGGGTCCGGAGTGGGCAGCCAGTCTCACTGACGAGTTACAATGGACCACTGCCGCTCTCGGGGAACTGCGTAGAGGACGGGCCCGGAGTGGGCAGCCAGTCTCACTGACGAGTTACAATGGACCACTGCCGCTCTCGGGGAACTGTGTAGAGGACGGGTCCGGAGTGGGCAGCCAGTCTCACTGACGAGTTACAATGGACCACTGCCGCTCTCGGGGAGCTGCGTAGGGGACGGGTCCGGAGTGGGCAGCCAGTCTCACTGACGAGTTACAATGGACCACTGCCGCTCTCGAGGAGCTGTGTAGAGGACGGGTCCGGAGTGGGCAGCCAGTCTCACTGACGAGTTACAATGGACCACTGCCGCTCTCGGGGAACTGTGTAGAGGACGGGTCCGGAGTGGGCAGCCAGTCTCACTGACGAGTTACAATGGACCACTGCCGCTCTCGGGGAGCTGCGTAGGGGACGGGTCCGGAGTGGGCAGCCAGTCTCACTGACGAGTTACAATGGACCACTGCCGCTCTCGAGGAGCGGTGTAGAGGACGGGCCCGGAGTGGGCAGCCAGTCTCACTGACGAGTTACAATGGACCACTGCCGCTCTCGGGGAGCTGCGTAGAGGACGGGCCCGGAGTGGGCAGCCAGTCTCACTGACGAGTTACAATGGACCACTGCCGCTCTCGGGGAACTGCGTAGGGGACGGGCCCGGAGTGGGCAGCCAGTCTCACTGACGAGTTACAGTGGACCACTGCCGCTCTCGGGGAACTGCGTAGAGGACGGGCCCGGAGTGGGCAGCCAGTCTCACTGACGAGTTACAGTGGACCACTGCCGCTCTCGGGGAACTGCGTAGGGGACGGGCCCGGAGTGGGCAGCCAGTCTCACTGACGAGTTACAGTGGACCACTGCCGCTCTCGGGGAACTGCGTAGAGGACGGGCCCGGAGTGGGCAGCCAGTCTCACTGACGAGTTACAATGGACCACTGCCGCTCTCGGGGAACTGCGTAGAGGACGGGCCCGGAGTGGGCAGCCAGTCTCACTGACGAGTTACAATGGACCACTGCCGCTCTCGGGGAACTGCGTAGAGGACGGGCCCGGAGTGGGCAGCCAGTCTCAGTGACGAGTTACAATGGACCACTGCCGCTCTCGGGGAACTGCGTAGAGGACGGGCCCGGAGTGGGCAGCCAGTCTCAGTGACGAGTTACAATGGACCACTGCCGCTCTCGGGGAACTGCGTAGAGGACGGGCCCGGAGTGGGCAGCCAGTCTCACTGACGAGTTACAATGGACCACTGCCGCTCTCGGGGAACTGCGTAGAGGACGGGTCCGGAGTGGGCAGCCAGTCTCACTGACGAGTTACAATGGACCACTGCCGCTCTCGGGGAACTGCGTAGAGGACGGGCCCGGAGTGGGCAGCCAGTCTCACTGACGAGTTACAATGGACCACTGCCGCTCTCGGGGAACTGTGTAGAGGACGGGCCCGGAGTGGGCAGCCAGTCTCACTGACGAGTTACAATGGACCACTGCCGCTCTCGGGGAACTGTGTAGAGGACGGGTCCGGAGTGGGCAGCCAGTCTCACTGACGAGTTACAATGGACCACTGCCGCTCTCGGGGAACTGTGTAGAGGACGGGTCCGGAGTGGGCAGCCAGTCTCACTGACGAGTTACAATGGACCACTGCCGCTCTCGGGGAACTGTGTAGAGGACGGGCCCGGAGTGGGCAGCCAGTCTCAGTGACGAGTTACAATGGAGCACTGCCGCTCTCGGGGAACTGTGTAGAGGACGGGCCCGGAGTGGGCAGCCAGTCTCACTGACGAGTTACAATGGACCACTGCCGCTCTCGGGGAACTGTGTAGAGGACGGGCCCGGAGTGGGCAGCCAGTCTCACTGACGAGTTACAATGGACCACTGCCGCTCTCGGGGAACTGCGTAGAGGACGGGCCCGGAGTGGGCAGCCAGTCTCAGTGACGAGTTACAATGGACCACTGCCGCTCTCGGGGAACTGCGTAGAGGACGGGCCCGGAGTGGGCAGCCAGTCTCAGTGACGAGTTACAATGGACCACTGCCGCTCTCGGGGAACTGCGTAGAGGACGGGTCCGGAGTGGGCAGCCAGTCTCACTGACGAGTTACAATGGACCACTGCCGCTCTCGGGGAACTGCGTAGAGGACGGGCCCGGAGTGGGCAGCCAGTCTCACTGACGAGTTACAATGGACCACTGCCGCTCTCGGGGAACTGCGTAGAGGATGGGCCCGGAGTGGGCAGCCAGTCTCAGTGACGAGTTACAATGGACCACTGCCGCTCTCGGGGAGCTGCGTAGAGGACGGGCCCGGAGTGGGCAGCCAGTCTCACTGACGAGTTACAATGGACCACTGCCGCTCTCGGGGAACTGCGTAGAGGACGGGCCTGGAGTGGGCAGCCAGTCTCACTGACGAGTTACAATGGACCACTGCCGCTCTCGGGGAGCTGCGTAGGGGACGGGTCCGGAGTGGGCAGCCAGTCTCACTGACGAGTTACAATGGACCACTGCCGCTCTCGGGGAACTGTGTAGAGGACGGGCCCGGAGTGGGCAGCCAGTCTCACTGACGAGTTACAATGGACCACTGCCGCTCTCGAGGAGCTGTGTAGAGGACGGGTCCGGAGTGGGCAACCAGTCTCACTGACGAGTTACAATGGACCACTGCCGCTCTCGGGGAGCTGCGTAGGGGACGGGTCCGGAGTGGGCAGCCAGTCTCACTGACGAGTTACAATGGACCACTGCCGCTCTCGGGGAACTGCGTAGAGGACGGGCCCGGAGTGGGCAGCCAGTCTCACTGACGAGTTACAATGGACCACTGCCGCTCTCGGGGAACTGCGTAGAGGACGGGTCCGGAGTGGGCAGCCAGTCTCACTGACGAGTTACAATGGACCACTGCCGCTCTCGGGGAGCTGCGTAGGGGACGGGTCCGGAGTGGGCAGCCAGTCTCACTGACGAGTTACAATGGACCACTGCCGCTCTCGAGGAGCTGTGTAGAGGACGGGTCCGGAGTGGGCAGCCAGTCTCACTGACGAGTTACAATGGACCACTGCCGCTCTCGGGGAACTGTGTAGAGGACGGGTCCGGAGTGGGCAGCCAGTCTCACTGACGAGTTACAATGGACCACTGCCGCTCTCGGGGAGCTGCGTAGGGGACGGGTCCGGAGTGGGCAGCCAGTCTCACTGACGAGTTACAATGGACCACTGCCGCTCTCGAGGAGCGGTGTAGAGGACGGGCCCGGAGTGGGCAGCCAGTCTCACTGACGAGTTACAATGGACCACTGCCGCTCTCGGGGAGCTGCGTAGAGGACGGGCCCGGAGTGGGCAGCCAGTCTCACTGACGAGTTACAATGGACCACTGCCGCTCTCGGGGAACTGCGTAGGGGACGGGCCCGGAGTGGGCAGCCAGTCTCACTGACGAGTTACAGTGGACCACTGCCGCTCTCGGGGAACTGCGTAGAGGACGGGCCCGGAGTGGGCAGCCAGTCTCACTGACGAGTTACAGTGGACCACTGCCGCTCTCGGGGAACTGCGTAGGGGACGGGCCCGGAGTGGGCAGCCAGTCTCACTGACGAGTTACAGTGGACCACTGCCGCTCTCGGGGAACTGCGTAGAGGACGGGCCCGGAGTGGGCAGCCAGTCTCACTGACGAGTTACAGTGGACCACTGCCGCTCTCGGGGAACTGCGTAGAGGACGGGCCCGGAGTGGGCAGCCAGTCTCAGTGACGAGTTACAATGGACCACTGCCGCTCTCGGGGAACTGCGTAGAGGACGGGCCCGGAGTGGGCAGCCAGTCTCACTGACGAGTTACAATGGACCACTGCCGCTCTCGGGGAACTGTGTAGAGGACGGGCCCGGAGTGGGCAGCCAGTCTCACTGACGAGTTACAATGGACCACTGCCGCTCTCGGGGAACTGTGTAGAGGACGGGCCCGGAGTGGGCAGCCAGTCTCACTGACGAGTTACAATGGACCACTGCCGCTCTCGGGGAACTGTGTAGAGGACGGGTCCGGAGTGGGCAGCCAGTCTCACTGACGAGTTACAATGGACCACTGCCGCTCTCGGGGAACTGTGTAGAGGACGGGTCCGGAGTGGGCAGCCAGTCTCACTGACGAGTTACAATGGACCACTGCCGCTCTCGGGGAACTGTGTAGAGGACGGGCCCGGAGTGGGCAGCCAGTCTCAGTGACGAGTTACAATGGACCACTGCCGCTCTCGGGGAACTGTGTAGAGGACGGGCCCGGAGTGGGCAGCCAGTCTCACTGACGAGTTACAATGGACCACTGCCGCTCTCGGGGAACTGTGTAGAGGACGGGCCCGGAGTGGGCAGCCAGTCTCACTGACGAGTTACAATGGACCACTGCCGCTCTCGGGGAACTGCGTAGAGGACGGGCCCGGAGTGGGCAGCCAGTCTCAGTGACGAGTTACAATGGACCACTGCCGCTCTCGGGGAACTGCGTAGAGGACGGGCCCGGAGTGGGCAGCCAGTCTCAGTGACGAGTTACAATGGACCACTGCCGCTCTCGGGGAACTGCGTAGAGGACGGGTCCGGAGTGGGCAGCCAGTCTCACTGACGAGTTACAATGGACCACTGCCGCTCTCGGGGAACTGCGTAGAGGACGGGCCCGGAGTGGGCAGCCAGTCTCACTGACGAGTTACAATGGACCACTGCCGCTCTCGGGGAACTGCGTAGAGGATGGGCCCGGAGTGGGCAGCCAGTCTCAGTGACGAGTTACAATGGACCACTGCCGCTCTCGGGGAACTGCGTAGAGGACGGGTCCGGAGTGGGCAGCCAGTCTCACTGACGAGTTACAATGGACCACTGCCGCTCTCGGGGAACTGCGTAGAGGACGGGCCCAGAGTGGGCAGCCAGTCTCAGTGACGAGTTACAATGGACCACTGCCGCTCTCGGGGAACTGCGTAGAGGACGGGCCCGGAGTGGGCAGCCAGTCTCACTGACGAGTTACAATGGACCACTGCCGCTCTCGGGGAACTGCGTAGAGGACGGGCCTGGAGTGGGCAGCCAGTCTCACTGACGAGTTACAATGGACCACTGCCGCTCTCGGGGAACTGCGTAGAGGATGGGCCCGGAGTGGGCAGCCAGTCTCAGTGACGAGTTACAATGGACCACTGCCGCTCTCGGGGAACTGCGTAGAGGACGGGTCCGGAGTGGGCAGCCAGTCTCACTGACGAGTTACAATGGACCACTGCCGCTCTCGGGGAACTGCGTAGAGGACGGGCCTGGAGTGGGCAGCCAGTCTCACTGACGAGTTACAATGGACCACTGCCGCTCTCGGGGAACTGCGTAGAGGACGGGCCTGGAGTGGGCAGCCAGTCTCACTGACGAGTCACAGTGAACCACTGCCGCTCTCGGGGAACTGTGTAGAGGACGGGCCCGGAGTGGGCAGCCAGTCTCAGTGACGAGTTACAATGGACCACTGCCGCTCTCGGGGAACTGTGTAGAGGACGGGCCCGGAGTGGGCAGCCAGTCTCACTGACGAGTTACAATGGACCACTGCCGCTCTCGGGGAACTGTGTAGAGGACGGGCCCGGAGTGGGCAGCCAGTCTCACTGACGAGTTACAATGGACCACTGCCGCTCTCGGGGAACTGTGTAGAGGACGGGCCCGGAGTCGGCAGCCAGTCTCAGTGACGAGTTACAATGGACCACTGCCGCTCTCGGGGAACTGTGTAGAGGACGGGTCCGGAGTGGGCAGCCAGTTTCACTGACGAGTTACAATGGACCACTGCCGCTCTCGGGGAACTGTGTAGAGGACGGGTCCGGAGTGGGAATCATGAGGGTAGTGAAACCAAGTGTCAGAAAGAGGCTGCAGACAAATCCACACAAAGTGTTTATCGGAGTCTCCCATTTCTGATCAGTGATCTACCAGCTTCTCACCCTGACCCCTCCCTACAAAGCCCCTGTCCTCCTTTCTAGCCCATGCCCCACTACACTCCTGAATAAATTTCACGCCAGTGATGCTAGGCTACTGGATCCTTCCTCAAAGGAGCCCTGGGTTCTCCTTCTCTGGCTTTGTGGGGACTGTTTTTCCACCTCCCATCGCTGTTGGAAGTAAGCTGCAGCCTCGAGTTGGGTGACCGACTCTCCAGGTTTGTCCGAGAGTTTCCTAGCTTTAGCACAAAAGTCTCCTGTCCTGGAAATCCTTTAGTCCCAGAGAGTGGTCCTCCCCTAGCCTTGACATAGTCCTGGCCCTCCAATTAAATTACCATCTTCCTCTCATCTGTATCTGTGGAGCACTTGGCTCTTACCTTGTGAAACTGATCACTCTCCCCTTCAAGCTGTAGCGCTGCCTTTACCTGTACACACTCCCAGCACGATATAAACACCTTGAGGGAATTGTTATCAATATAACACGTGGGTTTCAAGTGCCTGCTGCATGCTTTGTCATAAGAAGCTTGTCCTCAAATAACTTAAAGTCTATTTGGGCAGAAAAGACAAGAGCAATGACATGGTCATTAGCCATACATGTTATAAGAACATTCTGGAAAAAGGACTTTAGGAAATTCAGTGGGGGTCATGATTATTTCCAGTTATGGGTATCATGGGAGACGGTGTAGAGAAGCGGGGATTTGAGCTGAAACACAGTGGATTTGGGTGAGGGAAATAAGTGTTTTGGGGGGAGAGACCGGCAGAGTCAGAGCAGCAGGGATTTCCCCACACTCACTTTTGGGTCCTCTCTGTGGCTCAATCAAGGGCCCCAAATGACTCAGTTATATTTGTCAAATTAAAATGAACGCGTGGCATTTTTAGAAACTGCAACCACCACCACTAAAAATGATTGTAGCTTCAAACTTCACATATGAAAATCAAATGAGCTAGCTTTTCTAAGAAGCCCAGAGAAACACCATAGAGGTCTCTTTTAATTAAAATGAGAGCCTAATTTTCAGGTAATTTCCTAGCTATGCACCTGGAACTAAAATCAATCTTGCGTCCCTTGCACGAGAGACCCAGGAAGAGAGAAGCCAGCTCTCGCGGAGCCGTGGGTCTGACACTGGGAAATCTCCCCGGAGGTAGAGATGAGGTCAGAGAGCAAAGCCACAGGGAAGGCAGAAATACCATTTGAAATGCAGTGATCAAACCACTTTAATTTTCTACGTACAATGTTTTTCTTGCCAGTGACTCAAGGAGGTTAAGGTTGATAGCTTCTTACAGGACAGGTCGCACATTTGCAGTCATCCTTTGCCTTTGAGAAGTAATTAAACATTTGTAAAATGACAGTTTTCGAATGAAATGCCCGGCCAGGGTCTCCTTTAGGAATAACGATGTGGTTTCTTTGGCTGCAAGTAATGACACAGACGACAGAGCCGAGAGGCTGTCCCGCTCGCCCTGTCCTCCACTCCCAAGCCGCAGCCTTCAGCGAACGCTGCTGAGTTCATTTTCCCCAGCGCCCCGTGGGAGCTGACTGTCTCTTGAGCTAGCGTGGTACAAACACCGGCGCTTTGCCATGGTTCCACCCCCCTTCTCTGCAGTGTCCTTTGCTAGAAATGATGGCATCAGTGAGAAGAGGGGCCCCAGTTGTGCAGCAAAAGGGTGAAACTGGCAGAACTTTTGTCTATCACTTTGTTTGGGGAAAACTTGGCTTAAAAGTAACTGGCAAGGGAGTTGCAACCAGATATCTGTATAGAAATGTGACCTTCTTCAGTGCTTCTGGCAGATTGGCCTGACTGATCTAAGAAAGAGCTAAGACATCCCCCTGGGTGCTGGTACTTTGTTATATTATTGAGCAGATGCTTGAGGGTGAGGTTGTAGGTTCACCCAAGATGGTTTAGAATTTAGCTGGGTGCCAGGACAAATATCATCCCTTGAAACTGGGATGTCGAGTAATTGATTATCATGCATATGTATGGATGCCTGATTCATACAGGGCTGATTTAGCATTTTCCTTGTTAAATTTATTTTTTCCATGTTAACCTAACCTGAATTCATAAGATGAAAAAGTGTTTTTTGTGATGTTTACTACAGAGATAGACAAATGTCAGTACAAGGAGAAGAATAATTTCTGGTATTAATATTTTATTTTTTGTTTGTTCTCATTCAGTGAGGTGGCTTTGAACACCTTCCGTGTCGCCGGTACTGTGCCCGGCAGCAGAGGTACACGTAAGGATTAGGCAGTCCTAGGCATTGAATAGATGAGGGCAGACTGTATGTAAACAAAGGCAACGATGATGCAGTATTAATACAGAAGAATGAAGGGAAGGCTGGTCTCCACTGTAAAACAGCACAGGGGAGGGAAGGATGAACTATGCCCAAGACAAAAGGAAGGTGGCATCTCAGCTGCTCCTTTAAAGGAAGAAGGAAGTTGGATGAGGGGTTGGCGTCGTGGTGTGCTGGGCGGCCTGGACCAAGGCTGGAAGCTTGACTGTTTGTGTCCTGGGCATCTGTGGATGGTTTGGAGCGGCTCCGTCATGGGGTTTGAGAGGGTCGGCAGAGGCGGCCCTGAGGCTGGACGTGGTACCCGGCGTCTGCCGTGGGTCGTCTATGATGGTCTAGTGGAAAGAGGACGGTCTTGGAGGTCAGACAGTATGAGTTCAAATAATGGCTTTAAGGCTCATGACAAGTTGCCAGATCCTTCCGATTCTGTTTCTGTAAAGTGGACGGGAGAACAATAATACAACTTGTTTTGCGACCTCACTGGATGCAGTTCCCGACCCAGGAGGCAGCCCTCGGTGTGGGCTCTGCCCGGGACCCTCCTGTCCTGCGCGTCCACATCCAGGCTGGCAGCTCATCCTGTACAGCGGGGAGGCCCTGAGTCACAGAGGTCCCCGGGTTAGCACTTGGCTTATAAAAAGATCACCTGCACACAGGTGTGAAGGAAGGCTTGCGTCATCATGAGACAGGAGACAAGGGAGACCACTGTAAGCCTGCTGCGATATTGCAGAAAAAGAACTGATAAGGGCTTAGAGCAAGGCCCTAGTGGTGGTAACAAGAAAAAAAAAAAAGATTTCAGACTTATTAGCATTCATGACAAAATGGAGAGCTCTGATGGAGCAGGAGGGATCATGGAAGATGGGCTTATTCTGCAGTGATCCAGGGACCTCCCTGGAGTCATGGTGCACATTCACTTGGAATGCCTGGACACCTACTGGACACGGGCCGCCCTTAGGAGGGCCCAGGAGGGGCTGGTTTCCAGGAGCACGCCCGTGGGTAAGGGGTAGGGGACTCCCCAGGGGCCCTGCTCCTCCGTTATTGTCATTGATTATTGCTGCTGCGAATCATATTTGCAAAGAGCGGCATAATCATTTTTTTAATTAATTCTCCTCCACAACAAGATGCCAAGCTGGATTGCCCAGCATCTTCAGCAGGGCCGGGATTAACACCCTGGAGTCTGGGTTCATCCAACTCACCTCCTCTCTATTACCTGGGCTTTACTGAAGCAAGTACCATAAAGCCTTACTTAATTAAAATCAAGAAAACAGGCATCACTGGCAGGGTTGGTTCCAATGTTAAGAGGAAATAAAAATAGCAGTCCCTCATCCCTGGACTGGTCAGAATTAGAAAAAAGAGATGTGGCACTGTGTATCAGAGCAGAATGCAGATCTGAAGATGCAAGGACCCGGCTCCTTGCTCAGAGGACGTGTGGACCCCCGGTGGTGTCTACAAGCCAAACAAACAATGTGTTGGAACATGTGCTGCCTGCCAGGCACGGTGGCCCATGTTGTATATACAGCTGGTTTATTTAAGCCTTCTGATAAGTCTTTAATGTTTCCGGTAATACCATCAGTATGTTGATTTACATAGAAGGAAATTGGAATTTAGAGAGATTTGATAAGTTACCTAAGATCACACAGCTAATGAGATCCTGGATCCAGAGCTGGAACCCAGGTCTGAATCCAGAACCAAGTTCTTCACCGCTGTGCAGTGTGTTCTCTGTTTAGAGAAGCAAGTTGTTCAAGGCTATGTCTCTATTCTTTGTGTGAGTAAAGCAGATGATGGTGAATTGCTATTACCAGTTCCTTATAATGAGCATCAGAGACAGAACGCTCGGACGGAGAGACCACGGACCTGACCCAGTTCAGTTCAGCTCAGTCAGCATCCATCGAGTCCTTCCTGCTGCTCGTAAGGCAGTGTTTGGCCCTTCAGGGAGCGAAGCTCTTTGGGAAATATTCCGAGCCCCATACTTTGTGCATTAGCAACTGAACAATCTAGGAGTGGATTAGCCCTAGAAGTACCCCCAAGATCACACGATGACCAACCTTTACAGCCTGGGTGCCGCCTCATCCCAGAGAGCCTTCTCCTCCCTGGCAACGATGGAGGAAGACGAGGGGCCAGGTTGACTTTTGAGATATTCCATTCCTGGTCATGCTACAATCTTCAAAATAATAATAATCACAGTAGCACCATATTCATAATAACAATTAGTATTTGTTGGGCATCTGCTGGTGACTCAGGCACTCCGCCGGTAACTTTAGTCGCATAATTAGTGATGGAAGTGGAATTAAAATTCAGGTCTGCCTGAAAATAAAGTTCCGTCACACGTCAAAAAGTAACCCTTGTCTTCCAGGTTACACCACAGTTCCTTATGGAGCTAAAACCCGATAGATAGAAATCCCTAGGCAGCAATTTCTGCAAAATTGGCTCTAAAGGTATTAACAGAAAGAACTAATAAAAGGGAGGGGTGCTCATTCACTTATTGAGCCCACTTCCAAGTCCAAGGGATTTTTCCTTACTTCACTTGCAGAATTTCTTTTCAGTCCGGTTCTCAGTATATCTTTCTGCCTCCTTCTCTTCCGCTCCTAAGTTCAGGAATGTCTCCTGATTGTCTCCAGAATGGAATCACAGCCCCATCATTCCAGAAACGGGAGAAAGGGACAGACTTGTAGATTGCTGTGATGATACTTGTAGGGTGGCTTTACTTATGTAGGTACAGAAGGGGGGGTGGTGAGGGCAGGCCTCCTGGAGTCAGCCTTTCCAGGAAAAGCCTTTGACTCTGTACCTTATCCCCCAAATTACAAAGCCAAATCAGCCAGACACTGGCCTGTGAAAGGAGATGCTCAGACAAACGCAGAGAAAGTAGGCGGCAAAGGTCTGGACAGAGCAGGGTGGAGGTCAGAGAAGTCAGAGCCTGTCTGGGAGGTCTGGGGCAGCTGCCAGCATCAGCGCAGGAAGAGTGGCTCCCCAACCGGCGGTTTGTAGGGCTGCCAATTGCCCATTTCTGTGCATATATCCGGCTTGAGCAAGGGCAGTGCTGTCCAGAGAGAAACCCAAAGAGCTGAAGATGGATGTAGGAAGGCACAACAGGTCCATCAAAGTAGATGAATAAATAAAGACATTAACTTTTAATGTCAGTGGGACTGAAGCATTCTTATTACCTTATTTCTTGAAGATGTAAGAGGAAATTCCTTCTGTCAATTTCAACAGCTTCAAAGTGTACTTGAGAGCACTTGGAAGAAGAAAAAGGACGCAAGTACCTGATAATATCACTTACAGGTGCCAAGGGTAAATCAAAAGTGTTCATAGACCTGAGAAGGATGCTGTTGCTCAAATAGCTGGGAACCTCGCTCAAGTTGAAGGAAAGCTAATCACTGTGGACTTTGGTTCATTCATTAACTAATTCATCCATTCAACACTGTTGAGGTCTTCCTATGTGTAGGTGTTGTAGAGATGAACTAGCCACGGCTGTGCTCCCAGGGAGCGTGTGGTCTAAAGGATGCTAGGACACAGGTCCCTACAGGGGTTTGATTGAAGGTGTCCAGGAACAATCTCCGCATTCTTTGGGATTGAGCTAAGTCCCAGCCAAGAAATCAAGGAAGTCCCCTGCCTAGTAGCAATCACTCTTGAAACCATGTCAACAAGTCTATCAGTGCCTCAGATGTGCTGGCGTGATTATTTGTGCTTTTGTGTGCATTATCTCTAACCCACAAAATGCTCCTATGATAGATATTATTAAACTTCTTTTCTAGGGAGGATACTTAGCTCAGAGAAGCTCAGTACCTTAACAGTCACACAGCTGGTGTATAACTGAGCGATGCTCCTTTGTGTTTTAATTTAAATAGCATCCCCACCACCACCATTCTAACATCCCAGATGTCAAGACCAGATTAATGTTTACCAAAACTCATTTCTTATAATATATACTCACCACCTTCCAAGTGTTCTTTTAAATGAATTCCCAGTTCCTTCGCTTAGAATGTAAGGCTCCGCAGCATCAGGCTCTACGCTATCATTTTGGTCTTACGTTCCATTGATGCTTTAATATACCCTCTACATCAATTAAACCAAACTACTTGTCATATCTGAAAACTTCGTTAATTGCCCCACATCCATATTAATTACAAAGGCTGTTGTTACTGATTAAATGTGGGAGGTATAGAAGAAGAAGATGACAAAGTTGGTTCTGCATTTTCAAGGCTGAGTGATTTAGAAGGTTGGTGCTGTCAAATAAAACAGGAGAGTCATGGGGAGGGGTGGTTTCAGGGGGAAGGATGAATCTCGTTTTAATGCCTTCTTTGAATTGACAGAAGATCATTCAGGAGAGCAGACCGGCCTCCAGTTAGAAAACTGGCCCGAAGTTCAGAAGGGCAGTCAGTACAGGACATGGAGGTTTGGGCATCTTCCACGAGGAAGTGATGGGGCAGCTTTGGGGATGAAGGAAGTGACCCAGGAGAAATCAGTGAATTGGGAAGAACAGAGAACCCCAGACTGAATCTTGAAGGGAGCTCAAGAGCCTGCTGTGAGTAAGGATAGACAGATAGATGCAGGGGAATGAAAGGAAAACTCAAAGCAAAGGCACAGATTCCTCCCAACATTTCTAAGAAAACAAGAACAAAGAAGCAAGAGAATAATTTTGTTCCCCAACCAAGGCTCCTCAATTTGCCCTCTTACTTTTAGGGACTTTCCTTAACTCTTGAGGATAGAAGCATGGAGCAAACACCCTACCTGAATCTGAGCTTTCGCTTATCTTCGTATTGTGGACCTTGCTTTTTTTTTTTATTTTTTTTTATTTTTTTATTTTTTTAATTTATTATTTATTTATGGCTGTGTTGGGTCTTCGTCTCTGTACGAGGGCTTCCCCCAGCTGCGGCAAGCGGGGGCCACCCCCCATCGCGGCGCGCGGGCCCCTCACCACCGCGGCCCCTCCCGTCGCGGAGCACAGGCTCCAGACGCGCAGGCCCAGCAATTGTGGCTCACGGGCCCAGTCGCTCCGCGGCACGTGGGATCCTCCCAGACCAGGGCCCGAACCCGCGTCCCCTGCACTGGCAGGCAGACCCTCAACCACTGCGCCACCAGGGAAGCCCCGGACCTTGCTTTTTAAATGAATATTTGGAAACACTGGCAAACAAAAATGGACACCAACCAGTGATCCAGACTCTGGGTACACCAGGGTGAACAAGATAAAGTCCTTGCCCTGGTGGAGTTTGCTCCCTAGTGGATTGTATCACTGGCAAGTGCAGTGATAGAGTGAGCACAAAGCATGGTGGGTGTTCGGGGAACTCTACTGGGGAAGGATCTGGAGCCGTGTCTTAAAGGATAAGGAGAGTTGCTAAGTCTAGCATGGAAGGTGTGATGGAGTTAATTAGGGAGGCATGGTCCAATTAAAGAGAGGATAAAAGCAACACACTTTTGCATAGCAAAAAACCAAACAAACAAACCAAAAAACCAAAAAACCATTAACAAAACAAAAACCTACCGAATCGGAGACAATATTTGCAAATTGATGCAAACAATATGGGGTTAATACCCAAAATATACAAAGAGCTCATACAACTCAATATTGAAAAAAAAAAACAATCCAATCAACAAATGGGCAGAAGACCTAAATATATTTCTCCAAAGAAGATGAGCGGATGGCCAACAGGCACATGAAAAGACGTTCAACATCCTTAACTATTAGAGAAATGCAAATCAAAACTACAATGAGGTATCACCTCACACCAGTCAGAATGGCCATCATCAAAAAGTCTACAAATAATAAATGCTGGAGAGGGTGTGGAGAAAAGGGAACCCTCTTGCACTGTTGGTGGGAATGTAAATTGGTGCAGCCACTATGGAGAACAGTATGGAGGTTCCTTTAAAAAATTAAAAGTACAGTTATCATGTGATCTAGCAATCCCAATCCTGGGCATATATCCAGAGAAAACAATAATTAGAAAAGATACATGCACCCCAATGTTCATAACAGCACTATTTACGATAGCCAAGACATGAACACGACCTAAGTGTCCATCAACAGATGAATGGATAAAGAAGATGTGGTATATATATTGTACACACACACACACACACACACACACTGGAATATTAGTCAGTCATAAAAAATAATGAAATAATGTCATTTGCAGCAACATGGATGGACCAAGAGAATATAATACTTAATGAAGTAAGTCAGACAAAGAAAGACAAATACCATATGATATCACTTATATGTGGAATCTAAAAAATAATACAAATTAATCTATATACAAAACAGAAACAGACTCAAACAGACATAGAAGACAAACTTACTGTTTTCAAAGGGGAAAGGGAGAAGGGGAGGGATAAATTAGGAGTATGGGATTAAGAGATACAAACTACTATACATAAAATAGATAAGCAACAAGGATTTATTGTATAATACAGGGAACTGTATTCAATATCTTGTAAGGGAAATAATCTGAAAATATACATATATACACACACACAGATATGTAACTGAATCACTTGGCTGTACACCTGAAACTAACACAATATTGTAAATCAACTATACTTCAATTTAAAAAAAACAACACATACGAGAACACCTTCAAACAGCTCAGTGTGCTGGAATGCTGAATTTCAGGCAGGATGACAGTCTCTAGGCATACACGAGATTAGGGACAAAAGCAGGGACCAGGTGTTACACCACCGTAAGGAGTTTTGATTTTATCCTGCAGATGCTAAAGAAGTAACTGAAAGGTTTTAAGCTGGGCAATCTCATAGTTCTGATGATGTTTCGGAAAGATCTCCCTGGCAGATGGAGGGTGAATTTGAGAATGTGGAAACAGGGAGGCCCTTCAGGAAGCTGCCATGGTTGTCCAGGCAAGTGAGGATGAGGGCTTGCACCAGGGTAGCAATGGCAGAGGTAAAGAAGAGTGTATGGATTCCAGAACTCTTGTGGAGACGATATTGCATGAACTTGCGATAGACTGGATGTGGAAGAAAAGAGCCAATGGCCATGGAAGACACACACGTGCAGGCCAGTCGGGTGACTGAGGGGGCCACAGCCCCAGTGACGAGATACAGGCATAGGAGATGGGACTGGCTTAGAGGGAAACGTGGTAAGGCCACTTTGGATGTGGTGGATTTGAGATTTCTGTGACATCAGTAGGAGACACCTGGCAAACATGTGAATCCATGAGTGTAAATCCTGACAGAGACTGAGCTGGACATTTAGATTTGGGAAGGTGTGTGGATCCCTGTGCAATGCCAACATTTCTGGGGCGGCCAGAAGGAAAGCAGGCTGTGATGGAAACAGAGGGGAAGCTGTCAGAAAAAGACTAAACTTTGTGCAACATTCACAGAAGTGAGGAGAGCAGATTTCCAAGAAGGAGAGGATGCATAGAGCAGAGAGGTTCGTTAAAAAGAGAACTCGATTCAGAAATCAAAGGCAGGGACTTCCCTGGTGGCGCAGTGGTTAAGAATCCGCCTGCCAATGCAGGGGACACGGGTTTGAGCCCTGGTCCGGGAAGATCCCACATGCCGTGGAGCAACTAACCCCGTGTGCCACAACTACCGGGCCCGCGTGCGGCAACTACTGAAACCCACGCACCTAGAGCCCATGCTCTGCAACAAGAGAGAAGCCACCGCAATGAGAAGCCCACGTACCGCAACGAAGAGTAGCTCCCGCTCGCCGCAACTAGAGAAAGCCCGCGTGCGGCAACAAAGACCCAATGCAGCAAAAAAAAATTTTTTTAATAAATAAATACATAATATTAAAAAAAAAAAATCAAAGTCGTCTGCGGTTCTCTGTGATGCAACTCCCCCCTCCCCCCTCCAGGACCTCAGCCCTGAGCTGTGGGTTTAGGGAAAGTGAGCATGGCCGTGCTTGCAGAGGAAACCTTGTCTGAGCGTGATGAGGTGCCCGCCGCCCCCTTCACTGTGTTTCTGGACTCTGAGGGGCCCTAGGTTGTCCTGTATTTCATCACGGACTGGGTTTCATGCAGGTGGAACAAAAGTGCCCTTATTTAGCAGATGTGGATGAATCCACAGACAATGCAGAAGTCTTCACAGACAAGACCAATTTCAACGAAGTCATAACGGAGTGGGAAAATGTCTTAAAAATTAGATACTGGGGACTTCGTGCAAAGGAGTATGAAGGCATCGCCAACTTTTGTTGAAACTGCTGATCATGATTATTCGGTGTGTGCGAGGGATGCAAATTCTTGCTTTCTGGGACTTCAAAACAAACATCTTTTTTTGTAGTAGTAAGATCCACACTGGTATGACACTTGCTGCATATATTAACCTATGAGTCCAAGCTCTTTCTAGAATTCTGAAGGGGAAGATTTAAACGTCTACTTCATGGGAGGTGTAGTTGAAAAATCTATAGGTTTGGGGAAGGTTTCTCTATTTCTTTGAAAATAGCACATCTTGTAGGTGAGAATATATGACATAGATGGTAATTGCTTTTCTGCTGGAGCTACATTTTCATCCTCCTCCCTTTCTCCTCCAACATTAATTATCAGGACTAAAAATAGGCCATTGTGGGATCTGTATGCCTCCGGGAGGATTCTGCGGAAATCTGACATCTGTGCAGAAGGCCCCGCTGAGATGTGTGTTTCTGCGAAGCCGTCTCCTGTTTGAGAATTCCGTAAACACTTGCGGAGGGAACGCTGAAGTGTCTTCCTCTCGCGATGGCTGTGAGGGGCAGCCTGTGAAAACAGTGTCTTTCCGAGCAGACATGACTCACAGTGCCTGGAGGGCACGGGGAATGCATGGAATGTTTATGATTAAGGGAATTAACGAAGACAGGAAAACACTGATACAGTAACATCCCACAAGGTAACCATCATTTGCCACCAAAATGCCATGGCCTTTTGCGGCTTCTGTTTTCGTAGGTGCCCATCAACAGGTGTACCCCTTGCACCTCGTTCGGAGAAAAGTAATATAAGGAAACTTACCAAACAGATAAATGAGTAAGTTGTTTGCATCCATGGTTCGTTAAGGTGTAGTTAGGTGGGTACTAGAAAAGTCCTCATGGACGGATACGTATCTGCTAGAATTAGAGACTCATGGCTTTGCAATAAGCCTCTTCCTAAAAAACAGCTATCACTACTGGTCAGGTTATTTCCCACTTTAATTGCATCAGATATTCTTCAGTTGTCTTTTTGGAATGAATGGTAGTTTTGATGGGATGTAAAGTAATGTCAAGGAGGGAGGGATAACTTTGTAGCGTCAATATAATGGCCGTATTTCCTAATCAAGACATGTGTTTTGACAAATGAGTGTATTCCTGGAGAAAGTAAGATTGATTACTTTAAAACTGGCCGTTCTTGAAAATCTGAGATATATGGTCACATAACCATGAGGCGTGTCTTATTAAGAAGTCTTAGGCAGAGTTTCAAAGTGGGGAGTTTTATACTGATATTTGAGGACGCAGGTGAGAGCAGAGCAGGCAGCTCTGGGAGGCCGGGGTGAGGGTATCAGTGGTACAGAAGAGGGAGGAGGATGGTCTGAGCAGAAAGAATGCTTTCACAACTGCGCTCACATGGGGGACGGGTTTACAGACAGTTGCTGGCGCTGCAGAACTTTTTGTTTCAATTTCCAACCCCAAATGGTCATTTCACAATCAGCTCTTTTGATTAATTTTCTGGATGTGATTTAATTCCCTTCTATTCTTTTGATATGCATATACATTATATACTGACAACTGAAAAACAAATTTCATTAAAGTTAACTGATTCAACAGATATCTTCTGAGTCCCTGAGAATTACAGAGTATGATATGCATTTGTGTCGAGGAATTGACCTGTTGTAGAAAACAATAACCTGGATGTTTACTTACTCATAATTTCTCATTTAACAGAATATGAATTATCCGCTTTGAATTAAAGATACATTTTGGTCCCAAATTATTTTGTTGCTGTTTTATATCAGGGCTGCCGGCTCTTCTTTTCAGTTGATGTACATAGGAGCCGAAAATGCACTTTATTTTTAGCCCACAGAAGGCAT